>NC_090889.1:28621454-28643954 GCF_036669925.1 Montipora capricornis
AACTAGCCTATGAATGGCTGCAAGGTTGCCGGTGACCTTGCATTCATACAGACCCCACTGCTTTTATCACATAAATTGTATTGTTGTAATTTTATTGTACACGTAAGGGTAATGCTACTTTTTATTGATTAATTTATCAGAGATTTATTGGCCAAAGAATGAAAAAAAGGGGAGGCCATTAAGATAATCCATAAAAAGCCACATGAAAACCGAGAAAAGTACACTACTATTATAACAATTTAATGCATTCATTAAGCTGATCGAGTAAATGAGCTGTCACCTGCACAGATTTCGCATCAAGGCATCACCACATAGTTTCCAGCCGTCCGGAGAATTTTTCAGCTGTTCAAAGTAATGTAAGGCCTATCGTCGACAAATAAACAACGTTCAACGATAAGAAATAAAATGGCTTTGAACAAAAAAATTAGTTCATGATCAATTGACAATAATTCTTGGGTCAGAGAAAAACATGGTATACCACGAGAAAACTCAAAGTGTTCAGCTGTAGTTTGCAAATCACTCACCCCAGCTTGAGAGGTCGCATTTGCGGCTGTTTGAAGCTCTTGAAGCAAATTTTCAGCCATTCAAATTCATATATCCCCAACACGACGGAAGTCGATCTCACATCCACCCACATGGGGTAATTTCTTGCGCGTAAAATGTTGTGTTAGCAAACTATTGATGAGTTTACATGCCTTCAAAAGGATTAAAAATCCAACAGAGTTGCTGAGGGGTTCATTTTATGACTGAAAATTTCATGCTTTCCAAGATTAGCACATCAAAACATCATATGTGAAAAACCCACGTTGTGTTAATAAGGCCGTAAAGTGATGAGTGCAAGGAGTGATCACTGAAAGCGTTCCTTTTTCTGGAACCCAGACTACCAATGTGACGTTGAAGGTAAAGTATGACGTTCCGCTCTTCATTCACCGAAGTGTTATCACGTGCACAAGGAGAGGAAATAATTTCCTGATGTCACACGAGAACAGAGATCATCATCAGGAACTCTCGAACGACGCTACCAAATGGTGACGTCAGTGGGCAGGCTGACGGAACAAGACGAGTTGCACTCCGGCGTAAACATAAAACAATCGCCTCTTTTTTACCTCACCATCCAAACACAGGTATAAGAGACTTTCCACGTCGAAATCCGTGTCCTCCGCATTTGAAGAAGGTCTGGTTTGAAAAATACTACAAAGTTCCTGAAAGACAAGGACTTAAGCAGGATGGACGCTTCCTTTCCGTCCTTTAAATGTTGTTTGATGTCCATTTCGAATGAACTTACTGGTGAAGACTTCGAGAAAATGAAGTTTGTTCTACTAGATTATCTCCCTCGAGGAAAACTACAAATCGTAAAGGAACCTTACGAACTGTTCTCTCTGATGATAGAGAATGAATTGCTTTCTGAAGAAAACACACGTCTCTTGAGTAACTTGCTGAAGTCCGTGGGAAAAATTCATCTGAACAACTTGTTGCAAGATTTTTTCGCTCAATTTCAACAGCCCTTAGGTGAGTTGTATGTTTGTAAATTACTTTTTGTTCTTTCGACAGAAATAAATTTATGCAAGATCCTAGTCGATTAACTGCGATGCTAGACGGTCATGAAATTTTCCTTTTTTCGGTGTTCTGCGACTATCTGATTTTATTTGGGTCCTTTACCGTCTTGTGCAGAGTGGACTGTGTACACTGCTCTGAACTCGGGAGTAGTACACATTGTGCCACTATGGGCTGAGATAAAACGTGTCTAATAGGTTAAACATAACTAATAGGTAGCAGCAAATTATTCACTGGTTTGATCGAGTCAAAATGTGGAATGGAATGATGATACGTGACACATGACTTTGCCGTGGATGCAAAACGAGAAAGTCACGCAAACCCAACAGTCTCCCGCACTGCTCGGGGAAATCATCTATCTTCGTTATTTTTTTTTTTTTCCTACTTTTAAAGGTATTTTTCTCTATTCCAGCGAACTTGGCTCAAAAGTAAGCAAGCTTGAAAACTTGCACTGGTGGCTCAGTTCGTTGAGCACTGGGTTGCCGTAAGGGAGGCCGTGAGTTCGACTCGGGCCGGACCAACACTTACGGTCTTAAAATAACTGAGGAGAAAGTGCTGCCTTTGTAATGCAAATGGTTAGACTTTAAAGTGTAATCTCTGATAAGGACTATAAACCGTAGGCCCTCGTCTCACAGCCCTTCAATAAAGAGCTTTAGCAACGACGGTGGCAACGACAACGAACATTTTAACGTGCAAAGGTGTGGGAAACCCTCAAGAACGTCGCCGTTGTCGTTGCTAAAGCTCGCTAATGTTGCTAATGATCCTAACCTTGTGGAACGTGAGAACCCGGAGAAGAGAGACCCTGGGAACGAGGTAAAGGTAAAAAAAGTAGCTTGAGAGAATCCAAAAGAACCCTTCCGTCTCATCTCTTCTTACTCTTCTTTTAGGCAAATGCTTCTTTGACGAACGACCATGTTTATCGGGCTCGTTGCCTAACAAACCAGTTCATTTTTATGGAAGAAACCGATTGCTGAATGAAATTGTTCAAGTGCTAAGTGAAAGCAATGGAAAACGACTTGTGCTCATAACTGGTTTACCAGGTTATGGAAAATCCTGCTTAGCCCAAGGAATCGGTCACTTGATGGCCGAAAAAGGCTGTCACGTCATTTTTCTTTGCTTGAGAGAAATCAGGTATGTCTCCAAGATGTGTGAAAAGATTCTCATGTCTCTTAAACTTACGGTGAGCATGGGTCATGGGAGAAGCCAACGGGAATTTGCGCTGGCAAAGTTGCAATCTTTGACAGAAAGGACAATACTTGTTCTTGACAACGCTGAAGACATATTGAATGAACCGGAGGAAAACAACAAATTCCACACTTTTGTCAACCACATGGCTACCTACGCTAGACACGTAAAATGCGTAATCACATCACGTGCGGCGTATCCAACCCCAGTTCAAATCTCATGTTTTCCGGTCAAACTTCTCGCGTTGGAGAACGAGGACGCCGCTACGCTTCTGCAGGCGAAAGTTGAAGAAAACACTGGCGCCGCGTTGACTGTTAATGATGACGACGCTAAGGAAGTTGCTAATCTTTGTTTGAATATCCCGCTGATATTGCACGCTGCAGCAGCGTATATGGAAGTTGTTGGTGGTCCAGAAAGGCTGATAGAGATTTTGCAAAAACATAGCACTCCGTTAGAGCTGGCAAACATGGAGGAGTTGTGTCCAGATTTGAGAATGAAGAGATTTCTCTTTGATTGTTTCCAGCAACTAGACCATTACCTCGAGGAAGCTTTGGTCTCATTAGCTGTGTTTCCGGCCTCCTTCCATCGTCAACAAGTTTTAATCGTTTTTGGTTTACATGAGACTGACTCTTCCATTCAACTTGATTCAATCTTATTAAAGCTAGTAAAGAGATCGCTTGTTCACCGAGATCTCGCTTCCGACGAGTACTTTGTTCATCGAGTAATTCAACTGTGCTGCGAAGAAAGGGCGAAAGATGACGAGCGGTTGCGTGCTTGTTACGAGCAGGCGCGCGAGAGATTTACCAAACACTATTTGGGACTAATCACTGAACTGCACCGACACTTCTTGCAAAAGGGCATGTTACAAGAAACTGTTTGCCTTTACTTTAGAGAGGAGCAGCACATCATTCAAGCAATCTTATGGGCATGCGCAACGGAGAGTGGCTCGGAGAATTCGGCACGCTGCGCGCGAATTCTCAATAATTCGGTCGTTTTCTTGGCCAAAGTCATGAAACGAAGTGTGTTTGAAGAGATTTACAAAAGTGTGCTTTTCGCAAACAAGGATGACCTGTCTCTTGTGGCTGATTGCCTAACATGTGTAGGGATTAAACTTATCTATTGCTGTGAGTGTCACCAAACTTGTAATGTTATTTCGGAGAGTAGCTATCAAGTCCTGAAGAGTGCCTTGGATCTCTACGAGGAGCTGGCCATTAAGGAAGGAGACTTACTAGGGCAGTGTTACAGCAAGATTGCGCGTTGCATGGCAAAGAATGGTAACCAAGCGTCTGCTGTGGAGCTGAGTTCCAAGGCTTTGCAAATGAGAGAAAAGATAAAGGATAAGGAACCGTTAAAGTACGCAGCTTGCTGCAACGATCGAGCAGGTCTGTAACATATAGGATAACTCTGCACCCTCTCATTTATTAAAGAAATATTTTGATAGAGGAAACGAAAAAGTAAAATTCAATAAAATTAAACGGAGACTGTATGACAAACGGTGTGCGTCTGAAGATTGACATATTGCGTTGAAAATGTTGAGAATGTTGCGTGCGTTTGGCCAGCCCATTCAACACGTGTCGCAACATTGTTGCATGATGTTGCGTTGAAATGTTGCGAGCGTTTGGCCAGGCCTTAACTTGGTGTCTACAGCGCATGCGCAGTAGGCACAAAAATGGTTTGACCCCAGGAGTTAAATGAAGGAAAGGAAAGGAACGTTATTTAAGTGTCCAGTCGTTTTAGCGCTGAAGCACTAATTGGGGACACTGTAAATTGAAATTAACAGTTAACACAAATCAAGTCAAATGTTGGTTTTTGAGGAGAGGGGAAACCGGAGTACCCGGAGAAAAACCTCTCGGAGAAGAGTAGAGAACAAAGAAACTCAACCCACACATGGCATGCAATCTGAGAATCGATCCTGGGCCACATTGGTAGAAGGCGAGTGCTCTAACCACTGCGCCAGCCCTGCTCCTCGCATGAAAATACATTTCATGGAAATTACTCATTTTAAAACAGATGTAAACATCGCGTTCATCGCCGTTCAAACTAATTCCATTTTTCATTTTTTCTTATTTGTTGTAGCTGTTCTTAGTTCATTAGGCAATCACGATGAAGCCTTAAGCCTCAGGGAGAGCGCCTTGAGTGTTTATGTTGATCAACTTGGCGAACATCCCTTCACCGGCACCCTTTACAATTACCTTGGCAACGATTGTCTTGCGCTGGATGACTTCGACAAAGCTGTGGAATATCTTTCTCGCGCGTCGAGTATCAGAAAAGATTTTTTTAACCAAGAAACTGCTCGAACTCTCCACAGTTTGGGCGAAGCTTACAAAATGAAGGCAAGTCTTCGATACATAAACATTTTAAAATTATTTACCCAAAGGCCAGTTTATGCTGTACATGCAAGTGCAGAGAACAGTGAGGACGAACGCGAAAAGAATACCTGAACATTCTGAAATGACTGGAAATGACGCAGACGGAAATAAAATCGATCCGATCGCGCATGCGCTTTCCCTTTATTTACTAGTGTCCCTGTTCGTGCATTCAAAGACGCGCCGCAACACTTGCTACGCAAGTAAGTATAAATGGCGTTGAACCCTTACACGGTCCTCAACCCTTCCACCTTTCTCTCTCAGGGACATTTTAATCAGGTAGATTATCGGACGGTGAAGGACAAAGACAAACAGAAATCTGAAACGGGAGGCGGTGGTGGTCCAGTGGTTCCAGGTGATCTGGTGACGTAATTCGGAGGACTGGGGAGAAAAAAGATTTAACACCGTATCCCACGAACGCGCGCGGTCTTATTTTCGAATTCAACATGGCAGAGGCGAGATTAGAGCTCGTCGGGTCTACTTGAATGTTTCATTCAGTAACAGGAAATGTGGTAGACATGGAATGATCTGTTGAGTTTTGGCGATGGAAATACTGCAGGGAGTTTGGAAACAACACCTAAGGCCGCGCGCGGTTGTGAGATACGGCGTCCATTTTTCTTCCCAGTCCTCCAAATACGTCACCAGATCACCTGGTTACATGCGGTTGCCCCGGGTCCAAATCGCTTTCGAACCTCTGGTTTGGATTTGCTTCCGGTTGTCCAGGATTCAACTGGTTGACAGATTATTAAAGGTGGGGTGTCTGTGAACTAGCTTAATAAGTAAACTTACACTTTAAACAAAGCAACCATAACCGGTTGTAACCAGTTACGAAGCGTATATCCAAGCAACTTACTTCAAAGGATGAGTCTAAAAGACGGAAACGAGTGGTTGGAAAATATATGTTTCTCTCGACAAAAATTTGAGTATAACGAAAGTTAATATATATGAACGCCATATATATTTGAACTGCGGAGACATGAATCAAGGTAAGATGCTGATCATCGCAGTTATTAACGTTACTTGAGTAACGAAAGGAAAGCCAGAATTCAGGGTTCGGATCCCCAGTTCAAGCCTGAAATTTTCAGGCTTTCCTTTCGTTACTGCTCAAGTAACGTAAATAACTGCAACTGCAATGATTAGCATCTTAGCTTGAAAAATCTGAGTCTATGACGGTAGGGGGAGCGGATAGTCTCCAAAGAACTTCGGTGCTTCGTCGCTAGGGGTGAGAATAGTAGAATTTCACGAGTGTTATCCCTTCGCAATTTATTCAGAAAGTGCGGCCAGAGTCATGAAGGTCACCACTTACTTAGCTTTTAACCTTTTATCTTTCTTGGCCTTTTTTTATCAGGGGGAATTTGAGAAAGCAATGGAGAAGTTAAGTGCTGCTGTAGACATCCAAGAAGCCCTGTTTGACGTCCCACACGAGAAGCTGAAATCCTTGGAGTTGCAAAAGGAAATTTGCGCTCATCTCAGTGACAAAGATGCTAAAATTGAGGGACTTGAAAAGAAGATACAAGAATGCGAGAGTGAGATGAACCAAGCTAAAGACGCAAACAACCAAAGATTAGAGAAAATATTACACATTATTGATAGAAAGGGGCTTCAGTAACATACATTTGATAATTTGCGCTTTTTTTTTCTCTCACACAATGAGAAAAAATAGTTGTACTTCCACAAATAGGACGGTGTCAGGTTTTAATACAGATGTTGACATGTTTCGTTCCAAGGTATGCAACATTAGTGAGCTGAAGCACGAGACGTTTCCGATTATTTGCAGAAACAAGAAACAAAAATATATTGTATTTTCTAATGAGTTTTAATCCAATTTAACATTGTGTGAAGGTATAATTTTGGATAATATTAAAAGCAAATGACTGTTCCTAAACCTGTTTCAATGCGAGGATCCGAGCAATTAATGAAGGGGTAGTTTCTAAAGAAACTGTGGTGCTGCGTCGGTGGGGAAGTAGTATACAAAAATTTGGTTTTATCAAAGGAGTTGATAATGTAAATTAACCACATTACAGAGATTCTAAAAGCGAGCAATTAAGGCTAATTGGTGTAATTGTCATGGCAACATGACATCACAATTGCATCAAATAAAGCAAATTGGAGTTAATCTGAGAGCGAATCGCTGCGGTAAAATGGCTTCAGTAATTCAGAAGTTAAAAGGAAGAAGAAACCTATCTCGGGAATTTCAGATTACATTTTCTGTGAATACGCTAATCTTGGAATGTCTCAAAGATGACTGGTAAGCTACAAAAAAAAGGAAACTAATTGTTCAGTTTTCCCCAAATCGCGCGCATCAGCTTTGGATCAATATGAAAATCCCTGACGCATTTCCCGTTTCATGAAAGACAGTTTTACAATTTCTTTATCCTCCGCCAAACGAAATTGTCTGCGGGAGTCAGTAAAGAACTGTTTTAAGGATTTTTTTTTATCTCTAAGAAGAGCGACAAATCATTACTCATTCAAGCAATTGGTCCCCAGTTGGACCATTCAAGGAATCTTTGTTTGTTCGAGATCATAAAATACGTGCAAAATAAATAGGTAAACGGTCAGAGAATGCAGACTGAGCGTATTTATTTTTAGGAACAGGTTTTTCCCGCAAAAAGTATCATATTTCCCCAATTTTTCACGCGCCTAACCGGAAGTCTCCGCTCAAAGCGGTGACACACTGGGGAGAGCGAGTTTCCCCGTCCCAGACCCTTTCAGGAAAATATCAAATTTGAGAGCGAAATAAGCGAAATATGGTGGAAGATCGTCAAGAAATCCTGGGAATATCATCGTTAAATTGGAAGAAATTTAATTTTGTACATATCGAAAAAAACACATTCATTTGTACCTTATTTGACAAAGCAAGAACCAGTAAGCAATTTTTTGGTGAATTAATTATAGAATGCTCAAACTCAGAAGTGACGGTTTCAAAAGACGGTTGCTGGCCTTGACATCCAGGGCCTGGTTGTTCAAAAGCCGATCGATTAACACTAATACCAGATTAAAAATTAACCAAGGAGTTTATTTCTTTACCCCCAAATGCTGTTCAACGCTGATATTCGGCAAAACTTTACATTAGAAGAAGTCAATCTTGAAAAACAAAAATAAGCTAAGCAAAAGAAGTTTTCAGCAAAAAGTTGAACAAATGAAACAAATGTTTACGCTAATCCTGGATTAGGTTAATTGGCTTTGGAACAACCGGGCCCAGAGCATCACCTTTTTGGCAGCACTTGTAAATAATAGCCAACTGGTTTGCCTCCTGCCAGTTGTTGTTCCGTGCTGTCATTTTGTTGATGGTGTTTCATTGGCCCAGAAAAAATCCCCTATTAGGAGTTGTCAGTTAAGGAGGCTCGCAACAGTTTCTCCTTTTTTCGAGCGAATAAACATTTTCTGTCCTTAGGTACAGTTAGGGTAAGCATCAAGACAAAATTTGGCCAGGGTATTAAGTGTTCATCATAGATTTCTCACATCACATTTTCCTCCAAAATAAGTACATTACCATGGCAACGATATAAGGCATTTCTTTGAGCCTTAAAATCAAGATACATTGTCTTTTTTTAAAAAACGGGATGGTCAAATCTTCCCATTCAGCGCTACCAGGTAATGTGAGAAATAATCTCTAAAATGTGCCAACCAAAGCCTCATTGGCTGTCAAAACAAATGGTCTTTTGTTCCTGTGGTTGGCACTTTTGAATAACAAAAGCAATGTTTGTAAACAGATATCCCTATATACTTAAATTTTTCCTTGATTAAAAGTTTTTCAGATTCAATTTTTATCTTTTTACTTTCTTTTGTTTTACAGACGTAGTCAGTAATTACCTGAAAAAAAGGAAAGAAAAAAACAAAATTAAGTTTGAAAAATTTTTAACCAAGGAAAATTTTCAACCACTACATATGGGTAGAACACTGTGCAGAGGTCTGTGGTTTGTGCCTTGGCTTTTTGTTCAGGCTTTCTTCGCAACTGCTAAGTTGTCCTGTGCTTTGATAGATTTCACCTAATTTGTAGGTGTTGACCTTGAATGACCCTGAATTAATTTTTTTTCTGTTTAGATCTCTGAATGAGTTCTGTTAAACTGTTAGTACATGAAATTGAATTTATTTGTCCTTTTTTTGTTTGAAGCTGTTGTGTTTCCTTCCTAAAAAGCTAATAAAATCATCTTTGCCAGGCAACCTGAAAAACTTGTCATTGTATGGAACAAAGATGACAGGAACTGTCGCACAAAGGTATGCTTTTTGTTTCTGTGTTTTAGTTCATATTCCTAATTTAATTAGTCCTTTTAAATCAAGATTCTCAAAAATATTATTAATGGTGACTGTATGTGGAGTTTAACATAAATCAAATCACATTTTTCGAAAACCTTTTACAGGTAATAATTTCCAATAAGGAAACCTTATTTTTTAGTTTGACAACCTGCTACAATCTCCCAACACCTTTGACTAAACAACAGATTATTTTTATGCTTTGAAACACTCTACCTTCCAAGAACAAACTATATTTACATGTATTACTATGTATTTTGTGTTTTTATCATGTAAGAAAATTCGGAGTGATTAGTTTTATTTTTCAAGTGAGCTATGATCCTCACAGTTGTGAACGCAATTTTAGCAATTGTGTTGCAACGCCTGAAAAATTCAGGACTTCATCGGGGTTTGACTCTGTGACCTTGTGACACTCTAACCAAAGTTCTGGGCTATGAAGCCACTGATGTTGGGAGCTGGTCATTTGTGGATCCACATGTTCCCGTGATGAATGAATCAACACCATTGAAGTCCTAAATTTTTCAGGCTTCTGAGGATCATAGCTCACTTGATTTCATATTAGCAGTTCAATATATGATTTATTTCATACAGTATATATCATTTCGTTAGTTTTATTTTTGTTTTGAGTCTGTACAAGTTTCCTTTAACCCTTTCCTGCCTTGAAGAGTGACACTTGCAGATTTTACTCTGCCTAATGCCAGATGATTTTACTTTGTCAATGGGAGCCCCCTCAAGCAGGAAAGGGTTTTAAAAGCTCAATATCAAGTCTTCTTGGTCTCACAATTTCAACTGAAACAATCTTAAGTGGAATGCTCACATAGAGAATGTTATCAAAAAAGGAGCCTCCAGGCTTTACCAGTTAAGGCAACTTAAGCGTTCAAAAGGAGATCCTGCGCAGCTAGTTTGTTTTTATACTACGTGTATCCAGCCCGTGTCTGAATATGCTTGCCAAGTTTTCCACAATGGTCTACATATAACTAAGTATCTCTCTGAAGAGCTAGAGAAAATTCAGCCCCATGCACTTAGAATAATTTTCCCAGATTTAGGCTACCAAGAAGCTGTTAAAGAGTGCAATATTGCCACCCTTTACCAACAGCGCCAATTGCTGATGGAGCACCTATTCAATGAGATCAAAGACAACAGCTGCCACAAATTACATGGCCTTTTGCCGTCATATAATCTTAGTACTGTAGCCTTAAGGAGAAAGCGCACTTTTAACATACCTTTTTGCAGAACAAATAGACTAAAGAATAGTTTTATCATGTACAACGCGGCTATTTCTTAAATTTATCACGTATAATATATATAATAATATACATAAATAGTATTTTTGCTCTTTCGTCCATAAATTTCCAATATATAATATACATAGTATTTTTAGCTTTTCAGTTTAATTTAGTTTTTCATCTTTTTTGTATTTAGTATTAAGTAAACATTTGTACAGTCCGTAATCCAGCCTTTTGGCTGCAATGGATTTTTCATGAAGCTATCTATCTTCACAGTCAATGACTTCATAGCTCACTCAGACAAACAACCAACTCACCTAATTTCTTATCACATTTTGTCATTCCACACATGCATATTTAGGATGTGTAATAAAAAGTTATAATTTGTTTGCAGCCCATCCCTTGGCAGCCTGAATGTGACAATCCTGCCCGTGGAGTTCATGTTTGGCCAGAGCCAGACCCAGTTACTCTTAAAACAACACTGTACAAGGTAAATCATTGAGTTTTTTCATGCAGATGGAGACAGTCTGTGGTTAAGTCAATTGCCTAGACCACTTAATGAAGTTGTTTGTTGGACAGTGATACACTAAATCTGAAGTTGCATTGGTATATGGTTTTTTGCAGACACAAATCATGAAAGTAATTAGCATGTACCTGAATTGGCCAATGAGTTAAATTTTGTCTGTAATCACACTTCTTTTGAAACTGAGATCTTCAGTCTACCTATAGTAGAATAATAATTATAGTTATGGGGGAAGTTACCTTTGGAAAAGCTTATGTTATAAGTTTTTGGTGATCTTTCGAAGCTTTCTTTCCGGTGCGACGAAAATTAGCCCTGGCTTATAATTTAATATATCATCTTTCATTCCACTTCCAGCATCATCAGATTGAAGGAATATACCTGGACCGATGCTTGAAAATTCAAATAAAAAATGTAAGTTCACAAACTTTTAAGTGAAACATTTCTTTGATTTTTAAGTGACATTGTTGTCATGTTGATATTATTGAGTGGGAGGCACGGTGGCCTCATGGCAAGATTGCTCGACTCCGGATCGAGTGGTCCGGGTTCGGGTCCTGGCCGCGGACATTGTGTTGTGTTCTTGGGCAAGACACTTTACTCTCACGGTGCCTCTCTCCACCCAGGTGTATGAATGGGTACCGGCGAATTTAATGCCAGGGGTAACCTTGCAATGGACTGGCATCCCATCCGGGGTGGGGTGGGGGGGGGGGGGGGTAGAAATACTCCTAGTCGCTTCATGCTATAGCAGACTTTACCTATGGTGATATAATGTGCACATAACCATAACACTGAAATTTATAAACTGGCTTGTTTTTTGTTGCCTTTATTACAGGAAACCAACAGAGGACAAAGAAAAGTCATTGCAACCGGGTCATTGGCACTGGACCATTACGTAACTGAGGAAGAACACAGCTTTGAAGTCGTTGTTAAGCTTTTTCCCTCAAATAAGCACGTTTTATCAGGCTCTATCAAGTTCCAGCTTACATCTGTAATGCTAGTGAATGGAGTTCCATAGTAAGGCATTTAATGTTTAATTTATTTTATCATGTGATTACAATGACAACCAGACTGTCACTGACAACAAACTCATAATATTATTGTAGAAAGTGTGCAATCAAATTTTTACCACTTTTTTCCTCCAGACCTGTAGAACAGTAGGACAATATTACCGGTACTTCTACCAATGTTTTAAAAAATCTATTTACAGTGTGCATTGGTATATGCTTTTTAGCCATGGCATTAATTCCTCAACTCTGAACAGAGAAACCTTGTACATCCAACATATACCATTTAGCAATGTTAGTTTTTACTGAGGAAAGGTCATGCAAGTATTAAGCCATTGATTCCTCACAAAAACAGACAGGTACCCTACTGACTGTACCCCCAGTTGATGAGGAAAATCGTCTGGTTTCAGACTGAGTAAAATCTATTAAGTCTCACTCCTAGGAGTCAATGGGTTAATTAAAGGGAACATAGTTTTTGAGGGGATGTAGATCAAGCGGTTAATTAAACCATTGATTCCTGAACCACCCCACCCCCCCCCCCTCCCCACCATTGATGAGTAACATCATTTGGTGTTGGACAGAGTAAACTTAATTAAGTCTCACTCCTAGGAGTCAATGGGTTAATTAAAGGGGACATAGTTTTTGAGGGGTTGTAGAGGCTATTAATTAACCCAGTGACTCCTAAACCACCCCTCCCCCCCCCCCCCCCACCATTGATGAGTAACATCATTTGGTGTTAGACAGAGTACATCTGTAAATTCTATTAAGTCTCACTCCTAGGAGTCAATGGGTTAAAGGGGACATAGTTTTTGAGGGGATGTAGAGGCTGTTAATTAACCCATGGACTCCTGAACCACCCCCTCCCCCATTGACGAGTAAAATAGCCTGGTGTTAGACAGAGTAAATTCTATTAAACAGAGTTAACTGAATAGAGTGTAATGTGAAGTGCTCGATTTCTATCCCATATGAACCATGTGAGCGTTAGCCCCACTGATGGAAATGGGCCCACACAAGGACAGAGAAAAACTCTGACCAGGGTGGGAAATGAACCCACGACCTTCGGGTTAGATCTCTGTCTCTGTCATTGTGTGGGCCCTTTTCCATCAGTAGGGCTAACGCTCACATGGTTCATATGGGACAGAAATCGAGCACTTCACATTACACTCTATTCAGTTAACTCTTTTTAAAATATAAGTGCTACACAGCCAACGTTTGTATAAACGTAACCTTTCCTTGTAAATTCTAGGAGTCAATGGGTTAAAGGAAACATAGTTTTTGAGGGGATGTAGAGGCTGTTAATTAATCCAGTGACTCCTGAACCACCCCCCCCCCCTCCCCAATTGACGAGTAAAATCATCTGGTGTTAGACAGAGTAAATTCTATTAAGTCTCACTCCTAGGAGTCAATGGGTTAATTAAAGGGGACATAGTTTTTGAGAGGATGTAGAGGTTGTTAACCTGTTGTCTCCTCAACTGCACTCCATTGATGGTAAAATTGTCTGACGTTATAGACAGAGTAAACTCTGTTAAGTCTCACTCCCAGGAGTCAATGGGTTAAATTTTGTTTCTTGTTTTCAAGGATATGCCTAGTACTCAATGACAACTTGATCAAAATTATGGTTGCTTTGTCTGATGCATTTTTGTTGTGTTTCGATCACAATCCAGTTGCTTTAATGTCAAGGAGGAAATGAGAAAATATGTGAAAGGTGCTGAGAAATCATCTTCTTCTGTAAAGAAGGGCACCAAAGGAAGAGAGGATGGCCTCAAATGTGGCTCCCCTGGAAGTAGCAAGATGGACTCTAATGCAGAACAATCCAGGCCACAGAGGAACAGTTTGCAGACTGCAGAAGCCATTGATCCTATCATTAATTTCTCTAGTGGTATTGAACCATGTGACCACTTGTTTGAAGGCAAGAATTATTGTGCATCAACAAAAAGACCAAAGGAGCACAGGGCGAAGACAAATGCAACCAAGAACCTTGATTGTGCATCCAGAAATAATGAAGGACCCAAAAAGCCAAGGAGGAAACCTCCGTTACCTCCACTACCACCAAGAAATCAACCACCAGTGGCTCCTGTGCAAGACAGCAACTGTGACTCTATTGAAATGAAGGATTTAACTGTGCAAAGCTGTAAGGATCAGCATGCCAAAGACAATGACAACTGTCCTCCATGTAGTTCAATAAGCAGTAAAGGCAAGATGAAACCCAAGACAAAATACCCAGAGGAACTCAACCCATTTGCAGGAAGTATGTATGAAGAAGGACAAGATTTGGCAAACTTCGATGAAACTTCCTTGACAGAAAAAGCTGGTCTTGATGACAAACAAAATCCTTTGCCACAGAAACATAAGAGAAAGACTCGAAGAGGAGGTAAAAAAAATAAGAAGAAGTATCACAAAGGATGGAACCCTCTTGGTGGAGGCTCATTTGAGGAACTGTTAAATTTGCATTCAGAAGAGTCTGAAAATACCTCTTTAGAAGATGCACCACAGACTGTTAAAAAAACAAAGCCTTCACTTCCAAATAATAAGCTGAAACACAAGACTGATTATCCAAAAGGTTTAAAACAGTTTTGTGCAAGCTCTGATAAAGAAGAAGATGAAACCTCTTCAAAATCTGGCAAAGTTTTGCCATCCAAGACAATGTATCTTGAAAATGCCAGTGGTGTTACAAAAGAAAACAGCAAGGTCCAAAGGGATTCTTGGAGTGAATTTTCTTCTCCAGAACCACAGGGTAAGAAGGAGCAGGAACTCAATGTGGAAAAAGCAAGTCAACCAGAGAGTATGGAAATAAGTGAGAGTGAAGAAACCTGGAAGGTTGAGGATAACATCAGGGATGAAACTGTTGAGTTAAAGGAAGCAAACAACAAAGCTTTGGCTCATAACTCATGTCAAACAAAATTTGAAGAGGCTTGCCATTCTGTTGGTGTTGGAGAAGTTGGTGCTACTGATGAAGGAGCTTCAGCAGTTGATGAAAGGCCTGTAAGATCAGAGTGTTTTTCTCGTGAAGGTCAGGAAGTTATGACTGAACCAGAAGAAGAAGAAGAAGAAGAAGAAGAAGAAGAAGCAGAAGAAGAAGAAGAAGAAGAAGAAGAAGAAGAAGCTTTGAAGGATGATTCTGGAAAAATGACAGCTTGGATCTGTGAGGAAGGTGAATCTGTGGTCAGTGCTGGCAAAGGACTTATAGGGGTATATCCTGAATCCCAGGACATTGCTGGAGAACAACATCCCGTTGGAAATGAGTCAGTTCAAAGGACGGGTGAAGGAGCCATGCATTATAACGCAGTTGGAACTAAGGCTGTTGCTGGTACTACCTCTTTGAAAGGTAAGAACCCTTTAATGTTTGAGGGGACTTAATTCTGTAGTATGTAGGGATGAGGTTGAAGACATCTTAAAGTGCCTATCACCTCAATCAACACAGTTTTCTGCTTTGCAGACACAGTTATGCAAATTAATTTGCTACGTCAACCCGGTATCGAACCCATTCCCCTTCAATGCTTGGTTATGGATTAAAGTATGACCACTTTTTTATCTTTCAAAGGAAATAAAAAAGTAATTTTTTAATCCAAAGGGTCAAAAAACAACACAAGGTATTTGGGACAATTTTGGAGAATAAATACTGTAAAGTAGAAAACTGTGTTGAGGTCATAGACATTATTTTTAGTACTCAATAATAACATGGGCAGTTTCCATTTCCCTGAAGCTCTTATAAGTGTTTTTTTTTTCATAATTTAAACTGACCAGTACACACCCATTGATGCAGACAATGAACACTTTATGGTGGTCCAGTGATAAAATTTAGAATAAAATTAGCCAGTAAGTTAGTTGTGCTTAAATTGATATTACTTCAATACTAACACAAGACTGACTAAAATAAATGGACACCCTATGAAAATAACTTATCCCTACAAAACAAACAAAGATACTTAAAGCCAGTGAAGCCAAGTTTCTGCTGAAGAGAGAAAACCTTGATTCTGGTTGTTTTTATTGCATGTAAATATTTTTGTGTAATTAATTAAGCTGCCCACTTTCTGTGGTCTCTCAGTGTTAAAGTTATTGTGTTATTAGATGTCAACAAACCTTGTGAAGCAGAAGACAAAGTTGACACCCACTGCCAGAAGTCCAAATTTGCAGGTCCTTTCCATGGCGATGTGGTGTTGTCAGATGGTGACAAACTCAAACCTTGTGAGGCAGAGGACAAAGTTGACACCGACTGCCAGGAGTCTGAAGTTGTAGGTCCTTTCCATGATGATGTGGAGTTGTCAGATGGTGACAACCCTTTTGAAGCAGACAGCAAAGTTGACACCGACTGCCAGAGGTCTGAAGTTGCAGTTCGTTTCCATGACGACTTGGAGTTGTTAGATGATGACAAACCTTGTGAAGCAGACAACAAAATTGACACAGACTGCCAAGGGTCCGAAGTTGCAGGTCGTTTCCATGTCGACATTGAGTTATCAGATGGTGACAACCCTTTTGAAGCAAACGACGAAGTTGACTCCGACTGCCAAATGCCTGAAGATGCTGGTTATTTCCTTGATGATATGGAGGAAAAAGTTGAAGCTGATGTCCAAAAGCGTGAAGATTCCACTACTGTATATGGTGATTTATTGGGAGATGATGGAAAGCCAATACCTCTTGCCTTGTATGCCAATGGCTTTCAAGGTGTTGAAGAGTTTCCAGAATGCTGTCAAGCAAATGCTGAGAATGATTATGTGGCTTGTCCTGATCCTTTGGAACTTCTTGGTTCACGAAATGACCTGTCTCCTGATTTTGTTGATAACAGCAGTGTGGTGATCTCACAGGTTGCTGGCCAGTCAGAACCAGATATAAAATGTGATTTAGCTTCAGCTGACAAACCTAAACAGAAATGCCACAGCATTTATCACAAGGTTATGAGTCCTTTACAGAAAAAGGGTAAGTCAGTGATCAATCAGTTGGATGCAAACATTATTTTATACTTCATGTATGTGAGAGCCAAAAATACATGTACACTGTAGATTGATGGCAAACATTTCCAGGCCACAAGAAAGATCATTGAATTCTCTCAACCTAACCTTTTGAAAACTCATCATTTCCCATTTTTTGCCACAGGAGCACTAGAACTTGATTGTCTCAGTTAGATTACACGGCAACTTCAGCAATTTTGGAAACTTCAGAATATGTATCTAGTAAATATTAATATTCTTAGAATTTCCTTGATCATTAGGTTTATGATGATACTTTGTTGCTAAAATGAGCTGAAACATGTCTCATTTTCTTTCCTAAAGTTGCCAGTTTGAAGGGAAAGTTGCCTCAGAAACCTCCTCGACTGAGCCTGCTCAGAAAGAAAGCTGCCTTTGCAAGTAGCGAATGTAAGATGGTATTCATTTGTTAGTTTATAGTAAGACAGAGGACTTGCAGTGTTCGTTTAAAGGGTGACACTAATAAAGTCAGTTTACCATTTTTGGCCACCCGAAGACAAGTTTCATGTGGAAAACTTTTTAAGAGCATAGTTGAAGATCCTACTAATAAACTGTAACATCTGCTACCTGCGTTTAATGCGAACACCAGATACTCCTTAAGCAACAAATGTCCTTTCATAGAACCTCTTTATGAGACAGATCATTTCAGGAAATCATTTATCCCATCGTCTATTTGTAATTTGTAGTATAGTTATGTAATTCAGTTTTCACTGCAACTTTGGTGTCAATAAACCTTTATTATTATTATTATTATTATTATTATTATTATTATTATTACTGTTATTATTAATTGCCTGCATGACACTTAAGAATTTCATCCACAGAAATGAATGTACAAAGTCATGTAATACAGTGTAAATAAGAAATACTTAGCACAGCAGGAAAAAATGGTAATAGTGATGGTGATAGAAATTTTTAGGTTCATTCTGCAATATTTTGCTTTATTTGGGTGTCATTCCGGCTCATTCCGATGTCGGCGTGTCCGGTATATTCCGGTACCATTATTATATCTCTCAGATAGTACGCGCGCTGTAATTGGTTAAATTAGCGGGCCGTATTCTACAGTACGGCCCGCTGTACGGCCCGCTGTACGGCCCGCTAAATTTAAAATTTCGATAAAACATCATCTAGCGAGTTTTTCATGTCATTTCTGTTGCATAAACTTGTACTGAAAATTGTTTGAATCTTGCAAGCAACTATTTCAAACTTAACAGCCAAGAAGATTTAGTTTTTGGAATTTTGGCACGGCAATCTTTGTGGCAGTTGAACCTTCCGCTTGACTTTGACTAGTTATGCATCCACCCAACCTACGCATGAATGTGAAAGATGAAATCAGAGACTCAGATAGAGAAATTATGTAGACCACCAAACACTGCACAGTGTGTGGGGGTTCTTTAATGAATTTTTGAATTTCTCAGTTGCTGTCATTTGAATGGTAGTACTTAGTATTACAGGATTATGACTCTAACAATATTATTGTTATTAGACAACATAAATTCTCTGTCAAATTTCTTCAGATTCATTTAGAGGTACATGTACTGTTTCTCTACAGTGTTGAAAAGCCGTTTGGAGATTTCAGCTTACGTTGCCGAAGAAATGTTTACTCTAGATCAAGAAATTGATTCCTTGAGTAATGTCATTTTTAAAGTTGAGAATGAACTGCAGGAGGCAATGAAATTTGCAGGTATATTGGTTAACAATTTAATGTTTTAAAAATGTCTAAAGAGTTGCAGGGTGCTGTGTTGGTCAAGATCAGTCTGAGGGATCCTTATTTTATTGTTTTTTTATTATTAGTTCCAATATGTTTTCAAGAAACTTTAGAAATCATCTTTACCTTGTTGCCATTTCTTTTTCAGAATTGCACGAGGAATCTAGTGGCTTGAAACAAGACTGGCTCAGCTTGAATAACGTCCTGGATCAGCTTAAAACAAGGAAACAAAACCTTGAAATCCTGTGAGTTAACTGAAAGAAGAAACTTGCAAAATCAAATAGATGGGGACATGTCTTTCTGGATAAAATTAATTATCAGAGAATAACATAGGTCGTACTGTAGTTACTGATTGCCTACTTGTAAATTTTAGAGAGATATGTGAAAGTCTTCAAGAATGTGTTGACATCCTGAGGGGAGAGTTAAAACTGTTGTTTGAGATGGAGGGTAAGTGGAGTTAAGTGTTTAAAGCTGATTTAGTACAGCCTTGCTATGAAACGCAATCTTAGAAGCCAATACACTAAATACTGAAAGATGCATAACTAGACAATACATTTGCCATGATTTGTATTGTTTACTATGTTTTTAGATTGGCGTAAATCTGATCGTCAGAGAGCTCAGGAGGCCAGTATTCTCAGTCTTGTGCTCTTGCTTGAAAACAAAAAACGTGTGAACTATTGAACCGGTAAGGTCAATATTAAATAATTTTACAATTCAATACACAATCACTTGATTACTCCCACTATTAAAGGCACAAAGCAAAAAGGACATATTATAGCATGTAATTGCAAAATCCTAGTCATTGGGAGACATGAGACTGCCCGTTGTGTGCTTATTACAAGGTGCAACTGACAGCAAGGTACCTGTATCAAATTTAAGATGGCTTACCTAGTCTTAAGAACGACACCAGGTGGTGGTCAGAATTGAATATGATACATGTGGGAATGATGGCCCTCTGCCTCTCGTCCCACAATGTCTTTACAAGAACTCAGCCATTTTGTAAAATCAACTTACAGACCTTGCAGGGTTGTGTTTTGTAGCCATGACAAAATTTTTTTTTGATAATTATCAAAGAAATATATATTTTTTAAAAATAGGGAAACTGAAAAGCAAGTCAATAAAATTAATCATGTCATACCTGAAAGTCAATTAGTCTCAAGTGTGGTCATCAATAGATTGGACTTAGTGAGGGGTAAAATTTCTTTGTTTGGAGCATGTGCATTAAGATTACAAATTGTCCAAATGCTCATTCTCAGAGAAAAAACATAATAAAACAGTGGGTTACTTATTATAAATCACCTTGGAACCATTGATAAATTGTTGTTCTCTGTATTTCAGGTTCTTTTCAATAGTATTTTGTAACCTAGTATTTCTTAGTTTACTATAACTAAATAAGGGCGGGGTTTAAAACGGGTCACTTTTCGCTGGTCACTCGTTGCAGGTCATAGTTTTTACCTTATGGAAAGTAACCCAACTCCTTCAATTTGGCTAACCTTAGGCCTAAACTTGGTTTTGGCTAAATATCAGTGTAAAGGTTGCCTGCCTACTGTGAGAAAATGATAATTTTGTCTTACATTTCTGACCAGAATTTCATTGCAAAGCAAATACTTGGTTATATACTTTTTAATTCTGTACATACTGCTAAAATTGCTGCAAATATTTCAATAAACAAAGTTCCTAATTAGAATCTATCCTGACTCAGCCAATGAAATTTTTGGTCAAACGGAAACATATTTTCACATCATTTTGTGTTTCCTTGTTTTGTCTGATAGAAGTTTTATCCTTTTCTTTCCAGGACAAGATTGAAAAAATGTATTCCTTACACTTGAAGCAGACTACCAGATAATATTTTTTCATCAATTCATCCAAACAGCAATAATACTAAATACACCAATACTGCATACTCATTGATTTTCTTCTGAACACAACATGAATGGCGGCCTATATTGAAAATAACCTTTTTCTGAATCAGATGTAAAACAATGTGTTCTACCATTTTACATTTAAAAGTCAGTGATGTCAGGTTTGTTTACAAGATCTTGGTTTCGTATTGTCCAGTGACATCATTTTATTTGTGATCTAACATTCTGTTTTGGTTTCCATCTAATCAGACACAGTGATTTTGAATAGTTTATAAATGACAGTTATGTAATCAATCATTCATGTAGGTTTGGTAGTTGGCATTTAAAGTTACAGTATTGATAAGTTAAAAGTTCACAACTTTATTGTTTGTGAAGACAGTTAACGTTTTGGGTAGAAATAACTGACTTGTCAGAAATTATATACTGCCTTCCTAGGAGTGCATTAACTTGTCAAAAAAAGAAATGTTAGCTGATGCAAAGAAGTGAAAGCATCCATATGAAATAATTAATGAACAATATTATAGCGTAATTTGCCATAGATCACATTGATTGTAAGTGACGTTTTACTGTAACTCTTTTATCTAGAACTGAAGGGACATTTTGAGAAAAACAAACTGCCCGCTACGCAGGCTTTGACACTTGAGATTATGTTGTGACCACCAAGTGTTACTGTGAATTTTGCTTAGTTGCCGTGTAAGATTCTGACTGTTAATTGTTCTGCACCAAATCAGAAGTATTGTTTGCTTTCAGTCCGGACTTTTCTCTTTCTGTTCAGATTGGGTTTTTTTTCACAATAGTAACCAGTTAGTTTAGTCAGTTTTTCATAAAAAATATGAAAATCTGTTTCTTATCTGTCCTTGTGCTCACTTTTACATTGAACTTCTTTCTAAACTATCTACCCACTTTATATTCCATGCCTTTTTTTCTTTCTCTATGTTGCTTGCTTTTTGTTGCTTTTTTTGTTTTTTGATGCTTTGTGTTGCTTGCTTGGTAATTGTAAAGAACAGCTCCACTCCACCAAGAGTCAGCCATCTGTCGGCTGACAGCTTACTGACAGTCGCTAACCTGTTGGTTACCTGTCGGTAGTCTGTCCGTCAAGTCTCGGGCAACTGTCGGGCCAACAGTTGGGCGACTTTCGGTGGAGGGGAGCTGTTCTTCACAGTTTTACTGCTTGCTTTGTGGCTTGTGTTGTTGCATGCTTTATGTTCCATTTTCATACCATTAGGCGCTTTTTTTTGCAATTAGGTGTTTTGCAATTGTAGGGCTTTTTTGCCTTTCTCTGACGGCTTGCTTTATTTGCTGTGCTGCTGTTGCTATGCATGTCTTTTTTCTTTTTCTGTGTCGCTTGCTTTGTGTTGCCTTTTTTGTTGCTCAATGCTTTGTGTTGCTTGCTTGGTAATGTAAAGAACAGCTCCACTCTACCAAGAGTCAGCCATCTGTCGGCTGACAGCATACCGACAGTCGCTAACCTGTTGGTTACCTGTCGGTAGTCTGTCAGTCAAGTCTCGGGCAACTGTCGGGCCAACAGTTGGGCGACTTTCGGTGGAGGGGAGCTGTTCTTCACAATTTTACTGCTTGCTTTGTGGCTTGTGTTGTGTTGCATGCTTTATGTTCCATTTTCATACCATTAGGCGCTTTTTTTGCAATTAGGTGTTTTGCAATTGTAGGGCTTTTTTGCATTTCTCTGGCGGCTTGCTTTATTTGCTGTGCTGCTGTTGCTATCCTTGCTTTCTTATGTGCATTTCCTCTTCCTCCTTTCTTAGGTTTTTTACAATTATCTGCTTTCTTTTTCTTCGATCCTTGCTTCTTTAATATTAATGGTAAGGTAGTATTTCCTTAAGTAGTTTTTACAATCGTAGG
>NC_090889.1:28648954-28653954 GCF_036669925.1 Montipora capricornis
GATCAAATTGAAACTTCAACATTCTTCCCCCTCCTCCCCCCATCCCCGGCAAACCCCAGAACCTTTGCCTGTGTGGGGTGGGGAAAATTGAACAGGGAGAGTTTAAAGGAAGAGATGTCGGAGGCAGGAGCCGATGACGATTGTTCTTTAGCAGGGTATGACAGACAAATCCGACAATATGGTAGGGCATTTGGGCATTTAAACACCATTTTGGCCCGAGGGAATTTGGACGATCCACTCTTCAAAAGTTCAAATGCCCGGGGGGGGGGGGGGGGGATTTTGAAGTTTCGCGTTGATCGGCACATAATCCGGGAGAGTTGGTAGTATTCAAGTGTGTTAATTAATTTTTTTTGTGACTAGGTAGTCATAGCTAATTTATGTGTACCTGTAGAAGAAATGTTGCATTCGAAAATACAAATATCAAAAGTAACAGTCATAAAAAAAGACTGCCGTAAATTAAATTGAAAGACGCAGATTATTCCTTTTCATTTCCGGGATTTTTTTGTCAAATCCTCCCGACCCCACACCACATAAATGAACCCTCAACCTCAAACCGAGGAAGAACGCCTTGGTCATGCGCAGTTACCTCGTGATCTCTTCCGTAGCAATTCTTCTCTTATCTTGGGTGCACTTCTAGTTTTTCCTCTCCACCGCTGTCTTTCTTTATATCAAGGACTTAACAATGGATGAGGAATATGACTGCATAGTTCTGGGCACAGGGCTAAAGGCAAGTGCAATAACAACAGCCGCAAAATGCGTGTGAAGCAGTTTTACGAAAAAGATCAAGTTTCACACCCAGTCATTATCAAGATCTATATACTAAGCCCTCGTGATTTTAACTTAAAATTGCAAACCTTGAGTAGCTCTCAAATATGAAAAAATTCAATTGGTGATATCTTTTGAGCTATTTTTGTGGGCATATTGCTTTAAGAGTTGGGTTAAATGGTATGGTGCGTTATATTTACTTTCTTCTTCGTTCTGTAGTTAATCGAAACCTTGTGTTCTTTCGAGGGAGTGAACATGGTGGTGTCGTACGATCCACCATCTGAATATTCTTAATCCAGCTGTGGGGAGATACCCTCGAGAGGGATACCCTCTGGTATCAAGATTCAAGATTTCGAGGTTTATTATTATTATTCACTAGTTCAGAAAATACATAATGGACATATCAATTAAAAGAAAAAAGGAAATAGACTATTTATACATGAAGGTCTGGATAGTAGCAGGGATAACGATATTTTAAGAAACAACACAACACTTTTTAAATTTAAAAACATGTTTCGACAGAAACTTCTGCCATCTTCAGTTAAAATTACAAAGTACAGAGTTGAATATATAGTGTGAACCAAAATGCTAATTAACTGTAAGGAAACATGACAATGTAAAAGATTACAAAGAAAGTTTTAAATTAACATGATAAAGTTGATGATTAAGTGTAGGGTTCTCACATTGTATATGAATGGCTTCTTTTATCTTAAGTTGGAAGGTGGTAGAAGCGTGATCTAGAATGCTAAAACAATCATTAGAGCACAAAGTGCGGCAATGCTCAGAATTTTGTAGATGTTTGATGACGTGCGAGGTCTGAGCATTGCCGCACTTTGTGCTCTAATGGTTGTTTTAGCATTCTAGATCACGCTTCTACCACCTTCCAACTTAAGATAAAAGAAGCCATTCATATTCAGTGGGAGAAACCTACACTTATCATCAAGTATATCATGTTAATTTAAAACAGTTAATTAGCATTTTGGTTCACACTATATATTCAACTCTGTACTTTGTAATTTATACATGAGTGAGAAAAAGCGGAAAAGTGCGTAGTGGTCATAGTAGCAAATGCTCTCGAGATGACCACTACCACAGGAATTAGATGAAAGGAAAACAAAAATATGTACATATATGTATAGAAGCGAACTGGCAAAATAGGTAGTACAGATAAAAAGTAAATTAGTAGTAATAAATTCAGAACTTTACATAAATATACGATATTATGTACATCAATGAGTTGCATCTAAGGAGTCTTACATTACGTTCACACACACACACAAAAAAAAATAATTAGGAAAGAAGGGAATCTAATAATTATGTTTGGCTGTCAAGGAGGTAACACTTATCCTGTTTAATAAATGAAGGAAAAGGTAAAGTTTTAATATTATAAGGTATATTTTCCCAAATTCTAGAAGCTGTTGGTGTAAATCTTGAAAGCCCATAATTGGTTCTGGACACTGGTCTGTATAAGTTCTCTCTTGAAGCCTATCTAGTATTATAGCTATGAATTCTGGATGCAGGTATCATTAAATTATGAAGAACTCCTGGGGTGTTATCAGGAAAATGCTTTAGTTTATAGATAAAGGATACCATCCTAATATTGAATCCATTGTCAAGAGTGTGAATTTCGAGTAGTTTATAGTAAAGAGAAGCAGTTTCTCTTTGGGAAGCAAAAAATATGGACCAAATACATTTGTTTTGTTTTCTTTTTACAGTTTGAAGTCAGATTTTGGCTTGCAGTTCCTCAACTGTTCAAACCATATGAAATATAAGGGTAGATGAGGTTATAATAGAGTTGCCTAAGAGTACTAATAGAGACATAATAGCAAAGCTTATTAAGTATACCCAGATTCTTCCCTCCCATAGAAGTGAACCAGTAAAGTATTATTATTATTATTATTATTATTATTATTATTATTTATTAAGTAAAGAATAAATAAGAAAAATGCTGTGATGTGCTTATTCAGTGATCATTCATGGTTACAAGGAAGGAAATCTGAATGCTCCCACCATACTCCTCCACATGGAAACGTTTGTTGGTTATTATGCATTTGTATTAATGATACAAAGGGGGCAGTCTTCCCAACTGCATGTTCTGTTGCTATAAAGGGACTTTTTCACAATGATTGATCTCACCACACCTTCTTTCCTGTTCCTCAAGTTTTGTGTTCCTGTTTGATCTTTTTTATTTCATTCTCCTCTGTTTCCTCTCTCTGCTATGTCCTGTCCTTGTCAAAGGGCCTTGTGCCACTTTTATTCATAATTTAGTTGAGCTTCTAATTCTTAATACCAGACCTCATTTAGTTATGAATATATATAAGTAGATTTCTAGAGATGGACTAGTACAAACATGTTTATTTGCTACTCTGAGTTTCATGCTTCTTATGAAGCACTCATCAGGCAACTGCCAAGGATAATGGATACAATGACTGTAGGATATACGATGTACAAGTCTGTAAATTGAGAACATTCTTTTTAGTGTTACAAGGAACAAAGCTATTGTTGGAATGAAATTTACGTACATGTATACGCAATGGTTGATACTAACAGAAATAACAAATTGTCTAGTGTGACTTATCCAGGGACAGATTGGTTGTGTTATTACATAATGATTGATTGTAACAGAAATCTCTTTGAGTGTTCCCATAAATGAAAATTACATTTTTTGCTGATGTTTGAATCATAGACCAATTTCAATATATTAAAATTCAGTTCAAAACAAAAGGCATCATCTCGAGGCTCTGGGGAATAAACTCATACAAATCCTTATATTTATTCCCCAGAGCCTCGAGATGATGTCTTTTGTTTAGGACTGAATTTTAATGTATCGAAATTGGTCTATTATGATCTGGCTTGTTTTACTATACTACCATTTCATGCATTAATTATTAATGTTCCTGTCTTCCAGAGACCATAATATATTTAATGAGTTCAGTTACATTCTATTACCATTCATTTCTGAAGGAACATGTGTGATTTCTGTATCTTGATTTGAAAGCTGTGCCGCAAATAAGATCAATATATGTCTCTTTTGTGGATGATGTTGCATGCGTTACAGTTTCCTTTCATGGGATAATGATTTTTATCTCAGCAATTACAGGTGAATTTTGTTTCATCAAAACATTTTGAAGATTTGTATATTTCGGCTTTGTTGTGCTTTGAAATGGTGGGTTTGACTGCTCATGCAGCTGTAGCTCAGTTTGAGGGTGTTGTGGTTGAAGATTTTATGGAGAGGATGTGATTCACTAGTCAGTGAGAGACAGGAAGTGCTTCCCCACTTTTGTTTCTACGGTTTTGCTGTATGGTGGATTAAACCATGTGGAGTTCTGTTGACGGTTTCTGCATGGTGGTGGTGCGGTGTGTTTCTATGTAAGAGAGGTTATAATTATTTGTAACCACTTTTGGTCAGTGCTTCTTGGTGTGTTTGTTGGTCTCGTCGAAGCACACCTTATCAGAAGATAATATCTTCTGATATCTTTCTGATAGTCACTTGTTGATTGACTTGGGTATGTTCTTAACGATGGATTGTGTGTGGTTTGACTTTTTGTGAACGCACAATGGCATGTTTCCTTCTTTGTTATAAGGATAGACTTTGCCACTTTTGAGATCAAGGGTTACATCAAGGAAGTTGACCTTGGTGGTGTTGGCTTCATTGGTAATCTTCCAATCATTGTCTCGGAAGATTTTGTAGATGTCTTTTTTTATCCTATCAATCACCTGTGGATTTTTATTTAAGCTAGGCTGACAACCCATTATCTCTATAGAGGAGTTGTAATTGTATGTATATATAAGGCTAAAATAATAAAAACAAAATCATTATAATTTTATTTTTACTGTTTTAGCTTTGTATATATGTCATTTGCCCTTTTAAATGAATAATTTTAAATGAATATATTATATTATTTTTATCCAACTATTATTACATGTACCTGGTTTCTTCGATCCAGGGTAATTGGAGTTCCAGTCTGAATTTTACTTTCCAGAACTGTTAACAGACGCAGTCAAAGAGGCTATATACTAAATAGATCAAGTGAAGCTATGATCTTCGCATTAATGAATGCAATTTTTACAATTGCGTAGAGAAGCCTGAAAAATTCATGACTTCAACGGGGTTTGAACCTGTGACCTCGCGATTCCGGTGCGACGCTCTAACCAACTGAGCTATGAAGCCACTGACGTTGGGAGCTGGTCATTTGTGGGTTCTATGGTCCCGTGAGGAATGAATCAATGATGAA
>NC_090889.1:28666454-28671454 GCF_036669925.1 Montipora capricornis
AAGGTAACTGATTTGTGAGCTCCTTGCCACTTATTGATGGAGTTGTGCACTTTGGAGAGAGAATTTCAAAATTGATAATTACATGCCTTCCAAGGTTAACTTAAGAAAGAAAGAGAGTGTAAGCATAGGTCATCCACTTCATTCAAGAAATTGCAAAAATGAATTAAATGGAAACAATAATTATATGACAATTGGTTTACATGTTGTTTACCCTAAGACCTGAAAATCAAGGATTTCAGGCTTGTCTTGATTGAATGCTATGTGTTATTCAAACCTCTTCTTCAAAAGGGCCTTTTCAAAAATAACTGTTGGAGAAATACTGTGTGACATTATTGTGTTTAAAGATAGTAGGAAACTAATTAGCAAAAATTCCAGCGGACAATTACGTAACATGCAATTTATTCATTTGCAAGGTGTGACAGTTTGACTTATATAAGAATCAGCATATTTACGATAGTCCTGTTGTTTCGAGAGGTTACGAAGATTACGCTACGGAAATATAAAAGTTAACGTGTTCTGCGAAACAACTTTTATTGAGTAAGTGCTCATCTTCAACTCTGTTTATGGCTTCTGAAATTACGAGAAAAGAGAAACGTCTGTTGATCTCTTAGTATAACTGTCACAGGCTATATGGCCAGAATAGCTGTTTTTATACTGGAGAGGCATAATTCATCCAGACAAAATTACATTGTCATGTTATTCATCTATTGAAAAGACAGGATGAATTACATAAGATGCATTATCCATCAACATTTGTTGTTTTTCTGTTTATACATGTACATTATCCGTCTGGATAATCTTCCGACACATAACAAAAGATACAGTACAGTAGTTCGTGTAGATGTATAATACAATCATCTTATTCGATGGATTAACATATAATACGCACAGATATTTTGCGAGTTGCGTAGTATTTTTCTGAGCCCCGCAGGGCAAGGAAAAATACGAGCAATGAGCAAAAATGTCTGCGAGTATTATATGTTAAACCATCGAATAAGAGATTTATTATTCCACTACAAAAACGGTGTTATTTTGCTTCAATGTTATTTGGTAAGAGTTTTTTTGAAAAAAAAAATGCATGATCTGTCCTTCAGGGTACGTGCAAACGCTGTAAACAGCAAAAAAAGCCAGCCAAAGATCTCTATTTGATTGGATAAACAAAATGCCGAGTGACACTGAAGCTATGACAAGCTAAATTCTCAGGCTTTGCATCTTGTTGAAAACAGTTTCTTTCATTGAAAACCTCCTGTTCCACCCGTATTTGCTCTGTTCTCAACCAGTCAAACCGGGGACACTACAGTGTATTACTGTCTCATATTTTTTCTCTTGACAAAATAATATGGTAAAATGGCGTGATAGTGGAACATTAAATCTTATTAACCCATTCAGACCTCAAACGCCCTAGGATGCCCCCCGTTGACGAGTAAAATCATCTGGCGTTAAACAGAGTAAAATCTATTTATCAGGGGTCAATGCGTTAAACACTCTAAAATAACGTTTGTTTTCTCCTCAGTGGAACCAAAGAAAGATAACTCCTGTACCACATCAAGTACTTACATCTTAAAAAAATTTTGAGATTTATCAACAGAGATTCTAAAAGCTGACTCTGAAATCTCTTTACGGTGGCCAATTCACATTATCAACTCCGTTGATAAAACCCAAAATTTTTGTATACTACTTCCCCACCCACCCAGCACCACAGTTTCTTTAGAAACTACCCCTTACTTACATCGTACCTTTACAAACTTGCTTCTTTCAGCTACTTGAAAATGCCTTGCAAGGAAACACTTTGTAAAGTCAAATTGTACAGGTTAGTCACCAGAATCCTGGGTTTCTACCGACTACAGCTTTCTACAATGTTTTTATAATCTTCGTAGATCTACGTGGGCTATGTGTAGCTAATTTTACACTGTAGCAGATTGTTTTCTTTACTACAATCTGCTTCCTTCATAAGGTACAATTATTGTGCAGAATTTGTTTGTGTACTGGGGCTTTATTTTGCAACCTTGATTACTGTTTGTCAACAAAGTGATGTAATGGGAAGAAGATATTGCCTAGTTTGAATTTTGAATTGCTTTTGACCTGATTTACAAATACTGTTACATTAAATTACTGGTATTCAGACTTTGAAGACCTCTTTACAGTTAAAGGTTAAATTGTCACATTCAGTCTCCCCAAGTTTATTTCTACATTACTCAAATAGAAAGGCCTTGCTTAAGAGCATACTAAATACCATACATGTAGAGTAACCCATCCAATGGACTGCTTTGGCATACCTGTACAGTTCCTATTTCCTTTGGAAGTGCCCACGTGTATGGGAATGAGGGAGGTCAGGTGGTTTAGGGGTTATCAACCTCGCCTCCCACCTCTGTGACCCGAGTTCAACCCTGGCTGTGGGTTGTATGTGGGCTGAGTTTCAGTTGATCTCAATCTGACTCTTAGAGTTCCCCCCCCCCCCCCCCCATCAAAATTGATTGTCAGTCAATAATAATTATTGACTGACATGTGTATGTCAGTCAATACTAATTATTGATAGACAGTCAATCCGGCTGCGGGCGGATACCCACGATAGTGATACTGTAACCTCTGGTATCCTTCCCGTTCATTAAATTAAATGAACAGTTGGTATTATTGGTATTCAGCACTCTGAAACTAAATTGTGCACACAAACAGGTGCAGGGTTGGAGTAGTGTTGAAAACATTCAACTCTGACCACCGTGGGTCAGGTTCAATTCAAATACTCAGTGTCATAATGTGGGTTGAATTTTTTGGTTCTCTTCTCTGCACCCAAGAGGTTTTTGGCCGGGTACTCCGGTTTTCCCCTCTCCCAAAAAACCAATGTTTGATTTGATTTGCATTAACCCTTTCACTCCTGTGGGGTTCCCCATTGACGAGTAAAATCGTCTGGCGTTAGACAGAGTAAAATCTATCAGTCTCATTGGCCCTTACAGGAGTGAAAGGGTTAATTTGTTGATTTCAGTTTACTGCATTCTAAATTAGTGCTCCAGCAATAAAAGACTGCACTCTTAAATAGAGGTCTTTTCCTTTTGTTTCTTCGTGTGCTTGCTTTCACATCAAACAAACCTGGCATATCACTTTTTGTTTTTTTTTTTCTTGTTTTTTTCACAATGAAAAATCCTTTTTTGTGCATCTGGATTTTTAAATACCTGAAGGTCAGGAGGCACTGTGACCCAGTGGTTAGGGCGCTTGCCTTGAGATGTGGACATCCCAGGTTCAAGACCCGCTCTGACTACTCGTTGAATTTGTTCCTGGTAGTACCTGGTTCAACTTTCTAGCTGCACTTGTAAATATCCAACTGGTTTCCCCCAGCCAGTTGGGATTCTATAAAGTTGTTGTTGTTGTTCTGTTCCGTCGTTTCATTAACTTTGTTTCATTGGCCCTGAAAAGCGGTCAATGAAATATGTATTGTATTGTAGTATTGTCAGAAGTAGAGCAGTTTTCGAATGAGTGTCTTAAAACCAAAACCAAAGTAATTACTTTGGCCAATCAAAGAGGACGGAGGCAATCCATTAAACCAATCAAAACTTCAAGTAATTACACGTAGCCGACACAAAGCGCGGGAAAACGTGCACGCGTGAGCCACAATTGGTTTTGGTTTCACTTCTGATTGGTTGAAAAAGTGGTGCAAGAACTTTGAACCAATCACTGAGTGAAGCAATCATAAACCAAAGTAATTACCAAATTACTTTCGACACTCAATTGAAAACCACTCTAATAATAATGATATTGGTTTAAAAAATCTGCCACTTGTCACAAAATAATATTTTGAGAAATACATTATAAAGGCAAAAGTGTTAATTACATAGGTGCTTAAATCAATTGTGCCTGATTTATCACGACTGGAATATGTCTACTTTGTCTTTTAAAGCAATGTACCTGTTGCTTAAAACGTTGATTTGTTTGTTTGTTCTTGTTGGAAAAAGCAATTCATTGAAAACCACTTTCAACTGGTGTGTTTTTTGGGGCCTCCGAAATCAATACTAAGCCCTGGACTTGTTTTTAAATGCAGCGAAAGTTTAGCAAGATATGGGAAATCGCCTTATTTATATCCATTGTATGGCCTTGGTGAGCTTCCCCAAGCATTTGCCAGACTCAGTGCAATTTATGGCGGCACATATATGCTGGATAAGCCAATTGACGAGGTAGTGTATGATGAGAATGGGCAGGTTTGTGGTGTCACGTCACAAGGAGAAACTGCCAAAACGAAAATGGTGATTGGGGACCCATCATACTTTCCTGACAAAGTGAAGAAGATAGGACAGGTAACAGTTCCTTTGTTTTAACTGTTGCTCTCTTTAGAGCGAGTTTCAATCGAGTGTTGTAAAACCGAAACCAAAGTAATTACTTTGGCCAATCAAAAAAGAAGGAGACAATCCAGTAAACCAATCAAAACTTGAAATAATTACATGTAGCCACCACAAAGCGCTGGAAGATACACATATGCACGCGCGAGCCACGATTGGTTTTGGTTTCACTTCTGATTAGTTGAAAAAATGGCGTGAGAACTTTGAACCAATCCATGAGTGAAGTAATGCAAAAGCAATTCGCTAATTACTTTCAACACTCAGTTGAAAACTGCTCTAACAGATCTTTTGAACCCTTTTGTTGGGTTTAAGTCTTACTTTTGAAATTTTAAGTGCTTAGTTTCTGTTTGCCTCTTGGTATTAGTTTTGTTATTTAATGGTACTGTGAAAATAGCTGCGAATCTTTCAATTCACTACTTGCACAAATCCCATAATACACCTCTTTTACCTCCCTTCCCTCCCCCCCCCCCCAAAAAAAAAAAGATTCTGCATAGGCATTGTTTCCAACTTCTCTTGGGACATTTTCTTGTCCCAGGAGAAATTGCAAAATGGTTATGCAAAAGGGGGTAATAGGGGTGTATTATGGGATTGTGCAAGTAGTGAAAAAGCCATATGGATGTTTGAAGTAGTGGGGACATAACAGGGCACGCACGCAACGAGAAAGCCGAAAGCCTT
>NC_090889.1:28676454-28686454 GCF_036669925.1 Montipora capricornis
CGCGGGAAAATGCGTACGCGCGAGTCACAATTGGTTTTAGTTTCACTTCTGATTGGTTGAAAAAGTGGCGCGAAAACTTTGAACCAATCACTGAGTGAAGTAGATGCAAAACCAAAGTAATTAGCTAATTGCTTTCGACACTCAATTGAAAACCGCTCTATATAATATAGAGTTTTACTCTTGTTCTGTCAATTGGTGATTTATGTTATGGACCCATGCAGGACCTCTCTGTAGATCACCTACTGGTGAGAGAGATCTTCCCTGTATAAATATTACCTTATTTGATCTTATCTTAATAGACAATACAGCAGTTAGGGTGGTGATAATGTGGATGATGATGATAATCATGATATGAATGATGATTAACGTAACAATGATGATTGTAACAATGTCGATGATGATAAAATCATTGGGTTTATGTTGATAGTGCTTTGTAAACCATTCTTGCTGAGCATTGTCATTTATTATATTTAGATTTTTATCAGTAAAGGATATTTTTGTCCCAGTTGATGATGGAGAAAAGTCCAAGGTATTGTACACGTCTTGTTTTTGATATTTTTACTTTTTGTATTAAAGTCACAATTAAATGTAAACAGCTATATAACAGGGAAAAGGTCTAGTAAGATGTAAGAGCTTTGTTATAAAAGTGTTTAAGTAAATTTTACTGTTTTAATCCCGCGGACTACATGTACCTAATTCACGAGAAAAAGCATCTTTAATCCAGGTGATCTGGTGACGTAATTTGGAGGACTGGGAAGAAAAATTTAACGCCGTATCCTACAACCACGCGCGGCCTTAGGGTGTTGTTTCCAAACTCCCTGCAGTATTTCCATTGCCAAAATTCTGTTGCGGATTTCCTCCTGCATCTGTCACCTTTATATGTATTTAAATGCGTGTGCTTGTCGAAACGTGGGAAACTGGGTTACCAGGTGACCAAGGAATTTAAGTTTTTGCAGGCGTAGCCCTCAAGTGAAAGTTCCGGTAATGATTAACAAAAGGGCTTCACAACCCGGATCCGTCAGTTCTCATTTAGATTTCTCGTTTTCCTAGATTTTCTATATTTTTTAGAAAAGCTTTCCCGCCAAGTATTGAGCTTCTGAGCCAATCAATGCATAATGTCTCCATTTACGTCACATGCATAAATACGCAAAAAAATATTGATGGTTTTCACAGTGACGTCATCAAATTCTAAAGTCAAAATCGCAAGGTGTTTTGAATTTTTGTCTATAGGAGGGTAAAGATGCCCTAGAAGTAAATATTTTTTTCAAGTTTCCAGTTCCATGACGTCTTTCGTTTCGAATATACAACATTTTGAATTTCCGAGTTGTTACCTTGCGTGACACTATGATAAAGTTATTTGGTTGGAAAAAATGTCTGCCTATGAATCTCAGTAGTCTGAGCTTTCCAAGTACATTAGATGTGTTTTTATTCACATGTATTTTATCTCATAAGCGAAAAGTAAGCGTTTTCGTCGCTAAGTGATTCCAGGTGTTCGTGTTGATTTCTGGCCGCCATATTGGTGCACAACGGAAGTTGAGTGAAACGCTTCGACAATTAACTCAGAAACGATGTACCGCACAGACCTAAGAATTGGTGAGAGGATTTATGAATTTGTTTCCAACACCATTCCACGTTTTTGGCATATTTCATTGAACGGTTTCGATTTTGTGAAAATACATTTTTCGTGGTTAGTCTTACGAAGCTCGTTTCATCCCGACCAAGGGACTCGTCAGAGACCTTTCTGCTTGGCAAACTCGTTGGGCATCACGCCCGAAGTCGCGTTCGCTAACAAAATCATGACAGCAATCTCGCCTTATATCGAATAACGATTCCAGACCGATTTTATTTTATTTTTTTGTTGCGTGACAGTGAAAACTATCTATAAAACAAAGAGGAAATGCATGTAATATGAGCCAAGTGTGAGAAAACGAGAAATCAAATGGTCATACCAGTTGTTTGGTCCCAGCGATGAGCTCCTGGTAATTCATAAATTATGCAATGTAATATAATTAACAACTATTCACGGAAGTGGAGGTGGCTGGCGTCGAGGTAAATATGCGCCATTAGTATCACCCAACTAGTGGACTAATGCAAATCCTGCATTTTAATTGGCTACGCTACTAGAGGACTATTAGTAATAGTCCTCGAGTGGCGAACAGCGTGACGCTTTCTTTCGTTTTATTCCCAAATAAATATTTCCTCATCTTACATTTGCTAACTTCTGTCCGACTAGTTGGGTGATACTAAAACAATTAGACCCTTCGCCCTCAAGGGCCACGGGTCAGTAGTCCATTCGGTTTCGCCTCATGGGCTTTTGACCCGTAGCCCTTGCGGGCTACGGGTCTAATTGTTATGTAGCCACCGTCACTGAGGTGAATAGTTCTTTAAGATTATTACTGTTTTAGTATATACTACTACCACTACTACTGCTGCTGCTGCTGCTGCTGCTGCTGCTACTACTAATAATAATAATAATTATTATTATTATTATTTTTATTATTATTATTATTATTATTATTATTGTTATTATTATTATTATTATTATTATGAAATGTAATGAATAATGATAGGAAAGATTGCTTTAAATAACGGAACTGTTTAAAGTCCTTGCGTACAGTCAACTTCCTGTACGCCGCTTCAATATCTTTTGTATGATTTACAATGATGTAGAAATGGAGCGTAATTTTGTTAATGTTCTAGGATATATCTTTCTTAGGTTTTTATCTCCACGTCTTACGATGCCACCACTCACTTCCAGACCACTTGCAGCGACATTGTTGACGTCTACAAACGCTGCACTGGAGAGGAGTTCGATTTCTCAAAAATGGCTCTTGTCAGCACGGTTGAACAATAGGGATGTGCAGAAAAAAAAAACAATACCTTTCATTTTACGCAATACTACTCGAACTTAATTCAAGGATATGTAATTGATATGAGAGATGTTGCACTTTGAAATCTTTTCTGCCGCTTCTGTGGCATGACCATGGTAAAGCAAGTTGAATAGAGCAAATTATTCATGGAAAGAATCACTGGAAGGTAGATTGTGTTAACAGTACTGGTATAACCTAATTCTGCTCTTTACAATACTTATCAACCAACAAGTTGTTGATGTTTTAAGGTATTATTCACTCTGCAATTCTCTTATTTGCCTTAGTCAGTTCTTAGTATAAGTATTTGTGTATGAATAGTGCATAACAATCCTGTTCCATGAAGCACAAAGGTGGCCGGGTTGTTTTAGTAATTAAACTTTGCGTTAAAGTTTGTCGGAATTTTCCTTTTTGGAAAGTGAAAGTAATCAAATGAACAACGCTTCGTGATTTCAAATTCTTTGTGGGAAATTTAGTTCTTCTGTCCTTACTATTAGCTTGCAATAAGTGAACCGGTTGCAAGCAGCAATAGTTGCAAAAAGTTATCAAAAAATAACTGACAATTAATTGCTTGTTCTTAACCGAAGTTTGCAGTGCTCGGGTATTTTGAAGATGCAAAATTTATTTTTCTCCCTTTTAGGTAGGTTGCCTTTTTTAGATTTTGTTGTATCGAAATGCAATGGCCAATCCTTTTGTTCAGAATGCCAGTTTTCATATAGGATCCTCTGGGATTATTACTGATCCTTTATGTTGTAGTGCGCGTCAGATTTTAAACAACTTAAAGCCCACAAATTGTTTGTAACCCAAGTTTGAACTTAAAAATAGTTTATTCAGTTCCAGGCTCCCAGATGGTCGAAAATGCGAAAAAAAACTGCGTGCGGAAAAAGTGGGGGCTTGGGTCGAGGTTCTTTTTTCGCAACCAGTTTTTTTCGCTTTCCCGACTATCTGGTAGCCTGGAACAGGCTACTTGCGTCACTCTTGTGTAAACGTAATGGTGTTCTTTGCACCGGTGATATTTTCCCCGCGCTTTGCATCAGTTACAGACATTGTTTTCATGCCCTTAATTAACACCGATCAAACCTTTCACCTCTCCTGTTTTCCACACCAGTCAGTGGTTAATTTTTTCGCGGGCTCTTGGTCCCGGAGTCATTATGTTCTGGATTTTTGATTGGTTCAGACCTTTTTCAAGGGGTACTTTGATATGCGCAAAGGGTTCCAGTTATTATGTTCCGCGACGCACAACTGCTCTAAGAAGTAAAATTCTTCCTAGTAAGTAGATCGCATTAAAGAAGAATAATCCGTATATCCAAAAACAAATTTAAACAGTAACAAAGTAGAGTTATAACTGGCTTAAATATGACACTTGTCTTGAATAAAGGCATTGAAAATGCAAGGTAGTTGTCCTTAGTCTGACTTGCTGCTGTCCCAATAGACCTGGCCCCAGTCGTGCGAAGGGTGGATAGCGCTATCCAGCGGATAAATCGCTGTCTACTGGATAACTCAATTGGTTTTGCTAGTGTTTATCCGCTGGATAGTGATTTATCCAGTGGATAGCGTTATCCACCTTTTGAACAACCGAGGCCAGTTTCGTATTCTCTCTGTTAGACTGGATCTAGCATGAAATGGAGGCTATTGCGGGGAAATAATTTGCATGTGAAAAGATTCCCCCACAATAGCCTCCATTTCATGCTCGATCCAAACCAAACGATACTCTGGCTCAGAGCAGAGTACAGAATTCATAATCTCAACCGACACATGTCGCCGATTGTGGTTGTGAAGCGAGAGATGCCAACTGCTCCTTTACATTCCATCATATTTCAAAATCAAATAACTAACCACATATTTCATAGAACGGGAGATGTCATACAGCCAACCTCATTGTGATTGGATAGAAGAGAGGAACTGTGAATGCCTTGGGAACGAGGTTTTTCCGTTTTTCCAGTTAAGGGAGAGCTTAAACTTGACTATTGTTAGAGCGAACCATTGTCACTCGCAGTCAGTTCATTGCTGACATGAGCCGGGAGCCCATGACTAGGAGTGGGCAACAGCCCTATATTCATGTCGCGGTGTTTTCACAGACCGATTTATTTTTAGATTGGATTTCTCTCGCAGGACCCCGATGACCAATCGTAAGAAACTACCTTGACGTCATATATTCACTAAACCAGAACTGCCTTTTTTTATAAAAATAGATCGGTCTGTAAAAAGCAGTGACAAAGGATTAGTATGGGGAGTTGTTCGCTCCTCGTCATGGGTTCCTGTTACTGACAAATCCATCCCCAGGGACCGGTTGCTTGTAGCCTGGTTAGCGCTAACCATTGATTAAGAGGTATCAGAACCTTGAAGGCGCTGTTACACTGTGAAATGTTTCGTGCACCTTGTCTCGCAATGTTTTGGCGTCGTTGTGGAGGGAAAAGTAGCACGAAACATTTCACAGTGTAAAATACACTGCAAGAGCCGTTGGCAAAAGTAGAATTAAGTTCTACTTTTCGTCAAACTTGTCTCGCAACGATTTTGGCCGTTGCCGGGTATGTTACACTGTGAAATGTTTCGTGCAACTTGTCCCGCCACAATGTCTCCAAAACATTGCGAGACAAGTTGCACAGTGTAACAGCGCCTTTAGGAACGCAGGTTAGCGCTAACTATGCTTCGAGCAACCCGGGCTGTGCGTTAGCCCTGGTGATGTAAACTGGGGCAAAAAGGACAGAGAAACACTCCAAGACAGAGGAAAATTACTGATGTCAGCTAGCCATCAGTAAAAACGATGATACAGCTAGGATATGGTTGGCATTCGTTATTGTTAGTAACGTGCCAACAAGAGCCTCGTGTAGAAAGTCTAACCTAATTACTCTCCAAGCTGATATCTTGACTCAACTGCACAAGACAAGAATGTAAACCTATCAGGGGCGTTGCCATGGGGTGGGGTGCCCGTGACCCTCCCCCCCTCTTTGTGACAAACAACAACATAATGCAAACCATATCATAGCTATTTTGTAGGCTTGTTCCCCTCTTTCCCCCTTTAAAAAATCCTAGCTACGCCCCTGCCTGGAGGTTACTTTTAACGATCTTTTTATCACACACTGGAAGTTTCGTAGGTAACTGCGCCGGCTTAAGCGGTGGAAGTGAGATTTGTTTCAAGAACCGGGATACATGGGGTGTTTGGTATACTGCGCCCGCAGGTGCCTGTTTCACTGCAGTCTGACAGACCGTGTGCTTTTCTGTCGAGCATCTACCGGTATGGGAGCCCAGGTATCTGGTTTTCTCTGCTTTTACTCTCCTTATAGACTTCTTGGTGGGACTTACCAAATAGATGTGCGGAGATGGCACAGTGGTGAGAGCACTCGCCTCCCACCAATGTGGACCGGGTTCGATTCCCAGGCTCGGCGTCATATGTGGGTTGAGTTTGTTGGTTCTCTACTCTGCACCGAGAGGTTTTCTCCGGGTACTCCAGTTTCGCCTCTATTCAAAAACAACGTTCGACTTGATTTGCGTGAATCGTTAATTTCAGTTTACATTGTCCCCAATTAGTGCTCTGGCACTAGAACGACTAGACACTTAAATAAAGTTCCTTTCCTTTAGCTTTTTGTCTGGCGTATGCAGGCCATGTCTCGCTCCCAGACAACAGGGTGCTAAGGACACATACAGAGTAGACTGCGGTTTTGGTTTTTACGTGCAGTTTTGGGTTTAGCTATCCAGGAAGAGATTGGAGGTCATTGTTGAGAAGCCAGACTGAACAAACTCCACCTCAGATTGTTTGATTGCACCTTACGTCACGGCAGCCATTTTTGTTGGAAAGAACAATAACGAAAAAGTATTTTGGGAATTTGACTCTATTGTTATGCAAAACGCGAGCTACATTTTTCCATTGTTTTGGCACCAACATGGTCGTCTTATTACGTGAGTGCAATCAAAGAAACATGCGACTTATGCGACTAGAAACAGCGCGTCACCCACGACTTGTTCCCTCAAAATTTCATGAAAATTACATGACGGGTGGCTGACATCACAATTAAGAAAAATCAAGAAAAACAAACATTTTATAAAAGCTAACCATTCTTGAACAAGTGCTTAGGCTTAAACAGTGTATATCAGTGCTACAAACCCACAAATGGTCAACTTTGCGTGCATTGGAACGTTTTGCTCTGTTGATTTTGGGTTGGGTGACTGTCTCTAATCACTTTCATCAAAGAATTCCTCTGGAAAATCACCAACCAGGAAGTGCTTAAAACTGCAGAAATGCCAACTATGCAGTACCTCCTCTCAGAGCGTAAACTGCGTTGGCTAGGCCATGTCCACCGCGTGGGCCCCGAGCACCTTCCAAGAGACCTCTATGAAAAGCTGGCTCATGGCAAACGATCGACATAGCGGTCGCTCCTTCGATCGCTACAAAGACGTCTTGAAACGAGAAATGAAGAAAGCCAAAATCAGTGTAGACAACTAGGAATCGCTGGTTGACCACCATATTAAGTGGAGGGTAGCTTTCAAGACCGGCTGCAAAAACGGGCAGAGGAAGCGACGATAAGGACCTGGGACTGGAGAAGAGACAGAGGAAGACTTCTACTAACAACCCGTCGAACGCGATAACTTACGCCTGTTCACACTGCCACAGGCCTTGCAGCTCCAGAATCGGTCTACGTAGTCACGAGCGAAATATATTAATTTTAGCAAATATAACGAACGCTACGAAAAATTCGACAAAGGAGCCTTGTATGAGACCGAAAAACAATTCCTCAGCACGTGCACTCCACTTTTAAGTACATTTCATTTACGTCATTCGCAAAAACATAGAGAAACGTCAGTCAAATATTTCAGGAAAAAACGTGGGCAGACGAAGGAGAATAGTGTCCTGCAATTCTCTTAATGGCTTTGAACCCCGACGCTTTTGTTGAATAATATAGAAGTTGAGCTGAATTAAGTATGCACGAAGTTGGTCAGGTTGTGGGAACACGTGTTTTCTAAGCAAACGTATTTCTGCTCGAATTGTTTTTCTTGGAGTTAACATTGACGCCTGCCGCCGTCATGGTTTTTCTGTTAACGCTCCTCAATGGAAGCAATTTTCGCCTGTGAATATGTTCGGTAAATTTTCCATACTTTCAATTTACCGATGAGGTAAGCTTATGTAAGCTTCTACAAATTTTAACTTGAAATTTCCTATTCTCTTCTTCAACGATAAAGTTCACCGATCAACGCAAAAGCTACAGGAATCCTAATCTTTGAATGAAGTTCCATAATTTTGAAATGTAAATTAATCTAAGGGTAAAATCCCTTTTTTAGACAATTTGTAAATTACCAGATTTAGGTAAGTAAACGTTTCGCTGACAAGTTTGTGTTGTTTGGTCCGCCCTTTTAAGAATCGTCATCTCATCTTTAGAAATCTTACATGAATTACTCTTATGTTTCTGTCAGCAGAATTTTCAACAGTACAAACCAAACGTTCTTTTTGCTAGTCATGATTTTTCAGTTTTCCTTTTTCCTTCAACGATTTCACTTTCTTGGAGCTACATCAGAGTGGAAATGTTGTACAATCCCAGAAGCTTTTGGCGAATCGGCAAGCCATGACCCTGCGCTTCATCTTAAAACTTCTTTCTTTCGATGCTTTCAGAAATGCTTATGCTGTACTTCAGAGCTATAGATGAATTGTTTTATTTACACTGAACGGACGCGACTTCCGCAACGGAAAAAAAGTGAGTTTATGTCTGCATTTCTTGCTGGAGTAAGTTGTTTTGTTAGGAGAGAGTCAGAGAGGAATTTGGTGAGCGCGCCAATCCGATGATTTTCGCGCGAAACCTTTAACCAATCAAAATAGAGGTGGCGTCAGCAGAAAAACTGAAAGAAAATTTGTTGCAAGAACAATTTTTACCGTTGCTATGTTATGAAAAAGATTAACCCCTTACTAACCGAGCACGAGGAACGTACTGAAGAATATTGGCCCGAGGTCGTGGCAGTACGGGCCGAGCAGAGCGAGGGCCTTACAAAAAAGACCGAAGTGACGTTAGTAAGTGGTTTATTCTATGGCATCGTCTCTTTGAGCGTTCGGACACTTCTCCGCTTAGTGAATGTTCGTAATCTTCGTCTTCCATCAGCGAACTTTGAAAGGTAACCTTCTAAACCTAAATTCCGTTTGCTATAATTGTACTGCTGTGATAAAAAAATAATTAATTCCACTTTTTGAGAACCTTTTGTGTTTCGTTCAACTTGAATTTCCCGGGAGACAGAACAAAGTACGGAAACGGATCGTTTCCATGGTAACGGACCGTCTGTAAAATTAAATCCCGACCGAAGACCTACCAGGCAATCAGAGTGTTCTATTTTGCCTGAATCTTTTTCATTTTCGTTTTTTGCTAGACTTCCTATCGCTTCAGAGTAAAGAGTTCCTATCGCTTCTCTTCAGGCTCAGTGAATTGCTTCCCAACAGGTATGTCTTAAGATCACTAAAATTGCCAGCCATGCTACTTAACTTAGGTTAAGGACGGTACCTACTAATTCAAATGTATTTTTGCCCCGGGATATGATTATGCAGGAGATGTAGATCTTAACAAGTGTTATTAAGAAAGTAACAAGATTTTTTGCTGAAAAATCCACTTTTCAGCCTAAAACGACCAAATCTGTCTATTGTATTTAAAATCAGGTGGAAAATTGGGTAAAACTCGATTTTTAGGTTTTTTGCTTAACCCTTTGATTACTATCTGGCCAAATACGTCCAGCTTTATCCACGGTCCCATCTACCCCTTGTGACGTCATCACTTTTAACGGTCAGGAACAGCTTTGTCCACTAACTTGTGCAAGGAGAAGAGATCTTTCAAAGTATACCAGAGTGAGCACAATTCAGTCAAGGAAACTGGAGAAACGGCCAAAAAAACCATGTAACACTGACCTGAAAATCTCCATGAAAAGCTTGCTCCATTACCCACCTACCTTTCTGAGCACCTAATTCTAAGATGATGAAAGGTTTCTCAGAAACTCTTCCCACCAAAATAAAGCCTACCAAATGCCCAGCAAGTTCAAAAAAAAAATGAGGCAAAGAAAGCGAAAAGAGAGGGAGGGAGAGAAAGCGAAAAGTGAAAGTGGAAAGTGTCGAAAGTGTCGATGTGTGCGCATGTCTGCGCATGCCCGAAATTTGTAAGCGCTTATTT
>NC_090889.1:28688954-28696454 GCF_036669925.1 Montipora capricornis
ACTTGGCTCTAAATGACGTCTTACAGATTATACAGGCTTGTTTCAGTTTTTGATTCTTTCTTTATATATTTTGAGCTGTCTTCTATTCTTCAATGGTGTGCCTTTCAGCGATTTCCTGTCGGGTACCCTCTCTAAACATTTTTTAATTCGTTTGATATGTTTATTTAAAAGTATTTGATTTTAGTTTCGTTAAAATGCAAGTCATTAAGAACCTTTTTGGCTGACTTTGTCGCATACCCAGTATTGGTATTTCGGATTAAAGTGGCGTTAAAATTAATTCTCAAGGTTTATGGGACAGCGGTCCAAGGATTGTAGCACGTTTTGTAAGCTACATGTTTTACCAATACATGTACAGAAATAAATCAAAACATTATTAAAGCTAACCTTAGGCCTAAAAACTCTTGTTTAGGTCTAATTAGGCTCAAGGTGTTTAAGTTTGTTTCTGTATTGGTAAAACAACTCTTCGACCACTGTTCCATAAACGGGTGTGCTCGATCCTCGATTAACGTCTTCTATATAGCTGCCCCTAATTAGATGCACGCTAGATTTCAATTTCTTCTCTTCAACATCACTGTGTCTCGGAATACAAACAATCAACGTCACAAAGTGCACCCCGAATGCTGCTGCTCAAGTGAGGATAAATAGCTGCATTTATGCTAAGCTAAATATCACGCTTGTGAGAAGTCAGGGTTTTGTATTTGTCTCTGATTGGCTAGGAAGTGTCACAGAAAGGCAAAACCAACTTGTGCTTCGAGCTTTCGCCGGCTGTGTTAAAAAATTCTTCATAAGCATCACTCTTTGTTTATTTTGTAAATCTCAAATGTTGATCTCCGTCGTAATTTGAAATACTAGGCTTGGAGCTGCTGAGCTCTTCCGGCGAAATCTTGAAAGGAATGTGGAAATTTCGCCTAGTTGAGATGTATAGCTACCTTAGTAATTCTGAGCTTCTCGGCACTGAGCTAGCAATACAGGATGAGAAAAATGTCATTGCAATGGGGCACCTCTGTGCTTTCGGAAAACATGCGCGCAGAGTTTGTTTCTTTTTGTATTTGAAAACCGATATTAAGGAGAAACATGGTGACGCCAGAGTAGATGGTATGTCGCGGGAAGGTGAGCCCTTTTTTGGTGATTAAAAGTATTGACAATTTTTCTTCGGCCATTCTCAGACTAGGATTATTTGAAAATCTTATATTGAGATTGGTTTTGTGTTTTCAATAACTTAAGAATCGCACTGGATTCTGAGTAATGTTATATCAAGGACAAATTCTGTTTAAAAACGGTAATTAACACCGATTATCTCTGAAGCTCAATCCTATTTTTTTTTAAATTCAAAACGTCGCTTCAAGATACACTGACTTTATCAAAGATTACTGTTGAATTTGCATTATGAACAAGCAACCCAGTAAATTTGTAGTTTCAAGCTGGCCTGAGTCTTTGTTAAAGGCGATAAAAAAAATTTCTTAAAGGACTCTTCGAAGATGTGCATGATTAATTTGTGGATACAAGTGAATTTTCACTTTACCGCTAAGTAATAACAATCAAGACAAACTGTCCTCTCGGTATTATCACTTTTCTCATTAAATTAAGTTCCCACTGTAAAAAAATTGAACCCAATAATCAATACATCTTTCGCAGAAAACGATTTTTTGTGGTTTCAGTGTAAAATGCAACATGAATGAGATATTTCAAGAAGTAAATCTTTAACACTTTGTAGACTTTAGGTTTCTCAAGTGTTTAACCTGTAAGTAGTAAAAAATCTTGGAAGAAATGCTCTCTTTTCGTCAAATTTTTAACTGACACATCATGAATATGCACGCAAATATTGTATACTAATTCTCACACACAAAACATTTTTTATGCATTCAGTGATAAGAGCAGGATTTTTGTTCTTTCTCAGCAGACAAATAGTTAAAAGACCTTTGACTCTCATTTGTTCTTGGATAATATAAATATCGCTATATGATTGAAGGCAATCTATTTTTGGTTCCATAAATTCAAAACCTGATGCAAAAAAAAACATCTTTTGGCATTTAGAGGAGGAAAAAAACGGAACTTTCGAGACATGCTCCCTTTTGATACAAGAAAATCATGTCAGTGTTCCAGACTTAGCGCTGAAGTTGCCAAATTAGGCAACATATGTGATATCCAGAGTTCCAAGGTCTGGTCTCATCTGTATCATGAGGTCACAAACAAACTGATTATATATTCGTTCATTACGTGTCTGCTTCTAAGACATACGCCATGACAACGTGTCAGTTTACAAAGTCTGGCACCATTGACTGAGTACGAGAAATCTAACAAACGGTGCATTTATCAGTCTCTTGTATTCAATAGTAGCACTTGCTTACTACCATATTTTGGACATGTTGGCTTTAACTCGTATATTTGTCAAATTTATGCGCTCATCTTGCCTCACACAAGTATCCTTACCCAAAAATACCAAGTTCTTTTTAAGTGTTTGTGGTTAAACAGCTCTCTCCGCTGTTTCTGTCTCGTTCTGTAAATACACTGATGTAAATTCACGTGTTTTTCGACCGCCCTCCACCGACCTCTGAGCACGCTTAGTAAAATTGCAAGGCGGACAGAATGCCCGAAATGTTCAGCAACGCATTGCTTTACAAACCGTATAAAGCTTTTTCGCTCGCATAGTTCCAATTGGTATACAGGTTGTAAAGCAGATTTGCGTACCAGTGCATTCCCGATGTATGGTGGGAAGCAACGCCAGGGAACAACCATTCAGCGAATCTTAGCGGAGCAAAGCTCCAGTGAGCAACTTGGACGTCAGAAATGACTGCGTAACACGAACACAAAACATTATCCACCTCAATATTGCCCGCTTCAGTGAGTGGCGCATATGCTCCTTTACCTTGGCTTCTTGTGACGCCTGCGACTCTGCCTGCTGTGAACTTCTCCAACCTTGGTCCTTTTCGAACATAAACAAAGTCTCCGACTTTCAGGTCGCGTGCAAAGAGCGCTGTCTCCCGCAGCGATTGTTTACTCAGTTGATAGATCAGGTGTGACGCAGTAATTGCCACTTTAGCAGCAGGGTTTTTTGTTTGAATAGTAATATACTCAAGGGAAGTGTTGTGTTTGATGTCTAGAAAAGTTATCACCTTGCTGTAGACAATTTTTCCCGTAGGGTCCATGCTAGCAACTTTGTCTCCTATCCGCAGGTCTTTCATTGTTTTTGTACCTCCTCCTTCTAGACGAACTGAAGCGGTTCCTGGGAAGCATCCGAGTTTTTCGCTTGCATCTTCATCTAAATTACAACGAAAGAGAAGAGCAGTTTACCAAGCTGTAGGCATGATCTGCAGTTTTAGTGACTATTAGATCACCAACCATTCGTTTCATTACACAGCATGACATTTTTTCATGCGGCAATCTCATCCCTTATAGACTGGTTGCTTAAATCCCGAGCTTCTGAATTATTGATCCTACTGAAATTCAACTCACTTGTTGCCTGATGTTCTGCTTATCAAGACAGAAGAGCGCCAGCCCTGAACCTGTTTGCAGGTTAGGTGCTTCACTGGGGCAAAAACTCTACACAACAAAATCAGTGAAGATCATTGCGCTTTCAACTTTTTAAGGAAAAACTGAAATTTATAGAATGGGCATTTCTTTAAAGGTATTGACTGGTATTTTCTCAGCAGCGTAGTTGTTGTTACCTTAGTCTGAAGATGAAATTCTACGGTTGACCATTAATATGAAAGCTGAAATGTTTGAGTTTGTGAAGGGAATTGTAAAATGTGCTCATTCAAAATAAGTCTTACAAGCAGCACCAGCCCGTCATAGATGTGACTTTTCCTTAAAGGGCTGGCCAAACGCTCACAACATTTCAACGCAACATCTTGCAACATTGTTACATGATGTTGCGACATTTGTTGAACGGGTTGGCCAAACGCTCGCAACAATTTCATCATTTTCAACGCAACATGTCAATGTTCATGTGCCCCAGGACCCTGGCGCGCAGGAAGTGGACCTATCGCGCATGCCCTAGCGCAACAATGTTGCGTGAACATGGCCAAACGAGTCACAACATCATGCAACATCCAAAATGTTGCATGAAAATTTTGACCATTTTCAAATTTGATCTAACATCATCCAACATGTTGCAACATATCGCAACAGGGTGGCCAAACGTATGCAAGATGTGCGTTGAAATGTTGCGAGTGTTTGGCCAGGCCTTAAACAGACAAAACATGGCCACGGGAGAGACAAATAAGAACAGGTGGATAGTTTGGCATACTGTGCAACAAGCAGTACTTGCCTGTGTTTTTACACAGTCCAGCAGCAGGCTCGGTGTCAGGGTATTTGAAGATGTCTGCTTCGACTTGCTATTAAGTGTCACGCACGCAAAATGACGCCGTCAAAAGTTAATTTTGCAGGGGGGTCGCGGGATCGATCTCACTGCACGCCAGCTGCCTCCCTAAGGCTCTCTTTTTCGCAAATCATCAGACCTCTAGCGCCTGAGTGCATGCTAATGCTCAACACAGAAAATAATGAGAAAAGGAAGTATGATTTTTGCACCCGCTAAAAAAAGGAAATCATTAATACCTGATTTAACAGATGCGTGGATGTAGCCTTTGCTAGCATAAAGCACCCAGTTGAATCCAGCATCATGTGCCATTCTTCCTAATTCAGGATACTTATCTTTGTCTCTGTCCGATGTTGTGAGGTCAACCGCTCGTCCCTCGTGGTGCAGTGATGGTTTGTCATGACGCCTGATGTTCAGATCGTCAATATCATAGGCAGTGATCACACGCAGTTTTACACCTTCTCTGCCCCATTTTTCCTTCACTCTTGCGGCTAGCGTATTAATCTTATCGTTACAGTTCTATAGAGACGAAAGAAAAACCGTAATATAGAACTTGTTATGACCAAATTGGAATCCTAAATTGTAAACATGCAACTGCTCCGCCTCATTTTCTTGCCATTTTATGTCGGAGGAACTAAATTCTAGCGAGAAATAATAAACACACATAACATTAAATTTTTGTTGATTAATTATTTATTTATATATTGTGCAAGATGTTTTGCGCCAATGCTGTAGATGGCATCTGTTACATTGAATCATGTAGATAAGGTTTATAGTTCGCAAGTTATGTGGGAATTAATAGAGCGTGTTTCGCCGTGTTTCCTACAGTACATAGGAGAAACTAAACGACGTTTAAAAGAACGTTTTAATGAACACCGCCGCACTTTAGACAACGTTAACACCAAATCCAAACCTACTACAGTCGCAGAACATTTCCTCTCCTCTCCCCACAACATCTCTAAGGACATGCAATTAATTCCTATGGAAAAAATATTTTCTAACAGAGACTCGATCCGTAAGGCCAAGGAAGCTTTTTTAATTTCAAAAGACAGGACAATTGATCCCAACGGTCTTAATATCCGCAAAGAAACGTATTAGATTTCAGGTTATTATTTAGAGTCATTTCCGTTATTTTTCCGTTACTCTTAGTATTTGAATTCAAATTCGTTGTAACTGCCATGTTTTATCACATTTTTTCCAGTATTACGTCAACATCCATTTACTATATATATATGTACATAGAAGCAATTCAATGTAAACTCTCATTGTACCTGAAGAAGGCTGGTTTGGCCAGCCGAAATATAGTACACCACTAAAATCAAATCTACGTTGTATCGGCTCTTGCTTAAAATATTTAGTTTCTCAACTTGTAATTATGCCGATCAGATCAAGCCACTGATCCAACGTACACCTACAGGAATATTGTCCACGGTAGCTTGCTTCAAAACTCTGAATTTTAATACAAAATTTTTAAGTTTGCTATTCGTGGTGCACGTGAAGCACGATTATCTTTCCATTTTTAACCAATGATATTCTTGCTTTGTGGCGTTGTCGTTGCCGTAGCTGTCGTCTTTGCTTAAACTCCCAAATATGGCGGCAAAAGAGGGGGGTTAGTCAGAGACAAGGACGAATTTTTAGACCGAGAGTGACCGTCCTCTTGAATTTTAAAATAAATTAAACAGCACTATGAAACGACCACCAAAGAGCTGAATATTTTCCGTATGGTCTGCTCATATAATATCTATGGCTACTCTACTCTGATAAGCCCATTTAATCAATATGCCAAGTCTTTCTTGTTTGTATCCGCGCATTGCTTGGTGTTATATTCAATGGTTCGTTGCAGGACAGCTCATACTGCGTTGCTGTAACCGCTGGAATTCAAAGCGAGATACATGATCCGAAAAACTCGAAATCGGTCATGACGTGATCATCAATTGCACAAATGGCCAACTAATTAAGACTAATTAATGCAACCGACTTAACGAGATAAACATCAAAAAAGATGAACATCAAGGAAAATCGTAATACCCTTGAGTTCCTCCCAGTTGTCCAAGATCAGCTCTTATCCCAAATTTGTAAAGATCTCTTTCAGGGACCGATATGGATTTGTGGTGAATTTAATGTTGTTTTTAATTGAAACTGGGAAGGGAAAAACATTCCAAAAATAAAGGATCGCTAACAGTAATTTTGTGGGTTGATGATGATTATTTTTTAATAACCTGTTTGTTTGATATAGATGGAGGTCAATAATTGGAGAGCGTGGGGTAAATTGGAAGATATTCCAAAAATTGGAAGATATGGGCGTGGGATTTTCATGTAGTCATTTGTGGCTCGGATGGTCACCATATTGCATTTTTTTGGTAGTCGTGATTTCACTCCCTTAACCTTTGCAAATAGGTAATTGGTTTGCCGCCTTTCAGATGAGTTTGTTTCCGGTCATTACTTTTGAACACACGGCCCCAAAAGGAGCAATTGATGGTCGGAAAACTAGTAAGATAAATACATTCCTAATTAAAAGAATAAATTAAAAGGCATTAAAAGTTAAACAAAGAGTTTAGCCCTATTATAAAACAACATCGTCGAAACGTCGTGCCATGTTGTTTTATAATAGGGCCAAACTCTTTGTTTAACTTTTAATGCCTTTTTATTTTGTTGTTAACGTTTTTAAAGATTTCCTGATTATCCGTGCAAATAAAGAGGCAATTAAGCTTTTCCGGCTTTTTCCATTTCCTTCGTTCAATCAATCTTTTTTTTTTTAAGTTTTGTCGCATTTCAAGAGGAAAAAAAGGAAATTACCTTAGTCATTCGCCGAGTGTCTCCATGTTTGTCGTCTTTGAAGACTATGTCCGGATTGTAGTTTAATTCAAGAGCTTCGTAAGCTTCGCTCCCTCTTCTCACTTTTCCTGTGTATTTGCCACTGGCGCTGATAGAGGTTTCCTCCAAATTAGGTATGCTCTGTTTTAACCTCATCGGAGCATTTTGTCTCTCGCCCGTTCCAGTCGTTCCAGGACCGCAGGCCATTATTAATCCACAACTAGAGATCACCAGCAACAGAGCCACATTGCATCTAGACTGTATGCAAGGTCTTGCGCTCCAAAACCGGACCAGTTGTGTGCTTTGTCGGTGAGGCATTGTTGCGTATTCCTTTCTAAGTCAGCCGTTAAATTAAAAGCGCTTGTTAACTG
>NC_090889.1:28701454-28736392 GCF_036669925.1 Montipora capricornis
AAAAATTGTCCGTGAATAAGTCTTGTTTACAAGCTATTATTGAGTAGAAAAAAAGTTTTTAACCAGTCACATTAAACAAGGGTTAATCGTGACTTGTTCGAAGGCGTGGTTCCGCTAATGAAAGGAAATGTACTGAGGAAGCCAAAAATAACAAAGTAAAAGGATAAAACTGTTTCTCAAACAGCCTTTTAACAGATTAGTGCCCCGAAATTTAAGTATAAGAGGACTTCATCCTTATTGTAAGTCCTTGAAAGCTAAAAGGTTTGTTTAGTATTTCATAATTCAATTCTAAGTTAAGTGACCATTACAATTAGATTTGGTTCAAAACGGCCACGATTGTCTCTTTAAGACAAACATATATGCCCTTTTTGTGGCTCCATTACCAATAAAACGACAGCCCTCTCATCTAATTTTTTCTTTGTGCAATTGGGTTTAAATAAGAAAACCGTCCAGAAAGCCATCCCTACCTAATCCGATAATCTTCAAACCTATAGCATTTGTGCCATTGGCTGTAAATAAGTGCCGTCTCAAATCTATGTCGTTTTGTGAGCTTCGGTCGTAGAATATTTTTTTTAGCACATGCAACCTCATCTTTGAAAGAGAAATCAAAGATACCTGTAGATGACCCTAAAGTTACGTTAAAGCATGATTTTGCGGAAATTCCATTTTGGTATGAACCGTGCCAACAGCCCAAAATCATGCGCAGAGCAAATACGATTTCACCATTACCGTTAAACGGCTTACAGAAAACACCAAAGACTTTGGCCAGACTATAAAGACAAATCTTTCACGATTATTACGATAGTATTCGGTGGGGTAACGCAGATGTACTTTATCTCCTTGCTCTTTTCACCATGTAGACCAAGCTCTAAACATAATAATTCTGATTGGTCCTTACTCATGACGTTTTGAGTTGAAAGGCACGTGAATGACTTTTACGTGTCTTGTGATTTGCTTGTGATCATAGTTCCTTAATTAAGTAAAAGTACTGCTTTATCCGTCACACTGCAACCAGAATCGCAACGTTTTGGTTGAATAAACAGGAACGACGGCCTTTGATAATCCTTTAAGTTATAAAAGCCTACGTTAACGGGTGGAATTAAAAAAATATATAAGAAGAAAGAAAAAAAACCCAAATGTCTTGTTTACCAACACGTGTTGGCAATTGTGGTCCAGGGTTGAAAACCGACTGAAAAAGAATCACTTTAAGATAACTGCATCCTGTTGTGCATTTCTTTCACGAGAAACGTCTCTCTCTCTCTCTCTCTCTCTCTCTCTCAAACAGTCATTGAGGTTAGTAGTTCATTCTAAATATTCTTGGTATGCCCTACGAATCTACTTTTAGACTAAGTAAACTCTACGATTTGAATTTGTTCCAGTTTTCACATGCCAAAACGTGAAACACTTCCGCGGCACTTTGTCGGTAACAATGACTTCACTTTATTGACTTCTTTCATAATGGTGGCCGAACAAAATGAGTCTTTTGTTTTAATGTTAATAAACCTTTCTAGGCTCGCTACAACGAGCAAATTTCAAAAGAATTTTTCTTTCAAAATGAGGGCATTAGGTCAAATTAACATAAAGACAAAAGATTGTAAAAGTGCTTGCCATTTATGAAAGTGGTCTACAAAGTACTTCATACTCTGAAATTTTTAGCAGTAGCAATGAAAAGAGTTCGAATAGCGGGGACGCGAAGAACTTAGATTCTTAAATAGAACATTCTTTCCTATGCCGGAATGTAAAGCTTGTTAAAATCTACCGAAGAAATTTTAAACTTAAGTACAAAATTAAGATGTTTAACTGAAGCATTTATAGAACCAACCTTTTTCTTTCGAAAAGGTTCGCTTTCTTGGAGAAAGAGATTCGAAGAAGTGGTGATAGCACACACCTTTCAAACTGAGTTGAAGGTTCGATTCCTGTTTTGACGTCACATGTGAATTGAGGTTGTAGATACCTCGGTTACCTCTCATTGAAAAACTAACGTTTAATTTGATTTGTATGGCCGCTCCGGTCTTATTTGAGGACCTCTGTGTCGATCCTTACATCAACTTCATCCGCGACAGCACAATGATTGATCTCGATTATTCCTTAGTGTTCTTTTTAAAGAACTCGGTGTGAAGCTCATTTATATATAAATTTGATGCAAGGGGCACCGACCAAAGGTAGCAGTGAAAATATGACGTCATAGAAACTCTAACCTGGTATCAGAATAATCGGAATAGGCTCAGTATTTCCCCCTTTAGGAAGTTTTACCTCTTAAGCAATTGCTAGCACGAGATATTCGTAACAAATCCCATTCTTCATTCCAGTGGCTACAAAATCTTGATAACTTCGAAAACAGATTACAGCCCTTTTTTCCTTTCTTCTTTCCGAATTTATTCAGTCCAACAAAGTCTTTATTATTCTTTTATAATTTGCGCCAATTCAGTTTGACCGAGGTAGAGCCATAATTCATGATATGATCACTTTGGTAATGACAGCATTTTCCATTAATTTTCATTGGAGGTGATTTTTCCTCACGTCTTTGGTTGCTCAACCTTTGTGTATGCCAACGAATATGTCTTTTACAGTTTCATATTTTTTAGCTTGCGAACGCAGACGTATTTCTGGAAATACGTCTGCGTTCGCAGGCTACATATTGTTGAGTAGATTCAGTTGCGATTGCTAAATGTTCCATCAGAGACGTTTTACAAGTTCGTGATGAAAAGGTGTAGGTAGATCAACCGGAACTGTTATCAAAATTAAATTAAAACTTTTAATGCAGTTTTTGGAAAGTTAAGCATAGTATAGAGTAAAATGAATTGTTATCCAGTTAGGCAAGTGGTGTATCTGCTTATGTTGTTCCTGTCCTGAAAACTTTAACTTAAGTGTGTCGAATTAAAAGGTTGCGGCCGTGGGGGAAATCGATTGTAACGGTTCCAGATTGAAATAAGGTGCAAGCTATTCTTTCTGTGTACCAGCTGCATGGACATGTTTTCGTTATTAAAGTTATTAAAGCTAAGCTTGTGGGTTAATGAATTGAGGAGCTTACAAAAAATAGCTTCACAATTATTTTTTCCCTTTGTAGATAATCATAAGTTTACGCTTAATGCATTTGGCAGTTCAGGTATAATAGCACATTTAATGGCATATACGGCCTTACCCCTTTAAGCATTTTAAGTTACCAAATCGAAATTAAAGGGAGCCTTGAACATGATAACGAACGCCCCGTCCCCACGGGCAAGTACTGCTCAATAGCATGTTTCACTTGAATGATGCTCGCACTTAAGGTTTTTGCTTCCCGTCTTTAAAGTCAAACTTCAACCTTTCGAGCCTTTAGAAGCGTCGTTAAAGAGTCGTTGTCACAAGCAGTACAAGCATTGATTTGGAAGTGAATAGTTCAAATTGGAATGTAACTCAAAACCATTTAAAATGAATTTTACAGGCTTTCATTTTAACGCTCACTTTTAAGAGGTCACCCACCGACTCAAAAGTTAGAATCACCTTGTCGAGCACAATAAACAGCACCACTTTCTGAAAGTAGTGCTAAATACTTTTCGTTGAAATTGTCACATGCACTTTAGGATTTTGTTCCCTTACAAGATTTAAAACAAACCTTTTGCAATACAATGGATAGTTTTACGGGAAATCTATGCTCAGTAGTTTCATTTTATTGATCAGCTCAAACGTGTCATCACTTTCAATATTTTAACTAAGGTCCTCCATTTTTTATAACTAAGCAATCAGCACCACAGGTACTTCCACGACACTAAAGAAATTAGTAATAAACAAATGCACTAAACTAACCTACTGAGATGAGTCTACTTCGTGTTGAAAGTAAGCTAAGTGCCCTCTTTCAAAATTTAATTTTCTGATGAAAGCTATGCATGCTTTGGAAACGTTCCTAACAGATAGTTTTATCATGACAAACCTGATTCGTTCTATTCTTCGGAGAATAGTCACAGTTATTTCCTGTAACTTTTCACGATTTTCTTTCCTTGCAGTTCGAAGATTCCGTGATAAGGCTTGAAATTAAATGTGGGTAATAAGTATTGAAAGCTTTTAAATAGGGCCTAACGCGGATTTTAAAAGAGACTGGACTTTGCTTTTCTCTAAGAATGACGTGTTGAAAGCTGAGTGTCATGTGCAATTTAATTCAATCGTGCTGACTCAGATTTTTCTCTGCAACTTACTTTAATTTCGCGCAAACGGCCATAATACCTAGTAAAAGGTTTTTGTAGGTGACCGTTCTTAATGGGAATTCTGCTCCAGTCGTTCAGTTTCCAAATCCCGCACTGGTGATGATAACAAAACATTTAGCCCATTCTCATTGTTGCCGTTTCTCCAATTCAAATCCTAGTCCCACTGATCTCAACGGTCCATATAGTAACATGACCTATGCCACTTCTAAATGGACTCCGCTGTCAGGAGTCTATTTTAAGCTACCAGTCTGAAGTCTTCTCATCCTGTAAGAAAACTCACACCCAATCTAAGACACTCAACCTCCACTCTCTTCCTTTATGGCCATTGTTAATTTCTGTTAGAATGTTTTTCTTTGGCGAATGATTTACGTGATGTACTCATGTCATACGGACTCAGAGGACTTTGTTAATACTGACAATTGTAATAATATTCACTACTCAGCAAAAACTGAGGTGAGGACAGCAAACTTTCCTCCTTTCCCGATGTTTTCCTTGCATTAATTTGTCTTAGTACCTGCTGAACTTATGAAATAAAAGGCTTGTCAAATTGTTGTGCAACATCCATGAGTGAGTTATCCCATAACTGGATTAGGGCCAACGTCTCTGAATGCGTTTCGGGATGATCTCCTCATCGCAGAGGATTGAAACGTTGACGAAAGTTGTAGGATTGTACATAGCTGCTTGGAAGCTTACAACAAATGAAGAATCTCTCATACAAATGACAATAAACAATTAGATTTTCCGAGTCACTGTAAAATACCTGCCGATCCAATTCAATAAACTTCCTAAGATTAAAAACATCACCCAGCCACTGTTTTTAAATCCAAGCTTTCAGTTTTCCGCTGTCAAAAGCATGTAAAAAAATAACATAGAAGTGTCGGCCAAAACATGAAGGTGCTTTTGATTATAGATAATCCGTACACAAATTAATTTCCAAAACCACGTTAACAAAACAACAAAATCAACTCAACCTTATATAAGGAATGCCTTGGCTTCATAGGTCTTAACAGAGGAAAATCGGATTTGACCGTGTGGGTTGACAGAGCAATTTAGGTTTCGAAAGAATAAGTACAATTTAAGTCACTCCTTTTCATTTGAGGTGATCCCAATTTCCGGCTTTAAAGAAAAGTAAAGATTAAAGTTGCTTACCCAGTTTTATTTATTTGTTTATCTTAATTTACTGTCTGCTTGAATGTTGGAGTTTGTTTTGTCGACCTCGACATTAAAAGAAGACAAGTTTTCTTTGTGTTAAGTGGGGAAAGACAAAATATGATACCGACCTTCAGGCAAACAGTAACATAATAAATCATAGCCTTTAAGATCCCGGGTAAGATCCAAAAGTGTTAACATCCAAGGTTTGACTCTCGAAGAAAGATTAGATCATGTGCACGTAGCAGCTACAGAGTTATGATTGGTGGCATAATGCTATGCACCGCGGGAAAGAATATACTGTTAATATGGTAAGTGGTGTTACAATTCGCCTTTGAATAGCCGGCTTCGTAGGCTTCAATCCAAAATTTCAGATTTTCTAGCACCACATCAAAGGCTACCGAATGAACTGAGAGGTGCATAAGAAACTAAAAGGACATTCCTACTGTGCACACTACAAGTTAAATATGTGCTAAATTTTATAATGACATGAAAATATTGCGCGAGTCATAAATCAGGTCGAAAGTTACTGAAAGTATTTCAAGCTGTTCAGGTTTGGCTCACGATCGTTGGAAACCGCGTACACAGTCGAAATACTCCCAAGAAACTCCTCGAGATCCCTGGCGCGGGAACTACGGTTTTTCACCAACGAAAACGCTTTAAGTACAAATTTGTACGGCCACAAATAAAAATATTCCTCGAGGCCTTAGTGTTAAGTTACTTACCAAGATGTCTGGGTCGAATATCTCCGTCAGAGAACAAACCAAACTCCGCTCGTCTCAAGGGCTGCAGAAATATAATGATACAGGATTTAGTAGTTTCTGGAATTTTATAGTTTTGATTCCGTGGGCCACACCCGTATTTGCAAAGTGACAATCCGTTATAACAAGCAGAATGCTGACTGACCTTTCCGTGCAAAGACATAATCGCACTGATTAGATTGCTTTTACGTGGATTTTCTGTCAATCCCTTTTCAATCCCAGAATCTGAGGCCTTTCAATCCCAGCATCACACGAATTCAGAGGTCCCGATTGTACGATTAAATGTGAGTCATTTGCGCGTACCTTTAGGCAGTGATTTACATGTCTCATACAAGGCGATTAACTTTTATCCAGGTTCCTCATTTCCTGACAGTCATGAAGATTGAACTCGCAACTTAACAAAAAAACATATTCGTCTCGCTAATGACTTTATCAAGAATGGCAGACAAGTAATAACTAAGTAGCGGAGACTAATCTTTGTGTTATATATATATGTATATGTATATCATGAATATGTATAGACTTCTGGAGTCGGACTAATTCATTTATTTTCTACTCGGAGTTTCATGCTTCACAAGAAGCAATCATCAGCTGTTAATATAATATGTATAGACTCCTGGAGTTTCATGCTTCACACGAAGCAATCATCATACCTGATGATTGCTTCGTGTGAAGCATGAAACTCCGAGTAGCAAATACATGAATTAGTCCGACTCCAGAAGTCTATACATATTATATTAACAGCTCTGGTTTTACCATTGAGCATTTTTATAATAGATGAAGTCTTCAATTGATCCGCTGGTAGACATATATATATGATATGCCGGTATATGTCAGCTATGGTCTGGATTGCCAGGGATAAAGTAGCCTTGATGTTAGCCCACTTACGAGGAGCTTAAGTTGTCCCTCTATATCATAGCAATTAGCCATAAGCTTTACCCATTTTACGAATATCAAATTACAAGTGTTGCCGAAAGTTGTTGATGGTTTGAAGCTTATGATTCCATAAAGCTCAAAAACAAATTTTTGCCCCTACTAAAGAAAGAAAAACCCTCTAATTCTTTAAACTTGCTTTCAAGATAAGAAACAGCCAAGCTATCGGAAATCTCTTCATTGTAAATAAATAAATAAATAAATAAATAAGAATTATGGACCAGAAGAATTTAGAGATTTCATTTCGAGTACCACACCACAAGAGTCATCATGTCATACCGTTAGATCGCCCGGTGTACTCGTGCGAAGGACTGTTGATTAAAATTGATTAATATATCGACAATCCTCTTCACAAGTGCATAACTTTCTTGGTCTAAGCTGAAACTCAACCTGATTGATTACATTTTCAGTTAGGGATAGACCTGTTCGATCATTTAAAGACATATTTTTAAGGGTCACATAAGGTGTTCATCCATAATAAGGTTGAGATGTATCTTGTAATGTTTTCTTGCTCCTTGTTAGTTTGTATTGGTACTGAGTGATTTCTTATTTGGTCATCATATAAAACACCGGTCATACGTTAAGAATAGTTACATACACAAACTCTATTTCAGCTGGGATTTACAGAATAGCGTTATTTTGCTAGCATCCCCAGTGCCGTAGCCAGAAAAAAATATGACTGAGGCAATATCCATGGTTAAATTCTCTTCGTAGGTATTTTAGGTGTTTATGATGAGTACATTTTAAAGACAACACTGGAATCACCCTCAAGTGCCTCGGTTTGCCTCATACTGCCTACGGCCCTGATCACGGCCCCCCCCCCCCGGAAAGCTAGCTACAGTACAGTAATTTTATTAACTCTCCAACTAGGGCTATTCTGAGTTATTTACAATATGATGAAGAACAACCGTCATTGCATTTACTCTAATTATCAAGAAAAAAATTTACTAATTACACATCTTATTTATACTATTTTAAAAATGTAAAAATATGTCTATTTAGCAGCTTAAGATGATGTTAACGTCACAGGTTAATTGAACTGAGATAATAACAATTATTAATTCCCATCTTAAATAGTTCTGACAAAAAGCAAAAACACATACAACAATATTTTGAAAACTATTATCATAAGCAAAACTCCTTAGAAAATCTTTCAAGATTGCATAATTAAATCGATATCGAGCTAAGTCATCTTCTCCTGTAGATCATTCCAGGTTTCAGGTATAAAATATCTAAATGAATTAATCCGCATGAGGTGGTTGACACCCTTGGTGAATCAAATCTGAGTCATTGCTTTTAAGTCTTGATTTTTAAAACTCGAACTCGCAAATCTGCTAATTTTAAGGATGTGTAAATTCCTCAAACCATTCAATGATTTTTGATACTAATCACTCTTTTCCGAGTCTAAGTCGACTCACTATCAACATTCTCTTAGCCTAATCGTGCTTATAGTTATGCTTTCTTTGTATTTCATTTCAGGATCCACGTATACAAATGTTACGTTTAAAAATGGTTCGAAGAGAGAGAAAAATGCAGAATGGCAAAAATATAAAAAAACAGGTGATGAGCTCCACTTTTTTTCAGTCCACTCGTACCATGTCTCTTCCATGTTTAAAATAAGACAAATTAGCTGTAGTAAGACAATCCGATGAAACATCAGTACTTGTAGACGTTTGCACACGTACTTTGTTACAGTGCTGTTATTTTTCAGAAACTTTGCGTCTTTAAAAGGAGACGTTCATTGTCACGTCATCCATTGCCATTTAGGTTGACTGACTGTCGAAAGAAAGGGTTCTCTTTTTTCACTGGTTGACAAATTTGTCAAAGGAGATGTTTGTAAACAGTGACTATCGCTAGAGCTTTGTGTAGACGGTAACAAAGACCTATTGTAATAATGCAATCCAAAGTGGTCATGTTGAAGTGTTTCAAGTGAGGTTAGTTTCTCACGCTATTTCATTCATTGTGTCACCTGTTGCCTTATCCATCCCGCATAACACAAGGCAACTCAGAGACATTCTCAGGCTAATTCTTTCCTATCTTACTGAGAACTCTATAAAAAAGGAGATTTGTAGCCGCTAAGCCGACTTCCTTCCTAAAATTCCAGCCAGGCGCATAAGAGGTCGTGGGAAAGAATCGAAAGATGCACTGACTAACTTATAGCTTTTTCGATTTTTGGGCCACCGATTTCTTCGCTGTTTGTGTCTTTCACCGTTGTACTGCGATTGCCAAAGATTTCTTCGATTGAATTACTCGGACTACCTCTTTTGGACAATAGAATTTCCCTGTGCCAGGTGATATTAGGAAGCTTTTTCACGTTTCTAAGAATGATAGGCTTTGCTAAAGAAGAGCTATGATAACTGAAGAGTCGAATCCGCATTAAGAACTATTTGCGTGTTAAATCCATAAGGTATTGAGTTTTGAGTAAAAGTAAGTTGGTCTTCAGGTTCGATGAAAACAAACATTTAAAAATGATTAGAACAAGTGTCTTGGGGTTAGGCAATTGGCTTGAACGCAATAGATGTGCAGATGATGAAGAAAGTAAGACCCTTGGACCCTCCGATACTACATGATCTCACGGCTGCTGAAAGCAGTATTATCTACAGTTTGAAAGTTAACTGGACTGTTGTAAACGCTCAAAATAATTCGAAAATTTGTACTTCGACTGAATCACCTTAAAATATGCTCGAAAAGGAGTCCTAGTTATAACTTTGCTCCAAATAAATATTTGAATAAAGAGGACAGATGGTGGAGACTGTATTTTGAATTTCACGACAACAGACGATAAAATTACCCTTTGCAGTGCACCTCTCTTAACGGCGACATGTCAATACACACTTCTTGAGCCCGAAGGGCCCACTTAAGCTTTGACAGCACTTGATGATTCTTTAGAAATAACCCTTTTCAAACGATACCCAGTCTTTGGCTCCCTTGTCGTCACTAAAGCTTGTTATAAACTGTGTTAATAAGGAACATCAGCCTTCGGAAGAGAATTCCAGCAGACGCTTGAGGCTTTCCTCTTCGTCAAAGAGATAACGTGGAGAACAATTCCAACAGAAGCTCGGCAAGCTGATTTGTCTTATCACCAATTTATTCAGAATTTAGTGCATTATACCTCAAGTCTCCACTCGCACAGCACCACAATTTCTGTGTAACTTGTTAAAGGCCCACCTTCAACCGACAGGCATTGCGTGCCACGGAACAATTTTCATATATGAAAATTCCACCCGAAGCTGAGATTCATCCAATTAGATCGCTACCATAAGCAATGGGAATTTCCATAACAAAAACAAACGGTCGAAAAGGCTGTCGAAAAGCCCGGCGTTTAAGCAATTATTGGTGTTTCATATGGTACCATAACATTGCCATTAAGTGAAACATTGTGTTGTAGAGTTTATCTTTCTAACGACACATTCCCTCCAAAATGTTGAAACCGGTTTGAGCCACCTTAACTTCATTGATAGAGGTCAGATCACAATAATATTTGCTGACGATGACGGAATTCTGATATTATGCTTTTTTCTACTTTGGAAACGTTCAAGGTCTCAGTAACAAACTTCAGTTCAACCTTTCAGCACTTCTTTTGTGGGAGTGAACTAACCAGTAAACCATGCTAGTAGATTTTTGGAGTGCATGTGTTAATTAAATTTTGAGGTGATAATTATAATCGCAAACTATTAAAATGTATCGCAAAAAATGATGCCATGTTCGTATTCCTTTTAAATAAAACTCACAGTACAACTAAACAGTGGTGGACAGTGGCAGTTTAGCCAAGTTTTTTTCAAGCGGATCACAAATTAGTTACCGAATGAACAGGCTTATTACTGCTCTTAAAGGGAACCTCCACTCTTACTACAGAATAAGTTTAAACCGTAGGAAATTATGTTTCCAAACAAATTTGTTCAAAATTTGTTTCAAAAAGAGTGTTCATATTAGGAAAACTGAATTTTAAAATCGCTTATTTTCACTTTCAAATTTCGTGGGCGCCACCATCTTGAATAGTTGTATCGGTATTACGGTTGCCCTATTGTTCAGACACAAAGAGCTTTTGTGCAATGACAATGGGGCTACCGTGAAACAGTCACAATTATCCAAGATGGCGGCGCTCGCGAAATTTGAAAAAAATTTAGATTGATTTGACTGTAAAGGCTATTTCCTGTGATTTAAAGTTATTTTTTTGTTGAAGTGGAGGTTTCCTTTAAATTTGCCTTGAGTGTATCTTTTTTAACCATTGGATTCGACCCCATTTTACCTGGGTTTAATGTTCTTAGACCTTTTACTGTTGAAAATACTATTGTTTAACAACTATATTTTACAAAAGGCTGTCCTACCTCGTAAATTCTAAACTTTTAACCTCGGTAGAATTGAATAAAGTAGAATTGAATAGAAAGGCCTCAATGCCCACTATCTTTCTCTGTTCAACTCAGTAGTGTCACAACAGTCAACAAACCATTTTTTTCTTCACCTATTAAGGGTAAACCAGGATAATTGTGGCTTTGACAGATTTCTATCGACAAAAAATATTAACGAGAGGATTAACAACAGTTTGGTAACACGATTCTGCTGTCAACGTGCGAGGGCGAATAGGATAGTAGTTCAGTTGATGTTGCAGAATGAAATATCAAACCTACTGCTTAAAGCGTAGGAGAAGACCACTATCTTGCTTTGTCATACTTACTATAACAAGAGAAGGTTTCACACGTCAAAATCTTCGCCGCGGCGAAACGGGAAAGAATAAGTTTGACTGCAGTGCAGCGCAGTTTGCGTAGAATATAGAGGATATATCCCCAAGCGGCCATGTAATGTTCTGTTTATTATATAGATATTGATGAAATGTCGAGGTTTAAAACAACGTGTTTTATTCATTTTCGAAATGATGAAAAAGTGGTTACCAACTGCTAAAACACGCATGTTATGTGACATGAAACAAGGTATGAAAGTCATGAAAAGCAAATCATGATAATGTAAAATTTTGCAATAAAAATGTTAATGTAGTAGAGAAGAATTATATTATCTTAATTAAAGCACAAAAGTAACTTACAATGAAGACGAAGATCGCGTTTTATTGGCTAATCGTGTTCGTTACCATGATGACACCTATATTCTCACATGTGAAAGATAAAAATGATATGTTCATTGCGTGCGGTGAAGATATGATTTTTTTATTAAAAGGAGAAATCCTGGTATTTCATCAGTATCTATGTAATAAAATCGAATATTCGCCTGAGCTTTCCGGTGTTATTTTGTCAAAAGAGTTGCATCAGCATTTATTTCATTAACAACTTTCGAGATATTTTTAGGCAAAAGGCGGTCACAAGATCAAAGTGGGCACGCGACCTGTCCAGCCGAAAATTAGGCTTAAGAGATCTTTTCTGTTTTTAATCAAAGGTTCCTGTGAGCCATTTCATGTATTAATTGGATTAAAATTATCAAAGACTCCTTGGAGATTCCTCGTAGCATTAAGTATGCATGCGCAAAGGATCGGGATTAAGTATATGAAGTATTTCTCGAAAATACTTCCTATTGATGAATTGGCTTGGCAGCAGTTTCCGTGGTCTTGTTTTTTTAAAAAATGCATTCGTCCGCATTACGTTTTGGACATGTGAATAATGTACAATTCAAATTGTTTTTAGTAATGGCTGGAGATGTACAAAATGCGCTTGCAACTCTCTAATTAATATATGCAATTTAACATTCCCATTTCATATGGTTGTGAGCAATTTACCTTTTGTCTCTTTTCTTTCGTTTTCAAAAAAGCGAGTGGATTTCAAGTTTAGCATATTTGAGTTCTTGGTATGTTTTAGCGAAATTTTGCGGTTTCCTTGTGGCAGGACCCAATGACACCGACCAGAGCTCTGGCACTTGCTATTTGGTGTACATGTTGACCTAAAGAATCATGTCTTCTGAGTAGGGGATTGACCATTGGGAGGCTTAGCTTTATATCTCTGCACATGTCATGCTAATACTCCTCCGCCCATTTAATGAACTAAATGTCAGTATGTTTGCCCCAGGTATACTCAATCATACACAAAAGAAGTCTATATCTGTACAGATTTTTATATACTGGACTTCAGCCTGTTGTTATCTTTGTCATAATGGTATTCCACTGTGTTCTAGGATTCTGCTAGATAGCTGCTTGTGATTACAGATTTTAATACTATTTATCTTAAAACATACACGTAGCAAAAGGACTTCGAATCGTTTATTTGAATTAAGTGATTTCAAATATTTGGCTGAGGTTGGAATTGTAATGATACAGCCAGGAGACAACAACTACTGAAAAAGTTTATAAATGCTAAGTGAATTTGATTAGAGTAAAATGAGAATGCCCAGTGAGGTGATTATCGCAACAGTCAATACCGATACTGTAGGTCAGAAATTGAATATACCACATTTACTATCGTTCGACCGTAAGACGTGCCACATTATACATGTATCTAGAGCTCTTAACTCGGTGAATTTGTTCTTGTAGATAACCCATGCAGGATAAATTCCATTGCTTTCTTCCTGATGGTGCATGTCATTTAATTATGGTACAGAGTAACAATCAATACCAGTTTGCTGTGGCATGGGAAACACAAGTAACACCACATTGATGAATCGTACTTCATGCATTTTTGTACCAGAACTAACATTTTTGGTTCCCTTCAAATTTACAAGGGAAACACTTGCATCAACGACCTTTTTCACGGAATTAAACTTCTCGGAAGTGTAACACTATAGACGGTACGGGGAAGACAAAGACACGTACTTGAAATTCAAATGGGCGTGCCGGAAGGCGGCCTCGAGCTAAACAACGTAGCCATTGATATACCACAGATTTTCGTTAAGAGGTATTTTGAGCGGTTGTTTGTTTTTAATTCGTCTTTGTTCATTAACAAACTGAACCTTGCACTTAAATACTATGAGATTGTTTGCCTATTTTGATGTGGTTTACAAATGACGGTCCCAGGTGATAATTGTAAAAATGATCTCCCTACTGTAATGCGATTATTTCATAAACATAGTGGAAGGATAATCACTAGGCATTTTAATAGAGGCGCTTAGCAAAAGAAAAAGAAAGCTTGAATTAGAACTCGCTTTCGAAACCAACTTGCTAAAGTCGACGTCAAGGGTTATTTTTCGCTACACCCAGGTGAATTGGTGATTTATCACCTTCACGGGCAAAGGCAATTAACGTGCAAAATTCTCACTGATCGCATCGGTGCCTCGCGGTTGAATCACAGTTTTACAATTTCAACTGAGAAATGCAAAGAAGATCTTCCTGTCACAGAAGATTAAGGAGTAAGATAACAATTTTAAGGATGGTATTATTTTTTGTTGTTGCGGTATTGAGAACTAATCCTGGGTTACGTGTAATACTTATACAAACATGTTGTCATCATGAGTCAACACAGATTAGCAATAATTTTGCTTTCAATTAACTCGCCTTAGTTGATCATTCTTGGCGGAGAAAGTGTAAATAGCCATAGTTCTCTTAAGTGGTATCCACCGTTTAACAAAATAGTATTGGTTTTACTCGCGACATCCATCTTTAGCTCGATTTTCGGCCACAAATCACTTGCCCTTGCACCCGGGGGGGGGGGGGGGGGACTCCCTTATAAGGGCTTAATGTTTTTCGGGATTGTTGTCTTGAACAGTGTATCGAATTTATCATTTTTTGTCTTAATCAGGGTATCGATTTATCAATTTTTGTCTTAAACTGGGTTAAATGTCTTCAAAAGAGTATAAAAGATCGGAATTCTGTCTTAAATATGGTAGGAAAATCAGCGATATTTGTCTTAAACAGGGTCAGGGTATGAGGGGCCTCGTCGCACCTCCCCACCCAGGGATATATCGAGTCTCCCCCCCCCCCCCCTACGGGCCCTTGCACTCCAGCATTCCGCGCAACGAGTGGCTTCTAAATAGGTTCCACAGTATTTGTGAACCTGGAAACACCCTAGAACCAAGCTAGGAAGAGCGGAATAAATACAAACAAGCCCTTTATATTTCAGCAACGGATTTAAGAAAAAGGCTGTAGTCAATTCAAGTGGATTAATGGCCAATAAGTTTGTATCATCGCAAAATGTATTGCGTTGTATATTGATAGACAAGTTGGTGTGGTTGTCTTTCTCAGCATCACTTGCTCCGACACACTATGCTTTGTATGACTATCTCATTCTTGGTTTTGAAATACAGCAGACTTGGTGTTACTGTTAGTCGAATAATAATTTAGCTCAGTTCATTTTGGTTTCTTATTTCGTTGCTCAAGTTACAATCGATTTCCGGATACCCCCATCTTTGTGTGTGATTTGGGATCTCTTACTACACAGTATTTTGATTTGCGTTGCGATACACCCTTTAGATTTGTTCCGTCGATTCGAGTGCATAGGAGGATAGTCGGTAAGATGTTTTGTATTTTGTTTTCCCTTTCTGTTTATTATAGATCTTTTAGACAGGCTATTTATGTTACACGTGTTTTAGCCTCCACCCCTAAGGCTTCGTTTTTTTGTTGTTTGTATTTTAGTTTGACGTTAAGGCCCGCAAAATCCATGGAATAAACCTTGAATTAACCTGGTTTATCGTGGCTTATTAGTATCGAACGACTCGTTATCCTGGTACAGTACTTGGACCACGGAACATTTGATTCTTTATTTTGACCTTTGAACACTGCGGTCTGAATTGCGATCACCAGGAGCTACACTTGGTATATTGGTATATTTTTTACTCTACCTTATCTTCTCACCTTCTGATGGGCTAATATTTTGCAACATTTTTGCATTTCCTTCCTGATTAAATGAAACACGACTGGAAAAGAAGAATATACGAAATATATCTCCACTAAACTCTTGTTCTTAGGCCATCGTAGCTTCATTAGGAAAATAACACAAACAGCGGTGATAAACATTGTATTCCAACGCATTTTTATAAAACTTGACGTTTCGTATGCTAGTCAACACACATTTTCAAAAGTGATCGTTACAATATATATATAGTTTTTTAAAAATTGTAACGGTCACTTTTGAAAATGTGTGTTGACTAGCATACGAAACGTCAAGTTTTATAAAAATGCGTTGGAATACAATGTTTATCACCGCTGTGTGTGTTATTTTCCTAATATCTCCACTACAAAAAGCGCATAGATTGAGAAAAGCAAACAGTTAGATTTGAAAAAGGTCGGAGTAATATCGCGCGTAATAAGTAGTATATGGTTATGGTAAACGCTTTTTGCAAAAATACCGTTTCTTGAAGGATCGTATAACCTGGTGCAGATAGAATCATCCTGCCACACAAAACCAGAGATTACATAGATACCGAAGTTGGAATGTCTTGAGAAAGGATTGTAATTATCAGGGTTTTCCTTACTTATTACACCAAGTGTCAGACGTTCTGTTCAAAAAGTTCTACTCCAGAACTTTCGAAAATCAGAGGAAGAACAGGATTGAAACGAATGATCACGTGTTAATGTTGTTATGTCAAAGATTACCCCCAAGCAGATTTACTGATCGTGCGTCATCAATGTTGCATACACGGACGTTGAAAAGTGGTGCTCATTAGCTGTACTTTCAGCAAGATCGCTCTCCACGCACCGTAATAAAGACCACAAAAACTAAGAGGCAATTTTTCTAAATTGCTGTCATGTACAGTGTGCGAAGGATGAAAAACACGCTACATCATTAACACCGTTAGGTTTGGACCATAAATTTATTCGGATTCTCTTGTCTTTTAAGAACGTTTTAGCGTACAAATATTTAAAGTTTAGAGGAAAACAAATTAAAGAAAAAGAACAAGGAGGCGTTTTTTTTTAACTTTTTCAGTGTTGCTTGTTTCTTGAGAAAGTTCCAGGAGGGTTGCAGGTGCAATTTCAGGTTCAATAATAAACACTGCGATAAACATTCGGTCCGGGGGTGGTAAACTGATATTCGTTGAAACTTGCGCGATCTGTCTACGCGCGATACGATAAAAAATCTAAACACCGCGCAAACCTTTTTTTGAATTTAGGGGCGGTGTCCTTGGAGGAAAAAAAACCAACCTCGTTTAATTCTTGAAAATCTCACAAAATTGACGCCCTTAAATAGCCTCTTTCAATGGTATTCCAGAAACCAATGATTTTAGGGGCAACTTAAAAGCCATCGCCCTCACAACCGCTTTGCGACGGGCTTCCCTCAGTGGGCTTACGTTCCACTGAAGGCCAAAGATGTTAGGAAAAGCCTATGAGAAACGGATGGAACTTGAGCAAATGTGATTGAAGTAATCCAGCTTTGAAAGCTTCACGGTTTTAAGAAACAAACCCAAAAAATAAAGGAACCCTAGGCTCTTTTGCTTGCTGCCTCTCGGTGAGAAAAGGAGCGCATTTATTGTATGCACGTGGAAAGGAGTTATGCTTGAGAAGAAAATTATCGTGTTTCAGTTCAAAAACAACAGAGCTAAGAACAACTGAGCTAAGAGATTGTTTCAAGTGTGAAAGTCGATCTTTGTTTGGGACAAGTGGTCATCATAAGGTGTCTTTCAGAAAAACGTACTACATGTTAGACTTGCTTCATCTGTCCAGGAATCTGACAATGCAAGCTTCTCGCAGTACAAAACAGAATAATTTTAATGTTGTAGTTTGCAACGGGTGTAACTGTAAATGTCAGAATGCCCGTCGCCGGTCTGGGTATTAGAGTCAGATAATTGTTTGCTCGTAAATCAGACTTAACTGCTGGATGCACATTTATGATTACATAAGGAACCATTTTCACTCTTCATAAATGATGTATAACTTTTAAATTCCTTTAGGGACAATTCAAGGTCAAAATTAGCAAAATCAGGGCTATGAAAACAAGTCGAAAAATGGTTTATCAGACACAATGCGCAACGGGGTGTAATTGTAAATGTCAGAATGCCCATCGCCGGTCTGGGTATTAAAGTCAGATAACTGTCAGCTCGTAAATCAGACTTAACTGTAGGCTGAACATTTGCGATTGCATAAGGAACCATTATCACCCTTCATAAATGATGTATAATTTTTAAATTCCTTTGGGGACAATTCACGGTCAAAATTAGCAAAATCAGGGCTATGAAAACAAGTCGAAAATTGGGTTATCGGACAGGCCGGAGGAAGAATTTCAACAACCTTAAAGATTTCAAGTGAATGTGTGTTTAACATTGAAACTGAAGCAAATTTTTGCATATCGCCGTCAGCTCTTCCATCTTTGTTTTGTCGATGCCTATCAGTCGATCAATAAACCTCACGTCACTCTGCGACTAGCAATGCTGGACAATATCTATTTGAGATAAATATTTAGGGGAATAAATTAAATTTGAGCGAAAGCTGGACAGATATACCGATGGATATCAATTCGGAACGGTTAGATCTAGTTAAAGAGGTCAGAGTGATAACTCTCGATTTGTAGTCATATTGCCTTTATCAAGGCATACACATGTCCCACTTCGAAACAAGCATTTCCGTTAAATATTTGGACATTCTGTTTTCGTTTAACGCGTAAATGATGAAGAATACGGGGTCAATAAATTCAAGAGTTTTTTGAAACTTCGCGGGAGAGAGTATGGAAACAAAATAAACAGCCCACTAATTTCATCTCTAAATCTACGTAAAGAAAAGTTATTTGGAGCAAATCTGCTTCATATAAGCAAGACAACCCAATAGCTCAGCACTACAGATTGCCTCATAGATAAGCTAAGAAACAGATTCGCTTTGATTGTTTTAATTGTATGTCATAGTTTTAGCTTAATGTTTCTAAACGAGTTTTGGATAGTTGTAAAAAAAGTGTTTCACGGTAGTCAAAACAGCGCAAGTCACTGAGGGGCCATATTAAACCTCCAGCTAGTCGGTCAGAATTAACCCAGTTATCTGCCCGGAGTGAAGTATATGTCATGTCAGGCGATATCTCTCTGTTAGAATTCCCCTCCCAAGATATAGATAGAAGAAAGACAAAAGATTATCGTTTTGTCAGTGCCAAAGGAGAGGTGATTTTCCCACGATGGTCAAAAAGTTAAGCAAAGCGAAAACTATTATATCTTGTCAAAGACGAGTACGTCCTATTCAAAAAACGTCACTTAGTCTTATCGCTATCGCACCTTATATTGCATTCCCACTGTCGGTCTAATTTAACTGGCAATTCACCAATGCGTCTATGGATTTCTTGCCACTTACTAATCATTTTGTTCCGACCAAAAGAGAAAGTGTGCGCAGAAATTCGCCTAAACTTACATTTCATCATCGTTTTCCGCTCTGTTACGCGGTTTGCTTCACACCAGTCCGTCCGAACAGTGAGAAAAGCCTTGAGAAAATTGGCTGTGGAACGCTTGAAGGGGTCTTTCCGATTCAGACGCGTGGCTACAATTAACACGTTTAAACGTTTTGTAAAAGACAGAGTGCTTGCGTGAGACTGTGAGATTTTTCTCTTGTGAAGTCGAGTGTGTGCTTAATCCTTCAGACAAAATTAAGATCCTCCTTAAATTCTCTCAGTCTAGATAATGTGGCCTGGGAAACCAACGCTACAAGACTTTCTCTCATGCTAATCTGGAAAACATCTCAAACCTTCCGTGGAGAATCAGTTGCGTATCTCCGAATTAGGCAAGCAAGTTTTCAACCCCTTCAAATACATCCCATATCACTATCGCAATACAGATAATTAGAGCCTCAATATTCTTTTGGTGGATTTTTCAAAAGGATTTTCACAGATCCAATTTATTCGCAGCGATAACTTAGATAACTATCACGTCATTTTGTTTAAGGAATGTGAGCTACGCTGAAAGATAAAAAGTATTGACAAAATTCATGAAAAAATCTGAGGAAAGAAAGGAAATGCTGAAGATGAAAAAGTTTCACGCGAGGTTAGGCGCGGCGGACACAATGGATCTTAATCTACACCAAACAGGCATATTGCTTATCAGCGACAAAACAGTTTTCGCAAAAGCAGGAATGATATGAAATCATTGTTTTTCTGATAAGATGTTTGCTCATCCACTTAGGAATCTCTCGAAAAATCAGTTAGTCAGATTCGAATGATCGACGCAATGTGAAATGTGATTTTCTGTCCTCTCCTCCATACCTATGCGGGACTTTTGAGTGGAGAAAAAACGGCAACAACAAAGCTATTGTTGATATGGGGTACGGAGTGTAGGTAGGTGTGTACTCAGGCTTAAGTCAGAACCGAGTAGGTACTGTAGTTTAGATGTTGCCTAAGATAGTTTTTTACCGGAAATCATGTTTTATGTACACAAACACCAACGCTGATAGTGTGATAATGACGGCAAGTAACAACATTCCCACTTTTCCTCAGCGGTTTCAAAAGAAATTTTGCGATCGCAAGTGCCAAAACTTTTCCTCTACTTTGGTCATTAAATGTAACGTGGATGGCATTTGGCTAGGTAAGTGGTATTAATTATTCGAGGTATTGTTTTGCAACGGTGTATTTCCTCTTTAACGAGTTCGTTATGATGGGGTTTACTTGCAATAGGTAAGAAACGTCCACAAAATTCCTACACGCAACTCGTTTGCAAATGCAGCTCTGTCGTCGGTTAGTTACAAGAGGCATTATGTTTGGTGTAAGGACAGTATTAAAAATTTCTTACCTAAGACAGTATGCGTTCTCCATACCAAGCAAATGCAACGCACTCAGTCAACTGTCCCGGCTAAGTCCTTTGTGCTGATCGGTGGCGGTAAACCTCTGACCGCGCGCGCGTCACACTGAAATGCATGTAAGAGGAGCTGTCAAATGCGTGATATAAGCCAACATTGGCGGTACCTTTCACAGAAGCGTAACATACGAGCTAATTTGCAAAATTGTTATCTTTCGTAATACCCACATGCACGCATATGCACGGTCACAGATTCCGGCGATACGAATTTTATTCTTTATTCATCCAGTCCCCTTTTTTTTTTGGAGTATCCATGTATCATAATTCTAACCAGGTCGAATATTGCACATCAATTTCTGCTCTTGCTCAGGTTGCTAATGTCGTTTTTAAATGCCAACAAATTCTTGGGTGGTGATGGTGATCTATGTCTAGCAAGAAGTACATGATATGCAGCATTCAGAATTTTATGCTATGGATCGTTCAAATGGAAGAAGTCTTTCTTTTAAACAAATCTGAGACATACTTGCAATATCCTCTACCACCAGACGTTTCCTCAAGGTGTCATAAGCCTTGAATTAAGCGTATCAAGTACGTTTTTTGAGTGCTAAATTCATTTTTGTCCCTTTATGACAACAGTAACAAATCTAAACATTTAGCTGGTTCTGTCCGTTAAAAACGCACTCGTTTTCTTTTCTTTCCTAATCCACTTCTCTTTTCGACATGACAGAGATTTAGCATCGCGTTCAGGACAAACTTTGCGTTTTCAATTCGTTTTGCCAAAAATGGAAGAAACTTGTTTGATATTACAGCAGCTCGTTTCTTGCTTGTTAGCTACCAACAGGTATCAAGTAACTTCAGTCTCAAAAGAGGAAGGAGACGAGTTAAAATCAGCAAAATGGCGGAAAATTGGCCAAAATCGATCCCCTAGTTATGACCAAAACGGCTGAAAATCCCTACCCTTTGGGGCCGCACCTACCTATATAGCCCATATAAGGGAGTACCCCCCCCCCCCTGGCCTGCCATGCTGTTTCACGTAAACGCCATGCTAAATCCCTATCAGATCATCTTAACAAGAAACGCGCTGACATTGAATTTTTCTCTTTAATTCGCGGTCGACAATGTTGCGGAATTTCATTCGCTATTCTATGTGCAGGTTTCCGAAATAGTCTGTCTATAGCTTATAAATCCAATATGAAATACTCTACTACAGATGTTTGTTGTGCTTTGGGGCATTTTTGACAGAAGTAGCAACAATTTGGACGGCTTTCACAGTTTGGACGATAACGTTGACGGCGCAAATCGCTTTGATCTAACATGGCCTGACTCTCCCCAATATTCTTTAATGACTATGTGCCTCAACGGTAACTTTTAAGGACTAGTGTCTGCAGCAATTTTCACTCATCCAGTTTTGGGGTCTTCCGGTTTTCACTTGCGACACCCAGTCTCGAGCGCGCAATTATGCTACTATCATTTTAGTTCTTGTTTTCGGCCTCAACTAAGGAAATTCATGATAGACATGTGTCAGATTTGTAGAGGTCATAATTAAGATAGATAAGGATAATTTGCCCGAATTGCTCATGATAAATCACCTTGTGGCTTCATTCCAAAATTGATACTGTATCCATGAAACTATACAATTTCTAAACTTCAATATGAAGTCACGGCAGTTTAGTTCAGTGGTCTCACGTTGATGATATCTCTCTTCCTTTGCTGACATTTGAGTGATGAAGCGTTCAATTTGAGAGATCGATAAACACTCGTGTGTTTTGTGACTATTTCAGTGAAAAGAACATTTGGAACGTCAAATATGACGGTCTGTCATTAACTCAATTTGCGGTTGGAATTTATGCCGAAGCTTAAGAGTCTCATTGGTTATCATTCCTTTATTTCTTGAGTGTTAAATAGTTTCTTCTGAGACTTTAATGACCTGGTATAGCCGATTTTGCAAACGAGTGAGCAAGTCGATGAACGGTCTAAGTTGGCTATTAAAAAAGGCTAGACTTGATTTCCTAATCCGCAATCCTACTTGAAACAGAGTTGACGAAGCGTAAGTCAGATGGCACTGACTCGATATCCTCCTTTCGATAACATCGCAAGAAAATAACATATTGCAACCGTCGGTGAGTCTATGATGAATACTTGAAATTTTACACTGAATGAATCGTTCTCTCCAGGGGGCCGTTTCTCTAAAGTCCCGAAACTTTACGGTCCATTTTCGGGTGTCACAATTCCCTTTGTAACTCAAGAACGGAGAGCATTTAATCTGTCAAACTTCACAGTTAATTTTCTTTTTGTTACCTTGAAAACATGTTAAAAGATCAGCTTTCCAAAACAAGCGGTTGGCAATTTAAGAGATGGCTTTTCGGGCCCGCAAAGTTTTCGGGACTTTCGAGAAACGGGCCCCTGGTGACGATCGGAGTTAGGACGAAGACTCACGTTAAAATGCATAGTGGATTAAAGGGTTGGACGATTACCAACGGGTATCTCGGACTCCGATTGTTGATCACCACAAGTCTTGACAAAGTCTGAGTACGGTACTGCTTGAAAGTTCATTCATCCGATCAGCAGCAACGATCTGCTAATACATGTGCAAAAATTTGAATTCCAAAGGATTTATTAATTAATTATTAATTGGACTGGCTTTCGCTATTTCAATGGCTGAGGCGATTAATTAGTTACGTGCCAGCCTCCGGCAAGTGAAGCTTCGACTTCCTTCCCGTGCACACAATGACACTCAAGCTTTTATAGGAGAAAAAGAAAGTCTGAACTTGCGTGCTAATTGGAATGTTAAAAGAGAATACATTTAGCGACAGATATCAGGTCACAAGCCAACATAAAACTCTCAAGTTGTAATTTCAAATGTGCGATACGATTTGGTATGAATAAAGTACTATATATTTGGCAAAACTGATTGCGAATCTCTGATTTACGTTTTCTCTGCAAAACACAAAGCCTTAATTTCCCTGTGGAAAATGAACAAAAAATCTCCTTAGAATTAACCATGGTGATATAGCGATCGGGAAATTTCAGATTAAATTGCGTATCAGTAATCTCAAATTACTCAATTCGAGACAGTTTGTAAGTGAACCCCGTTACCATTCCAGTATTTCAGAGACTCGACTAATTTAATTCGAAAGCAAACCAAAAAGGCGGCCTTATAGGGTAGAAATCGTTCGAACGTTTAATTAACTTTATTCGGTGATTTCAGCCAACATATTAGATCAAGTGACTCAGTAAGACCACTTCAAAAACCATCTCGCACACAATTAAACATGCCTTTAGATCGACCTACACTAATATGCTTTAACTTGCCAAATCTTGTTTCCTAAAAATAGTAACAAATCTTTCCCCGCCCAAAAATGCAGTAGGTCCTGTGCTTCATTTTATCCTAGCAAGTTTGAGAATCGCATTCCACACAGAGGTGCATCGTCACCTTAGGCCTGACAAAAATATTGGGAACACCATGCTCCATACTTGGGAACAGTGTGTGGGTTTTTTCCTGTCCTAAATAACCAAAACCGACCTTTTTCGCTCATCGCTGAGCTAAATAACCATCGATCATGATCTAAATTACTCTTCAAGTAACATCATACGATTGCCTGCTTCCCTTAGATATTTTGTCAAAATATTCTTACGTTTTATGAAATGATAAGACTAATTCACGCAGTAAAAGCTCAGTACCCAAAAGAGTACTTCACCACTGTATTGCGCACACTGACATCACAAGAAAACGTAAAGGTCTCTTCTTTTTCTTTTACAAAATGCATTGGAAAGGTTGGGAAACAATAAATTCAACTATTTATCTTTCCTTTACATCAAGTTAAGTGCATAAAGACATGAAGATGCTGGGAGAGCCCTCAGAAGCTGGACTGCGTTTCTCTCAACTTGCGTTTCGAGGAACTCTCGTCTAGCTCAGTTTTCTCATGCTGCCGCACTCTCCAAATTTACGATATACATCGCTGAACCCAATATACGAGCGCTAAAGCACGAAGCAATTATTAGCTCACATTTGGCTCAGGGTAAACTTTCTCAAAAATCAATTTTTTCCCTAACATTAAAGCATACCTCTGACGTTTTTCCGAGACAAATAGTGAAACAGTTACGTTAGTCTGTGTCTTTAGTTACGTGCCCCGCAGCCTCGGGAAAGTGAAGCTTCGACTTCCTTCCTGAGGACAGATGGCACTGGAGCTTTTATAGTGGAAAAAGGAAGAACTTGCGCGCAAATCGTAATATCAAAAATAGAATGCACTTAGCGACGGATATCAGGCCATAAGCCAACATAAAACTTTCAAGTTGTAATTCCAAATGGGCGAGACGTTTTGGTATGAATCAAATACGTGAAGTGCATATGTGAAAAAAATTGTAAATCTCTAATTTTAAGTCTCTCAGGAAAATGAACAAAATTTTAAAAATATCTCTTTAGAATTAACGTGATACAGCGATCGGGAAATTTCCGTTAACTTTGCCGCCATAATGTCGTATTACTGACCTAGAGACTTGAACTGAAACCCAACTTGGGCGGGCAAAGATTCGTTACCATTTTTAGTAAACAAGTATTGGCAAGTTAAAGCAGATTATTGTAGCAAAACATATCATTTTAGCGCCCCCTGCAACATATCTATCTATCAGGTACGATTGCAATATGACTCGGTTGATTGTATGAGTCCCTAAAATTCTGGTTAAGCTTCCTTTTGGCTGGACTACGAACCTGTTCGATAAACTGACTTATCCCTTATTATTCTGAACAAAAATAAAGTTACAGAATCCGTACACTCGATATCTTGAAAATGCCATGTGAAAACAGAGTCAATCACTTCATCTAATTTTGATTGAGAAATGGTTTCTATCTCCAGTGTTGAGGAAATTTGTTAGTCTGCTGGAAAATGATGATGGTGCAGTTGATTCCGAACAAGTTAACTGGTAAAAATATGTTCCGAACAATGTACATGACGTTTTGTACTTCTTGTGTCTTTCCCTGTTAAATGATCCATTGGCTACAAACGAAAGTTCTTTTTCCAGCCAGCCTTTTTCGTGTCTTAAAAAACCCCTTTCATTTTGCTTGGAGCGTAAGCCGATCATTGCTAAGAAATTCAAAACGGATTTGTTTAAAAAATATTTTTAAGTATTGGCACGGCTTGTAAAAACGCCGCGACTGTCTCAGTGTCAGCGCACAAAACCACGAGCATAAGCTATAGTCAGAAGTGTAAACACTTTTTAGTACTCAACTAGTGGTTAAACGCATAATTTTTGCGGTCGGAGGTAATGTAAGGGAAACCTCCAGATTTTTGCTTTTATCGAAAAAATTGAAGTAATTGGTATATTGGTTCAATTCTTCGCGACGAAAACATTAGCAAATGTTGGACCACGTTTTACCAACTGCAGTAGGGAAAAAAAGTGATGGACAGAAATTCATTGCCTGAGACATACTATTGTAATTTTTTTAATGCTTTGTAAGGAGCACAAAAAGAAAGTTGTAAAAATTTCGAAGTTTAAAATAAGAATAATTGAATTGGTTTGTTTCCTATTTGTATGAAAGGTCACTAGATGAGTTAAGCCCGTGAAAGGACTGATGAATAAAAGAAATCTCTCAATTGGCCATTTCAGAGTTCATGTCCGCCTCTTCTTCAAAGCGAGTCTAAGTGCGAAGTTGTTGTGATGGTAGTTAGTTCTACTTAACATATGAATGAAAACTAATTTTCATAACAAAAACTTTGCACGTAGACTCGCTTTGAAAAGGAGGCAGACACGAACTCGGAAATGGCCTATATATTTTTTAATATTTTCTTTTTAGCGGGAATACATGAGTCCAGCAAAGTGACCTGCTTTCAAAGGCAAGTAATTCATACCCTGCCAACTGGCTGGCTTTATAACTATAACTTAGTTGGTAAAGCATTGCACCAGCTTCGCAGAGGTCATGGGTTCGAATCTCTTTGAAGCCTCCTGAATTTTTCAGGGACCGGTTGCTGGAAGCCTGATTAGCGCTAACCGTTGGTTAAGAGGTATCAAAACCTATAGGTTTCCAGTGGTATTTAACGCTGATTAGCGCTAACCATGCTTCAACATCTTCAGCCTGAACGTTTTGCTTCCCCATTTCAGACCACGTGATGTTCTTTGGGGAATTTTCCTTTTGTTTTTTTCATAAGTTACTCGTACATAAGCACGTTCATATACGATGACGATTGAAAGAAATTGTTCTTTAGAGAACACCACGTGGTCTGAAATGGGAAAACGAAACGAGTGCGAGAATCACCTGCATCTTTCGTCTGTAACCCGCACTTCAAATATACATTTCTTCAAATTAATCTTGCTTACCCCGGAGGTGTAGACAAACTGATTGGCCGGTATTTGGGAGTTCATCTCGAACTTGGCATGATCGTCTCCTATATCAAAGGCAAATACAGGAGCATTTTTAGCTTTCTTGATAAAAATAGTGTCATTGGAGGTCCATATTAACTTTCATTTTAATCGTTTTTTTTCTTTGTCGACGTCTCCAAAAATTTTTTTTTTTGTAGAGTGTAAGGGATTCGGAGATAAAAATGTTAGCATTAGATCGGAGACACGTGGTCTGGAAACTCGAGATCGCTTACCTTATTGTCAGCCAGATTTTTCCGGTTGAAATAGAACGTGTTCCTTACACTTCAACGGGTAAACTTTACAATTATTTTTGGTGGAGCATTAGCGTTGTAATGTGGTATATGATAGAAATATCCTGCTCACTGACTGGAACATTGATTGTCTTCGCAATTAACCCAACAATGGCTGCGACAGAACACTGTTCATCTCCTTGATGCCTAATATCTCCAAGCAGTTTCTTCCCAAATATTGTCTTAGTTCCTCAGCCTGAAGGCTGGCGTCTATAGCTCGTTTTTCTGCAGCCTTGCAAGGTCGTTCTTGAAAGTAGCTATGTCCATGCATGCAGTACTTATTGCAGTTTTCTCACGGTTTTGAATCTCCTGGTCTCTTTGCTGGTTTTGCGACAAGAAATTCTAGTACTTGTTTGAGAGAAAGTTAACTGATGTTTTCAGTTCATTACAGATGGCAATCATATCTTCTAACTTAAAACGAAGTGGTGTTAATAGGCCATTTCCGAGTTCATGCCTGCCTTCTCTTCAAAGCGAGTCAAAGTGCGACGTTTTTCTTATGAAAATTAGTTTCATTCATATCAAGTAGAAAGTATTTACCATCACAAAAACTTTGCACTTAGACTCGCTTTGAAGAGGAGACAGACGTGAACTCGGAAATGGCATATTCCTCCATGAGAAGGTTCTTAACCTGCTCAATTGCATCCGTTAGGTAAATTCAGTGTGTGAGGGCAAGTATAAAGTGAGGGTTGTACTTCTCGTCGTCTTTCGGAACATGTAACTACACACGACTTTCTTCAAATCAGAAATCTGTTTCTGTAAATCGGCTACTAACTTGATGGTAATTTGTGTCTGACAAATGAAATTTTATGACTTCTATGCCCCACAATTCAATATATTATTGTTGAATTGCCATCCACTATATTCAAACAAAGAAACTCGCGTTTTGTCACTTACTTTCTTTTCTTCGACCACCGACAAGTTTAAAAATTACCTTATATATTTCCCTGCAGCCCTATTGAAAGTTAGGAAAAACTTTTGAATCGATAAAGATTTGTTAGCCCAGTTTCTTGGATCATTACGCTAACTGTGCAATCAAGATGTACATTTCTCATCCACTTGAAAGCGAAAATGAAGTTCAATTTTTTTAATTGGACCCTTTTTGTACGTGGCAAAACCCTGACAAGATTTTCCGAATTTAGTATTTTTCAATCATGTAGTCCATGACCCAAATCAATAGGAAATCAAGGGAAGAATGCTCCCTGAATCTCATTTTATAGCTGCTTTGCAATTTAATTCTGGCAACGGTTCTTTTAAAAACTGGGTCATTTGGCTGCCACGAAACTAACACATGACCTGACGTTAACCGCAATCTCACCCTGCCAGCAGAGCCCTTCTTAACTGGACGAGAAAGAAAGGACTCTACAGAAATCGTGTCAGGTCTTTATCAGTATGTGTAAGCCTTTGCAAGGAGTCAGTTTCAAACCCAGGCCAAGTTAAGTCTTCCTCAAGTCTCGATCGCACTCGTGACGACATATTGATTTTCGTACTGAAGGCTCGATTTTGACCTTCGCTTTGTCAAAAATATGATGCACGCGCTGCGTAAACCTGTTTGACCAGAGTGAGTAGCCCAGAAAAACTTGAAAGGCTTGCCACGATTTCTGCAGAGCCTCTCTTGCTCGCCCTCTGGTGAGTTTTAGAGAGACTCTGCTTGCAGGGTGCCGCAATCTCTGCCCTGTGGGTTTTTTTCAGTCTGTATAGATTCGGTTATTGCATCGCATCAAAAAATTTACTTCATTTATTATCATTTAAATATTGTTTGATTAAATCATCCTATTTTGGATTACACACTGGCTGTATGATATATATTTTCTTATTACTAGTAGTAGTAATCTCGGATTATTGAAGTACGTTTGGCAATCGTTTTGGAAAGAAACAATTGTAGGATCAATGTTTGAGCCTACGAGTATGTATCCAATAAGCGCCTAGTACTGTGACTCATGTGACAGGATGGTTAATCACCGTCGGGTGGGGTCGATATCGGGATGGGAGACCATGGAGATAACGGCTTTCATAGAGGCCATATGAATCGTAATGTATTCTCATATTTAATGGAATGCTGACCATTCACCACTTAAGGAGACATAAACCTAGGAGTAATAATCGATTATGATGTGCGTTCGTTGGGAAAAACTCACTGCACGAGCCGAGATGCTATGGAGACGATGCATTTTATATGTAAAGCACGTATTAATATCGGTATTTGAGGCTTGTGGAATGTGGCTGAAAATAGAAAGTTTGAAGCGATGAGGTGATGACATCATAACAATAATAATAAGCTCATCCTATGCAGAGGATACCTAAGATTAGAAATCGCGTTCTCCTAATGTCGAATAAACCATATAATAATAAACATCCTACTGTTCGTCCTTTTCCTTAGTCTGTTTTTTCTTTTTTCTTATAATTGTCAAATTATTTTGATCTATATCTATTCTGTAATAATCTTCACAATCCGGCGGTGTTACAATTTTCCACCAGCTAAACGGATACAAATGTTTAACCATCTCCATTCCATCTTGAGGAAAAGGAGCATCAAACGTGCCAAATCTTACTTTGGAGAGAGGTGGCTGCACAAGTTTGGTGGGAAACGAGTGATAAAGCCAATAGTTCACGAAAAAAATCCAAGGTTCGTATCCTCCTCGCCATAGGTTGCCACGGTAATCATAGAAAACAAAGATGTCGATACTACCCCCGACGGTAAAGGCTCCGGTCATTTTATATCTATCTGCAACTCCCAATCCTGCTGCTATAAACCTAGACTTGAATTCTGTTAGTGATATCTTGCTGAATTTTCCTTCGCCACAAATCCCAAAGTCGACATCGTGATCCCAGGGAAGAGGGCCTTGAATTCCCCTCAGAGGTCCCCAGAGGGATCCGTAGACTAGCCAATGGTCGATTTCTATACTGTCCAAAACAGAATGAGTTATGTTGGCAAGTCTAACAAGGCGGGCAGTATGGCTTTTGGAGTTGTAACACTTCGGTTTTACACCCCAAGGGTCATTGCCAGTGTAAGTTGCATAGTTTCTGGAGTTGAATCCAATATAGATGACAATGGCTATCACGCAAATGCATTTCATTAAGTTTTTTATTCCATGGTATATTTTATGTCTTGACCTTAAAAGCCCCAAAGTGAGAGCTGGCATCTTCTGAATGTGTCCTAACAAAAACATGAAACAAAAAAGTAACTTTTTAATGTTTACATGCACTATAATCTGTTGCAAAGAAGCCACAAATGATTGGATTAATTATGAAGATCAAATTATAAGTATAAGAAATCGAAGGAACACAATTTATCAAAATTGCACGAGCCATGAGCATTTTGAGAACTTTCAAAACATCACTCGGGCACGTCAATCACGAAATGTACAAGCAGGTTATTAAAAGTTTTTTTCATTTATTATACGCAACAAAATTACTCCATTGCTGTGTTGCCATAGCAACTTCCGTATTTGTGTGGGCCCATTTCCATCAGTAGGGCTAACGCTCAAATATGGTGTAGAGAACTAGCACTTCACATTACACTCTAATCAGTTAAGTCTGTTCAAATATAAGTGCTACACGACCAACGTTTGCAAAAACGTAATCCCTACTTGTTTTGTCAAAGATAACCTGCTTGAGTGTCTCATGAGCTGGGAAGCCAAGTTGTAGCCACCTCTTTTTTCTAACTGTATTGGGAGGGATAGGTGGGTGGGCACATTGATAATAAAAGTCTGCTAAGTTCCAGGAGTGGATGTTAGCAGTGTGGTGGACTATGGATATCCACTTGTCTTCTCCCGCTACTGATCCTTGTCTCCATTACACATTTCTGCACACCACCAAAGATGATTTAATATTTGCTTAATCCAAGCAAACAAGTCACTGCAATTTCCTTTCTTCATAACTTTTTTAAATTATACTCTTGGACAAGTGCCAAACACCAGAGACATCAAATTGGTAATACCAACATGGCGATCAGTGGCAACAACATAAATGTTGACAGGGCAATATCATGACCAAAGTACAAAACAGTTAACTGTTTATCCTTCAACAGATTTATGTCCTTACATTGCATGGTAAGCATGTGCTTGACTAAAAAAGAAATGGCACCAAATTGTTACAATCATCATCATCATATGGTGGCCACAAAAAAAAAAAACCTGTACTAATAATATTGTCCTATAATCGGAGAATGACTGGGGCAGACATTTCAAGCATGCAATGTTCTGACGTGACAGCAATTAACATCTTTGACCTTTTTTTAAAGATGTTTGTATCACCGCACTTCCGAACATACTTAAAAAGTAATGAAAGGAAAGCCAGAAAAATTTAGGCTTGAATGATATGCCATCCAGCATGCATTTGCTGCAATTTTAATTGCCGGCATAGCTCTCGCATCACAGAAAGCAATTTCATTGCCTTTGAAATTGCCTTTGAATGTATAATGTTTTCGAGCAACTTCAGAATACCCCGCCATAGCTAACCACTATTGTTTCCCCTATGCGGCATCTTTTGAAAGAACGAGACCCTACAGATCGTTTTCACGTGACGTCATCATTTTCTAAAATCCAAAACTAAAAGACCACGAAAGTTTTTATCCTCATCAGGCATAAGAGGCGGTAAATTTGTATCCATTTGCAATTTTGAAGCTCAATAGCGTGCTTTGTTGGAAACCAGAGCATTTTGAATTTCTGAGTTTAGCGGTGCGTGACACGAGGCGACGATCGAGTTTATTGAGAAATATATATTTATCTCATGGTTTTGAGCCTTTTTAGAATTTAAAGCATTAGGAAAAGTGCTTAGGTAAATAGCTGTCTGTTCAGTACAGATGATCACTCGCCTAGATAGCCAAAGTAAGTAACAGATGTTGACATTACTTTCCGGCCGCCATATTGGTGCACCACAGATGTGCACCAACATGGCGTTTTCATACTGGGCTCTATAAATTTCTGCGAAACATTTCGACGAATATCTGAAGTTTGGGGAAACGTACAGGCCTAAAACTCGGAGAAGTGTCTTCTTCATTTATCTTCTACAACATCACGAATTCTTGACTTTTTCCACTGGATGGTTTTCGATTTATTTTTTTATTGCGTGACAGTGAAAACGATCTATTCTTATTCAATGAAATGCAAATAAGTGGCGGGGTATTTTGAAGTTTAGCCATGTTTTCTCTGATATCATTCTTTCCTTTTCTGCACTTCTTTTAGAAGTTAAGTCCATCTTAATTATGTTGTTTTGAGCGCTTAACTGCTGAATAACGTATTTTAGCTCATATTTTTGCTGTACTCTGCATATCAACGACGTGAAATACATGTAACTGAATTTGAGGTTTTAATGACAACGCGAGGAGATACAAATGTGTATCGCTTATTTTCTACTTTCACTTTGAAACCGCTCGTACCATTTATATTTAGAATACTTTACCCGAACGAGATGGAGTAATCGCGAAACACTTGAGGTGACGTCGTTTACGTCGTCATCGTACAGATCTTCAAGTTCTTAATGATTCAATTTCATCCTATAAATCTTGCATTTGGTTAAACTCGCATGTTGCTTCACAGGCTCCCCAAGCTGAAAATACGTGGTGTATGCAACAGTTTGTGTATATAGAGAATTGTATGGGAAAATCATCGATCGTAAAAAAATTGTGTAAATAACTATCTCATTTGAAATAAAGTTTTCCTACCTCAAATGTGTGACCAACTTGTCTCTTTTGGCGAGTTTCGAGCCATTCTGACGCCGTTTAGTGAAGTCATCCGGAAGGCCGTTGCTGAAATAATGGGAAGGCCGGTGACTCCATCCATCGCTGGCCAGACCTCACTCCACAAATCGTTTTCTCCTCAACAGGAAAAGTCCCGAATCGCAATAAAAACAACAGTTCCATAAAGCCCAATAAATTTCACTCCAAATACGTGTGTTTCGGCGGCCGAAAGACTCGTGAAGAACGAAAACTTTGCCTTAAAATTCACCTCTTCGGCTTTCCTGAGAGGCTTGTGACCGGGTAGTCAACAACGGAAACTCGCAAGATGGTTTCAGCCTCAACTCTGATTGGTCCATTTGAATTTGACCGCGCGCTGGCAACACGACCGTTGTTGACTTGTGAGTACTGGGCAGTCAACAACGGTCGTGTTGACAGCATGCGGTCAAATTCAAATGGACCAATCAGAGTTGAGGCTGAAACCATCTTGCGAGTTTCCGTTGTTGACTACCCGGTCACAAGCCTCTCAGGAAAGCCGAAGAGGTGAATTTTAAGGCAAAGTTTTCGTTCTTCACGAGTCTTTCGGCCGCCGAAACACACGTATTTGGAGTGAAATTTATTGGGCTTTATGGAACTGTTGTTTTTATTGCGATTCGGGACTTTTCCTGTTGAGGAGAAAACGATTTGTGGAGTGAGGTCTGGCCAGCGATGGATGGAGTCACCGGCCTTCCCATTATTTCAGCAACGGCCTTCCGGATGACTTAACTAAACGTCGTCAGAATGGCTCGAAACTCGCCAAAAGAGACAAGTTGGTCACACATTTGAGGTAGGAAAACTTTATTTCAAATGAGATAGTTATTTACACAATTTTTTTACGATCGATGATTTTCCCATACAATTCTCTATATACACAAACTGTTGCATACACCACGTATTTTCAGCTTGGGGAGCCTGTGGTTGCTTATGCTGATCCGGGATGCTGATAAAGTAAGTATTTTGTGATATACAAAAAAACTAATTTCTCATCTGTTGATGGCAGTTTTTGAACACATAGAAATATTTATGTGAATATTAAAACCTGCTGAATTTTCCGATGGCTTGACTCGAGACTGTACGTGATCAGACGTTTAGTCAATTTTCAATGCACAAAGTTGTGTAAGTCACTTTCGACGACGGGAAGATGTTGTTAACGTAAGCCAATGTCACCTTACCTTATATAAAACCAAACGATAATTATTTGGACATCTGGCGAGAGGACAACTCAAGGACAACAGAGTCCAACGTAGGATCTTTAAACGGACATCTATTTACAGCCCGCTTTAGTCATGCAAGCGATCCGAATAGCCGACGGGAGAATGGGGATAAACATTCTCCCGGTTCAATATCGCGTTCGCCCCGCTTGGCTCATAAAACGCCTGTTATGCAGGCTAGGTTCGCTCAGGTGACTAAACCGCACCCAAGCTCAGTGTTTCAAGCTCAGTGTTCCAAGCTCAGGGCTAGCACCTTGACAAGAACGGTGTTGTGTTACAACCCGCTCGATTTGTATGTTTGTTGATCCCCAACATTGCCCATTTTTTTAAATAGTCACTACTAACACGTGGAACAATAACTCGCCGAAATCGTAGTAGTAGTAGTTCTTTATTTAAACTCGGTTAAAAATCTTCAGTGATGACAATAGTATTTTACTTACATCCGTATGTAAAAATTAAAATAACTATAAAAAACTGATTTACAAGATTGCCGAGTGAGAATCGAATGTTTCAAGTGCGCGGTTGATTTCCTTCTTGAACTGCCCAATAGATCGTTTTCACTGTCACGCAATAAAAAAATAAATCGAAAACCATCTGGTGGAAAAAGTCAAGAATTCGTGATGTTATAAAAAATAAATGAAGAAGACACTTCTCCAAGTTTTAGGCCTGTGCGTTTCCCCAAACTTCAGATATTCGTCGAAATGTTTCGCAGAAATTTACAGAGCCCAGTATGAAAACGCCATGTTGGTGCACATCTGGCGGCCGGAAAATAGTGTCAACATC
>NC_090889.1:28740913-28758413 GCF_036669925.1 Montipora capricornis
TTTTTTGTGTACAGCCACCCCTGCTGATGTGGCACTTCTGATGCAGCTTGGCGTAGATGGTGTCTTTGTGGGATCAGGAATTTTTAAGAGTGACAATCCTGAGAAGAGGGCTTGGGCAATGGCACAAGCTGTGACTCATTATAACAATCCCAAGAAACTTGCCGAACTTAGTGAGGACTTGGGGGAAGCTATGTTTGGAACACCAGTTAGTGATGTCAGATGCAAGTGATGCAGTGCACTAGACTCAACTAAGTACTACTTTGAAATTGAAAGATGACCGTTTCTCTCATAAACTGTCACAATATTGCTTAACACATGGGTCATCAACAATCCATCTACACTAGTATTTACTTAGAACTGCATCAATTTTATACTTTCAATTCGTCTAGAAATGTTTGTTGTGTAACTGTAGAGGGGAAATTCAATGTAAAAGTAGAAATTTTTCCAGGAAGAATTGGGGAACAATTTGGGTCCAAGAAGGTATCCCTTGTGAAATATTGTTTTTTTTGCAATTTTAATACCAAGTCTGTGTGCAAATCTGTCTTTGGACACTTCAGTATGAATTTAAACACAAAATGGGTTGAAAAGGTTGTGATTTATAGACTGCTGGCAGCCCTTTTCTGGATAGTTGAGAAGGAGTGAAAAAATCTGAAAGTGCACAGCACAGCAAGACTGGAGCAATAGGAGAAAAAGAAAGAGAAGAGACTGGAACAAAGCCCCCTGTGCTTGTTTTTGGCTTTTTCATTCACTTATCATTTATCCAGAAGCTGAAGTATTTGCGGTTCATAGTACTTAGCCTTAAAAGGTATACTGTGAGAATCATCGACATTGGCTGGTGTAAGTTTACCTTATTACATGAAATTTTGGCGACACGTTAATTTAGCGATTTTGAAAAATCAGGATTTAGCGACAACTTAATATAATTTAGCAATTTTTCGTAATTTTGGAACATAAGTCACTAAATTTTCGCGATTTCGCAAGCTGAAACTTTCTGGCGAATTAAGGTATTCAAAACTTCTGCGACGACAATAGAACATTAAAATTATTAATCGTTTGTTTCATGATGTAGTTACTTGGCGATTCATATCACAAGTGACCACGTCGTGGGACAAACGATAATACCTTGATTATTATTATTGTACTTTACCACGATGAACAAACACAATTTTTCTTACGAAATAGAAAATTTATTTGATAAAATCATAAACGTCAATGGGTTCATTAAAAAAAAAATCGTAAAAAAAATCATACAACGTTATAAAACTTAACAAAACAAATAAAACTGCAACTATAATGTCATATCTTCAGCTTCATGCTGTCCTCACTCATATTTACATTATCACACAGAGTCAATGCTCCTTTTACGAGTACCTAGCCATTAACTTTCTAAAACACCGATCAAGACAGGTCGATTTCTTCAAATCGATCAACAGGTGGTAGTGGTTTGTCGCTGTTGGCAATTTCCTTGACTCCCGCTTTCTCCCATCCCTTGAGGATACATCTCCTTCCTGGAGACTGGTGTAAGCCGACTAACAGTTTCTCTTATTGCAGCAACTGCGTACCAGTCGTGCGGATTATTTTCCTGGTGAATTGTGTCAAGCTTTTCATTTAGTCTAGGATTCCACAGCTCTTTTTAAGCGTGGAAACCCCTAGTCCACATGGGAAGCGAGATTTAATGCGAGCGAAGAATCCATTTCAGTTGTGAAGCTGAAATGTATTCAGTAGACATCCGATACAAGTCAAAATCGACCGTAAATAGCGTGATCTTGTGAAACGGACCAGATGGCGGAATTTCCCATTGGAGTCACTTTAATTTAGCGACGATTTAAAGTTAGCGACACTTAATTTTGGTACATTTTAATTTAGCGATATTTTGTGTCGCCAAAATTTCATGTAAGGGTACCTTGCACCGTAAATTATCTGTTAAATGAATATAACAGTCATGACATAACCTCTCTCATAGATAAATAAATAATGAACTTTGTTTAATTAATTGTCAAGTCTTCTACTGCTGGGGCACCAATTGGGGACACCATACGTAGAAATCAGGTCAAACAATGGTTTTTGAGGAGAGGGACGACTGGGCAACCCATATGATGCCAAGTCCAGGAATTGAACTTGGGCCACATTGGTGGGCGGCCATAGACTACGAGCAGTTCCTTTGTTTTCTTATAGTCCGTCGAGAGCGGAGCGAAAAAAACAGGCCGCGCGAAACTTGGCCGCGCGAAAGCTGGTGTCTTCGCCTTCCGCCCAGACACCAGCTTTCGCGCGGCCAAGTTTCGCGCGGCCTGTTTTTTTCGCACTATAAAAAACAAAGGGACTGCTCGTAGTCTAGGGCGGCAGTAATCTCACTACTAAGCCCCCATAAAGATAACTGATTTCAGTAAAAGCTCAAATTTAATGCACTAGAATTTTAGAGCGACAACTTAAACAATCCATCCATTGATTGACCTGTTCGTTTGTTTCTCGTTTTCTCTCTGTGTCAGATGTTTAGCCTTTCTTTGCTTTTGATGTTAAACTCACTGAGGGCCAGTGACACCTAATTTATCATTCTTCAACTTAATGAAAGCTATGGTCAAAATACTGCTTGTACATTAAATTTTGATTTTCTAGTAGGTCTTGATAGCTGTAAGCTACTAGAAACTTAAGATTTGAAAACTTGTGTTAACAGAACCAGTTGTTGTCGTCAGTTGGGGGGCATTGTGAGAGTGAATTTTAAGTTTGTTTCTCTGCACTTCTTCTTTTGTTGTCCACCTATATAGTAATTCCTGTTATGTACCATCTATTGTTTTAAAAACGTTTATGTTAACTTAATATTCACTCTCAGGATGCAGTAACTAATGGTGGTTCCGTCAAAACATGATTTCAAAACTGAAAAAGTGTCGTCTTTTTCTTAAGTTTTTGATTTGTTAATAAAATGGCTGATGTCTTTCAAAACGTTGAAAGGAACACTTCTCAAATGTTCAACTTGTTAACTAGATTATTTCATTGTTCACCATGCCTGCTGCTGTTGATTCTTGCCTAGAAAATTGACAAAGTAAACCTTTTTTGTGAGCATGGAAAGTTGACATGAAATCTGTTTGCACCCATCAGGTTCTGAGTACTGCTTGCTCAAGGAATTGTTAACTCTAGTTAACATTGTCATGAGATCCTCTTTGTGGGAATATTGTTGTAAGACTTGCATCAAACAGGATATAAACCATGAGCCAAGGATCTTTCCATAACGTTCTGCATCTTTGATATTTACTGTAAAGCGTCTGTGGGATAAATAGCCCTTTGTGGTTGAGTACGCAATCAAGATATCTGCATCTGATGGCAATTCACAGGCATTTCACCTTCTTCGCCTGCATCTGCACAAACATGACTGCCTTGTCCTTGATGGACCAAGTATCCCACATCATCAACTTCACCTCTGCAGGCCTGAAGGAAGAACAGCTTTGGTTTTGTTGCCAACTGGGGGCATTGGTCACCTTGGAATTTGGCTGTTATTTTCTCAACAGCCACTGTTTGACAGTCTACTCCCAGGATACCCCTCTCATTTCCATGGCTCATTATTATGCAAATAAAACTGTCGTGATCAACTGCAAAGAAAGGTTAATGATAACAACTGTTAATACCAATGATGATGATGATAGTAATAATAATAATAATAATAATAATAATAATAATAATAATAGTAGTAGTAATGATAATAGTAATTATTATTTTGATGATGATACAGCATGATGATGATAATGATGATGACACAATCACCAATGTGATGTAATTGAAGGGAAGATAAATTGATGCAATTTTTTTTTTAATACATATATTGCTCTTAAGATCATCAACTGTTGGGAACTGGTGTGACGTTAACGTTCCCTTAACTCCGCGGGATCGGGGAGCAACCATTATCACCACCCCCTCATAGCATCGATATAGCATAACCCCATTATCACCACAACTTCCCACCCCTTTCCCCCCGTGATTGCCATATATGATATTCCGGGATGAAGGTGGTAATCGAGAGAGAACTTGGTGATCAGGCTTACAGACACACTCCAAAATGGACTCACCTAACTCGCCCTAGTTGACGAGTTTTCTCCAGTTAATATTCCACAAGACATCTCCTCTCCAGACAAGTTCAGTGAAACGCTCAACAACGTTCTTCGGAACACCCGCTTCTTATGAAAAACGCCTCTTATGTTGTCTCGGTCGTGGATTCAGAACACCATTTCTTCGAATGCGATGCATCGCCACATAGACTTGCTAGATAGTGAATTGACACATTGTTGATGACTAACACGTATGGATTTACTAAAATGCCATTGTGAAGCCTCATCTATGCGTGCCGTTTGATGAAGTCGAGGGGCGTACGAAATATTTTTGCTTCGCGGGAAATTCAAATTGCGGACAGGAGAGATTTAATGAGTGAATTTCCCAGAATCGCTCTGCATCTGTAGGGTGCTAAATATCCAGGAATAACGTGCGGGTGAAGAATCTAAAACAATACAAACTTAAAATAGACGTAGAGTTAGTAACTTCCTCTTCAAGTGTCTCCGTCTGCTCTGTTTCCTCGGAGAAGCCAATGATTCACCAAACGTGCTTTCACCATTTTGCATTCCCCTTTTCTATAAAACAATTTCATTTAGACTCGAGTACGTATAATCTCTCTCTATTTGGGTCACGTTAGGACGCACTGAGTAGTGGTTAACAGGAGTCCAGAAATTGAGACAATTCTGAATCGCGGGCCGCTTTCGCATTTGCACGATGCACTGTCCTCCAGTCGACCAGGCTCCTGAAGCCAAGTACATGAACGAAATCTATCCAAAAGCTGCTGAGCTTTTTACTTATCAGGGCCGAGTTGTTCCAAACAGCATTAACAGCTAATCCCAGATTAAAAATTAACCAAGGAGTTTATTGCTCTACCCCAAAATGCCTGTTAAAAGAACCAACGTTGATGATGTATTACGGCACAACTTACATCAAGACGGACAGAAGGTAACATGCGTGAAACAAACAAAAGCAGATAAGACCAGGAGTGTAAACTTTCACCAACAAAGAGAAAAAAAACATGAAACAAGAAGTTTTTACGATCATCCTGGATTAAGTTAATCGGCTTTCTCGTGAAAGAACCGTGCCCAGATCACGCGCAGAATTTTTAAGCACGCCTGTATGATTGGTCAAAGAACCCTACTGAGTCCCTCGTCAGGGTCATCGTAACGGAAGGTAAAATCGATCTACCCGTCAAAAAAAAAAAATGTCTCCTTCCACGAAAGCTTCAAAGGTTTTTCAACGCGAAGCCTCGCTTTAATGACAGACGTTCACTACTCCGCTTCTCGAAACAATCCGCAGCGTCAAGTCACGGTTCCGCTTTCGACAGCAGGGGCGCCCAACGGCGCCTGACGTGACTCTTCGATTTCGCGGCAACCAAATGCAAAGGAGCGTTCCCGTGAGTGACGACACAGGACGAGAAATGCTATGGGACACCCTTGTGACACTTGGGCCGTGGAATATGAACGGCCTAATTATCTGTCAAAATTGCATCCGAGGGCAAAGATCGTAGGCATAATGAAAAACTTTATGAACTTAGGGGACGGTTGTTCTACAATTTAACACACAACACGTTGTAAATGAATGCGGCAGGTGCCTTCAGTTTAGAGGCTGTTAGTTGCTCAGCGACGTGATAACGGCTCTCAAACGTTTGGCCAGCGAAAAAACACTTACCATTAACATACTGCCAGGAGAAACTGTCTGTTCCATTGTGGGCACCTGATCTCCATAGCAATATATGGTGATCGCGGTCTTTCCGAGACCAGAGGGCAAGTGCGATGCTGATCTGTGTCGCGCTTCGTGTGTCCACTGCTTTGGCTCTACACAACCTGTAGCGATGGAGGTTGACAGACTCATCTGAGTCATAAGCATCGAAATCTTTTTTGGAGGCGTCGAATATGAATATATAATAGAAAACCCAATGTTGGTGCAATCTTCTTTAGTTTCAGTTTCCATCAATGACATTTTACGCAACGTGACTCTTCAGAATTTCCACTTCCGGACAAGGATGCTACATCTTACTCTAGGCTTTCTTCTGCTTTCTTGCCATACATGGCAAAATAAACTGATGAAAGGAATCAGTTTCTAAAAAAATGTGTGGGTGAAGTATCGGTCCGAGCAGCCAACCATAACATTGAGCCAAGAGCCTTTGAGAGACATTTTGAGGCTCATTGTAAGGTTAAAAACCCTGTCTAAAAGAGATATTTTTATCACCTAGAGGAAGTTGAGCTGTTCGGATATCTTAGCTGAATTGAAGGGTCCGAACAATTTTAGGCAATGACTGAGTAAACTATTTGCTCATCCGAAACCTGATAGGTACCTTGTTTAAATGCCAAAAATTGCAAAAATATCCCTTCCGAAAACGTAAGGATTTCCTTATCCCCTGTTTTAGTAAAGAAATCCAGAGCTGTTTGGCAACGTAGCAACCAAATTGAAAATTCTTAGAAACAGTTTATGATTCTCCTGAACACCTATTTAAACAACCGAAGATTATCGTTTTGTGCCCCTGATTGGTGGGGAAGTGAACTGACAAAGAAATGGGTTTATCAACTGAGCTGACATGGTTCCGAATTTAAAGAAATTTGAAAGAAAAAATTCTTTACGATATCCGGCAAGCCAGTTGACAACACAGTCATTGGTGAAAATGCTTTATCTTTACCTAACGTTAACACTACCAAATATGGCCTCAAGTCACATGGATATATTTTGCAGCCAATAAAATGAAATTAACTCTCAAATGACATTAGAATAAAAGCGAACACCGAAAAAAAGTTAACAGAATTAGATCGTTAAATTTCGGGAATTAAGTAGATTTGTGACGTTACTTTTAATAGTATGATATTCCGTGGGGGGGGGGGGGGGAGGAATCGATATATCCCTGGGTGAGGAGGTGCAGGCGCGGCCCCTCATATCCTGACCCTGTTTAATACACAGACAGAATTCCCCATTTTTTGTTAGCCCGTCCCGTAAGACTGTTTAATGTGCCTGGTAGCAATGCCAAAGTCAACGGAAGTCAATATTACTTAACAGGAGTCTTGTAAAAATTTTATTGATAAATCGATATCCGGAGAAGACAAAAATGATAAATTCGATACCACTGTATTAAGACAAAAATCCCCGACAAAAAGACGCGCTGTGCCGCAACGTAGATCCCCACTAAGCCCTTATAAGGTAGATACCCCCCCCCCCGCCCCCTCAACCCGGGTATGTATGTCAGTATGGAAAGGTCAACGTGACGCCATCGTCGCCATGTTAGTGGACGGGCAAAGTTAGTAGTAGATCTCGCATTAGCTGCCTAGAAATTGTTCATCCAGCCAGAAGGCATCCATTTCGCTATTGTAGAGTGGAAGATCTCAAAAGGTGTGGGGTGATAGTAGAGAATGTGCCTTAAAATCCAGTTTGGCATTACGCTATTTTGGAGATATTAATGGAATCGGACACCATCTTTGGTTTCGAGCAGTTGTATACAATCTTGCGTGCATTCTGTTCCCAAACATTTTGCAGTTTTTTTTCCGCGCACACACTTTTTTTTCGTAAAAAAGCCGAAAATATGTCGGCAGCTGTGTCCCGAGTTCGGAAGAAAAATGATGTCCACCATGCCTTTTTTTTTCCAGTTTGGAGCATTTCAAAAGGTACCAAAGTAAAATCTATTCAACTCCCCTCTCGAGTATCGGTCTTGCAGATAAGCAATTTTCGCTGGTTTCTTAAGTCAAAACGCCCACATAATTTTTAACAGATAATTTACCACATGACTTTGCGAAAAAGTTGTTCTATTTGTCTTTTGGCTTGGGGTAATGATGACGCAAAAGCCGCATCAGACATCAACCCTGCGATAAGTGCTAATTATTTCAAGTGGATAGCGAAAGGAATACGGCGCCATTGCGTTGATAATTTCCCCATTCAATCCAGATTAATGGAGCTCTCGGAGCATTTGGTTTTTTTGGCACGCGGGTGCTGATGTTCATGCATTCAAGGGAATCACGTAATGGACTACTTATATATCTCTTTCTTCTCGGAGGAAACCCAATACAGCAGGGCTTGGACCGTTTTGTTGATACCATGTTAAAACCTCACTAGAACGTCACGTTCCCTCACCGATCTTTGTTACACCAAAATAATAATATATTAACTTAAACCAATAGGAACGATACACCAAATGCCGTTTAAGGAACAAAGACAGAACCCCGCCCTCGAAGTATTTAAATAACGGCTGAGCGCCGCTGAAGAGCGCTGTCTAAAACCTCGTTTTTTTTACGACCAAATATTACACAGTTTAACCAGTCAACTTGAACGTTAAGCAGACCCTTAAAGGTTTCAAGTTCGAAATGCAAAAATATGTCGACCCTGGCGTTTTCACAAAGTTGCGAGAGGTTACGTACGAAAATTTTATTGTTTGCTTTGATATGATCCAATAAGAGAGATTTAAAGTGACTAGTATGTCATATTAACAATTGATGTTTTGTACACCCGAAGCGTGCGATCATAAGTATGGAAAACAACTATCTTTAGAATTGTAAACAAAGCAGTCACGAACGGCTGCAATAAATGCAGGTTTATGAATGTTTTATCGATACCACGTTTAACGTCGTGCGCGCGTCTCAAGGTTTTGCAAGGGTGTACTGATGTCGTTTCCATGAACACAGCCGAAGCGTCGAAGCGGCAAAAATCAGCTAAGGGACATGCAGTTAGTGCGTTATCAGTGACCCGGCGAATAGTGTACAAAACCATCAGAAGCAAACCAATCGACATTTACGTTTGCGAGTGATATTCTGATTATTAACAAATACAAAAGTGGTGGAAAGATGGCGGATCGCAGCAAAGATAGATCAGGTACTTCCGACAGATGTATGGCGGCTATGAAAGAAGATCTGGCCGCATGGATGTCGAGTATCTTGAGTTTGGTGATCACGGTAGAGACGCTGTTGGAAGATTTAGAGACAGGAGTTGTTTTGTGCAGACTAGCTAACACGATTCAGCGCACAGGCGAGGAATTTCTCGGCAAAAACCCATCCATACCTCGAAATATGTTTCCACCTTGCGGCGTTACCTATAAGGAAAGGACTGCTTTTCGTGGCTCGTTTATTGCAAGGGATAACGTCGCAAACTTTATCCGATGGTGTCGCGAACTTGGAGTATCAGACGTTATTATGTTTGAGACTGAAGATCTCGTTCTTCACAAGAACGAGAAATCTGTTATTCTGACATTAATGGATGTGGCGCGAATAAGTGTAAAATTTGGCTTAGAACCATCAGATCTGGTGAGAATGGAGAATGAAATCGACCAAGAGATTGAACAGCAACCCGCAGACGAAATTATGGAGGAACCCATGATTCGGTTAAAAAAGGAACACAAATCACACAGCCTAGATGATCTTGTGAGTATACGATATAAGAGGTCGTTTCAGCTAGAAAATAAAATGTCAATAGATTATAGAGTTTTTATTGAATGATTCAAGTGAACAAGTACAGACCGAAAAAGAAAAAAGAATCGCTCAGCATGGAATATATACTTATGACACCAGTCCAGCACTATCTATGAAATATGTACTAGAACACCATTATTTAAATTAGTCTTGTCTGACAGTTTCAATTTTATCATATAGAGTTTTCATCAGAAGTCCATTGTGCTTGATTTCCCTGCCTGTTTGCATGACAAAAAGGAGTAACTTTTCTTGTTGTCCGCAAAGATTTTAGATTTGCGATTGTTGAAAATTTTATTGACAGTCGATCGGAACAGAAACATTTTACCGGTCGAACCACAGTCCTGGCTACAACCAGAACAGAATGTTATCCTCAAAATTCAGTTTTAATCTCTGGTTCTCTTTTTGAGAAAGCAAACACCTCACATGTTTAATATGAAGATCGTTGATGTGAAAAATAAGGTATGAGAAAAAAAGGTAATAAAGCAAATCGATCTAAATCCTTTTAAAGCGAGGGGTTTAAGAAATGCAAATCTATCGTTTCAAGTAGACAAAAGCGATCCTGCTTTACATATAAATTCGTCATGATTGATTTCATGGAAATTAAATTATATTGTGGATAGATAATATGAAGATCGATGACTCAATTTTGCACAAACCAAATTCTTTTTAGCTTTAATTGCACACCGAAATCAAAGTGTGCCCTCTATATTTTTGTTGTAAGCTAAAATTAAAACTAAGCAGGTCTTTATTTATACAGTGGCACGTGTTTTTTTCCGTCGGAGAGTAAATTATTGTTACATGGTGAGGCCGTGCATTTTTCCCTGCATTTTTATCCTTTTTTTCAAACACACAGCTTTTCCCCGAGATGTTTTATTAAAAGTTATTCAAACAATTTAAGAGCAGAAAAAAATGTCTGTTTCTCATATTGGTGAATTTAAAATGCTCGACGGAAAAAAAATTCAGTGAGGTAACGACCAATATTCACCGATGTAAGTGATCTTTGGAACTCACCTGGTAGGTGAGATAAAATGCATGAAATGGCTTTGCTTTGAAAAATTTGATCTCTTGAAGGTCTTGTAGAGCAATGTTAGTTAATTTTGGCACAAACCACTAGAAATTATAGTAATAGCAGTTTTACGGTATTTTTTTCGGCAGGCCGAAAATATCCCAAGTAAAATTGAAACAACAGAAAACGATAAGTGGCACAGCTAAATCGTTCAAAATTTGAAAAGAATCATCTATGTTGTCGAAAACAGATTTCCATAGAAGCACTGTAATTCCCCAAGTGTCATTTGCTTATCCCTCCAGAAGGAGATTACTGATTATTACAGTGTTCATGCAAAGTGACCGTGTCAGCATAGCCACGTGCACCAAAATCCTGACAACTGACATGCCGATCCTTTCCTTAACATTTTATGTTATTATTTGCTACCTAACTCAGTTTTCAAGTTCTATATTTAAGATTCTTCGGCAGAATTTTAATTTAAGCTCCGTTTGAATATGAAAACAACGTTTTTTATTGATCACGAAAGAAAGCATTTTGAAAACCAAACAAACAAAAAAAACAACACCATACACGAATCAAAGTAAAATGTGAGTTTATATTTTTGATGCCTTGTGTTCATCTTGTCTTGCTCTTAGACAAAATTATAGATACTTAATTAGTTCTCTTTTGTGCTGAGGATAAATATTTTTCCCAGGATATGCGTTTGCTTAATTACCGATGACATTTCGTAGTATTTTAATCTCACTGAAATGCTATTGGCACATTTCTAAACTTCTTCGATGTTATGAAACTCGACGATGCATCCGTCAGCAATTGTATTAAAGTTGTTTATGTAATCCCTTTATCCTTTTTTGGTTTCTAAATCTTGTTTTAACATAAGATTACGTTACTCATTCCACTTACTCTCAACATTTTCAGACGTCGAGTAATAGTAGCCTTCATTTTTGAAAACTAATGATTTGTTTAGTTTGAAAACAAAGTTTTAAATGTTTGCAAAAACTATACCGAGCCAACCTTGTTGTCTCAGATTACGCACGAGTTTATTCTCCTCAATCACCGGTATTTTACGCATTTGCCGAGAACTTCGATGCACGCATGCCTTGTAACTTTCAAAAAGCAATTTTCAAAGAACATCTAGTGTAGTGTCTACTACTATTGTTGTAGGAGGCCACTTTGATCGGGGCTAACAGATTTACACTGAATTGACATGCAGGTTTATCAAGTACTGGAGCAGTGCACATGCCCAGTGCGGTTTCCAGTGTTGCGCGTTGCAGAAGGAAAGTACCGAATGGGAGAAAGCAAAAATCTGATATTTGTCAGGGTAAGGAAGTTGCGATGCATACCCTTGTTTTTATTGGTCATAATTGTCACGGTGTATGAGAGTCAATAAAATACAGTAAAAGGAATTAACTCTCGATATTTTTTCAAGCGTGGCAGAAATCTTGAAGACAATGATACCAAGAAAATGGTTGACCGAGATGAGAATCCATACTTTGAAGATATAGTGAATCTGATTAGGATGTGGATTAAATAACTTTCTTTACGAGGCATACAACTGCATCTTAGGTCATTTAAGGCTATCTTAAGTTAAATAAATTCAGAAGCCAGGCTAGTATGCTTATGATTCTTTTCTTTCAGGTAATGCGAAAACACGTTATGGTAAGAGTCGGTGGAGGCTGGGACACTCTGGAAAGGTACTTCGACAAACACGATCCATGCAAAATGTCAGGTGAGGTCGAATGCCAGGAAATTTTATGGAAGAATCTGCTCAATTTTAAATATTCGAACCCCATAAGTAGCATAACCCCGTAAGTAGTATGAAGTCATAGGAAATAGAAAAGAGCAGCGTAGCCCCTCATTGATTTTGCTGTCGATTGCATCTGTTACAATGTTTTTTTCCCACTCAAACAACAGATCGCAATGTTTTTTTTCCCACTCAACAGACAAGCAAAGAAGAAACTCTGTCAAGTCACCGAGGTCACGCAGTGGGAGCGATGCGATTGGTCGATCTCCGAGCTCCTTGAGTATTTCAAGTACTGATAGTCATGACTCGGGAGGCCTGCCTGTATCACACGGCGCACAGCATCCTGGTCTTCATGCCAAAATCACGCTTTTCAGGTTTGTATAAACATATCTTATTCTGATATGTTGAATACAGATCTTCCCAAACAGCAAGTTTAGAGAACACAGCGCAGAGTGTTTTGTGTAAAATAGTGATTTTTTGAAAAAGAAACTCCTCCCAATGCATCACTCGGTTAAAATTTGAAAGTTACCACCTAATATTTTATTATTATATTTTAGGTTTTCTGGACGATATTTTCGTTATTTGGACTGAAGGTTCAGATAACTGAAAGTATTTGTCGATTATCTCAATAACCTTCATCCCACCATTAAATTCACTTGTTCGCATTCCCTCACAAATATTTCATTCCTTGATGTGATGGTCTCACTCAAGGATGGTCTCATAGAAACCGATCTTTACACTAAACCCACTGACAAACATCAATATTTACTCATCTCCTCATGCCACCCCACCCACACTAAACGTTCCATTCCATATAGCCTTGCACTTCGCCTTCGACGCATATGCTCCGACAATGACACTTACAAACAACGCTGTAAGGAACTTATGGACTACCTCGTCAACCGAGGTTACGAACTTAATTTCCTTAAAACCCAGATACGACGTGCTTCTGACATTTCCCGGAACGACGCTCTTAAACCCAAACCTAAACAACAGACAGATACTGTTCCGTTCGTCATTACCTATAACCCCGCTTTACCTAACATATCCCGTATAATTCACAAACACTCAAACGTGCTTTATTCATCTGGTCGCTGTAAAAATGTTTTTACTAATCTCCCTTTAGTAGCCTACCGGCGTTGTAAAAACATTAGTGACATTCTAGTTAGAGCTAAATTGCCGGAACCTACTTACACCGACCAATCTGGGTCTCCATCCGGCTCGTTTCGGTGCAATAAAACTAGTTGCACCGCCTGTCCTTTTATTGAGGATGGCCGTAATCAATATACTTTTTATAGTACTGGACAAACCTTCAAAATCAAATCACATATTACTTGTGAAACCCCTAATGTAATTTACATGATTCAGTGCACTAAATGTAATCTTCAGTACATCGGAGAGACCAAACGTCGTCTTAAAGACCGCTTTAATGAACATAGGCGACCTATTATAAGCCCCTTTTGTAGTTATACCCCACTGCGGTTTCACGACACTTCCTGACCAGTGGTCACGCGGAGGATCACATGATCCTTATACCGCTCGAACAACTACACACTAGTCGTGACTCCATCAGAAAGGCTCGTGAGGCATTCCTCATACACAGAGGAAAAACACTGGAGCCTGCAGGCCTTAACAGAAGAGATGAAATGTAATTTAGTTTAGCTGCCTTTTTTTCTTTTGTTTTTTTCATCTTGTTATCATGTATTATTCTCTCTCCTCTTTTTTATGCATTTCCGTTTTTATAACACATCACGTAGCATTTTTATGTCATTTCCGGTAAATATAAAGATCTTGTTACTAGCATTTATCCATTCAATAAACCTGAAGAAGGCTGGTGTTGGCCAGCCGAAATATTGCAAGCAACAACGCCTATGTTCACGTTGTCTTGACCAACCTTTGCAGGATATTTTCTATTTTAAAGTTTTTTATGGTGTGGTCACGATCTATTTTGATCCAACGTAGAGCAAGTTTGATCGTACACGGTTTTTGCAGTGGTCTCATCCTTAAAAAGTAAATGGATGTTGACGTAATACTGGAAAAATAGCCTTTCAATCACTAGCACTTCACATTACACAGTTCGTGCCGTCTTTACACTAGACGGGTAACACGAAAGACGCTTAATTCCGGTCTGGAGGGCTTATGCGTCTCTAGTATAAAAAAGGCCAATCTTTTTTTTACACAAGGCGCGAAAACCTAAAGAAAAGAACACCTGATCGGAGGTTAGCTCCTAGTAGACATTCGAGGTGTCTGTAAAATTAGACCTACACTTGCCGACAATCGACCTGCTCATGTTATCTTTTAACATATTTTTTCGACAGCTTTATCTTCGTTTGATCGTTTGGTTGATTGCTGTATGGCAGTCCATCTCAGGACTCCGCTCACCCTATCAAGGTGCGTCAGTATTGAACTCAACCCTTTCACAATAGGGCTGTAGATGCAAATGTAAACTAGCCGTAAATTTCAACGTTTATTTCGGCACGAGGCATCGTGAGACAAACTCGCAATTCCTGTTACACCGATGGGTCTTCATAACTGTGAAAACCGATTAACCTTAGTGAACTCAGAATTCAGGTAAAAACTCGGTGGTCCTCGTGGTTTTACATTGAAGGCCACCTATGCGCATGCCCGAAACTAAATGTCCGCGCAGGGCACCCAGCTGGAAAACGCGAAACCCAGCCGTCACAAGGGCTTTTGCACCTAGTGATCACATGGCTCAAAACAAAGAAAATTTAAGTTAAGTTACTTAGTTTTAGAAGTTCCAGTGCGTAATTTGCTTTCCAGTAAGGGTGTCGTCTTTTGTACCATGTGATCGCCGGCTGCAAATGGCCTATTTATGAGATTAATGCACGTACTACCCTGCAATATATATTTTCGACGTCCTGTCTGTCGCATTGCCGGTGCCGCAGACATGTGGTGTTGTGCACCGCAGTTCGTCAGGTCTCAATGTATGAGACAGGCAGCAAAATTCAGGAAAATTCAAACTCGTTTATTTAAGATCAAGGCGGGTAAACCTTGACGTACATCTACATGTCCCAGCACTCGGTGAAGTCTCTGTTGGACTTATGACTCATACGGTTTCTGCTTTGGTGGTGTCATATACCGTAAGCCTTTTTAGAGAAATCACTGCCAAGCCGGCCACTTCTACGGGAGAGAAAAGGACAGCCACCGAGGACTCCATCCCCTTCTCTTTTCGAATAGTGTGTGGGTTCGGGGCCTACGGTTTATAGTCATTATCCGAGAGGACTTGAAAGTTTAACCATTTGTAAATGTCATTACAAAGGTAGCACTTTCTTCTCATTTATTTTAAGAGAGTACATTCTTTCTCCTTTATAACGTAGGGGGAATAAAATTAAACAATGCTTTATACTGCTAATCTCGAACGGAAATTCTGTAATCGTAAATGAGAATTAAGCAAAGCTGCTGTTAAAATGAACAATCAATCCTCAGTTCAACTTTCTCATGTCTTTGTGCTAAAAACGAAACAAGATACTAAGTAATAACGATCAAAGTTCATCTTCGTAAACGCGGCACACTCCCAGATATACTTATTAATGATTTTTTGTTAACAACTCAAAACATATAGTGTGCGTTTAGAAATGGGGTATGCTAAGAGGAATGGATCTGAGGGAGAGCATTTGGATTTGTCTAACATGAGGGTCTTCAAGTCTGCTGTGCCCGAAAATGCAGGCTCATTTCAAGCACGTGAAATACTCCTTCATATGGGCTCCTGAATCAGGTAAAGAAAATAAATCTGTGATATTCTAATGTACTGTTGTTTTGAGAATCCCTGGCGTTAAATTGGGTTTTCCATGAGTGAGAAAGATAACAGTTTCGGGCAATTTGAGGTTAAAACGTATTGAGAGGATTTATTTATTTATTTCCCGGGATTTGTTTATTTATTACAATTTATGGCATGCAAAAAAACAGAGGCCTAGGGATGAAATGCTAAAGAGTCAAAGACCCCATATTAAAGCAGATCACCGATGGTACCATAATGAAAATATTAATACAAATTAAATTGTGGTAATAGCAAATATTAAATATTATAACAATAAGAACACTAAAAACTATACTAATCCATAAAAAACCTTTTAGCTAAGGCTTTAAAAGAATTTACACTTGTTGCCTCACGAAGGGAAAGTGGAAGGGAGTTCCAAGTTCCCACAACTCTATGAACCCCCCTTTTTTGTGAAATATGGTTTTAGGGAAAATATCTGTTTATAAATATTGCTTTTGTTATTCAAATGTGCCAACCACAGCAACAAAAAACCCTTTTTTTCGACAGGCAGTGAGTCTCTGTTTGGCACATTAATGACAATACTGTAGGTTACGTCAATGATATCTTCGCTACTTGTTCCCGATATTAAATCACCTAGGTTCCAATCTTCTTTGAACAGCTGGTAACAGCATCTAAGGGTTGAAAAGTACTAGTATCTCTGGCTATACTAATCTGTATTGAAGGTGAAGCATGCATAGATAATAGCAACAAAAGTTCTCTTGCTGTCAAATATTTTGGGTTGTGCCATTTTGGTTTTTGAAAGGAATTCTTGGGAAGCCACTCAAAGTATTTTTTGCTAATATGTGGAAATTGTTGCTATTTTCTGGTTCACAGGACGTGCATGAACTTCCTCAGCTAGCCTACGGTGGTTGTCACAGCTATGACAGTGTAACAAAGCAATAGATGTGCACCATCATTTGTACATTTACCATAGTGATCTTTGTTTCAGGTGATTAATTGCAAATTACATATTGGTATTTCTATGCCGAAGCAAATGTAATGCAAATACAGATTTCAGGGCTGCACAGGGCCACTGCATGCAAATTAGTCAGAACTTTTTGAGGAACAAAGCCTATAATAATAGGCACCTTTGTTATTCAATGACATAGAAATGTGTGGCTTTTTATTCTGAAATTTAACCACAAATGCTTCTATACTTTTTAACAGCCTGCTGATTTAGCTTACCAGAGCTATCACTATGGTTAAAGAGATTTGGGTATCCAAAAATCAAAACATTGGCCAAATTTAGTTTTGCTTAAAGATTACTAGACATTATCAAACTGCACTAGTTTGCTGCTACACCCCACTAAAAACTGTTGGGGGCTGCTGTCTGAAACTCAAGTCATACAGGATTTCCTAAAACATTATGAGTGAGCAACATGAATGTTCGATCCTTGACAAATAGGTAAATATGACTAATACAATGATCTGTCATAATTTTTATTTTGAAGTCATACGTGTGGTCAATCTAAGCTAGAAGAGAAGTTGGAGTTCACAAAAGATGTTAATTTTAATTG
>NC_090889.1:28763413-28770913 GCF_036669925.1 Montipora capricornis
ATAAGGCGTGATTCTAGTGTTGTCTTTAAAATTTAAACATCATAAACACCTTAAATACCCACGAAGAGAATAGGCCATTTTCGATATATTAAATATTCAGCTTGAAAGTGAGGCAGTGAGGACAAAGACAATAGAAACACGTGGGAATTAATGTGAAAAATATTTACATATCATCCACTTTCCTTTGTCTTTGTCCTCACTGACTCGCTATCAAGCTGAATTTTAATATATCGAAAAAGGCCTATTTAACCATAACCTCAGTTGTAATTTTTGCTGGCAACGGCCCTGGATGACAGTATGACAGTATTTGAGTGAGCACGCGGACAAAATAGTGGCCGTGCCTTGTCATTGAGGTAGTTTTGGTTTCTGTTTATAACAAAGAAAGCAAACCCAGAACCAGCATCCTGTGTCTCTGCGTCTCCCATCTTTTCATTTTTTTGCTTAATTGCTTACACTGCTTATCTAACTGTGATGAACTTTCTAACTTACATTTCATGCTCATTTTCGTTGAGTGGGAGAACCCAAAGTATCGGAGAAAATTTCTCGAAGCAGATAGAAAAGCAACATGCTCAACTCGAATTTGATGTGGAGCGAGCACCTTACTCTAGTACCCGGAACACATCGGTACGTAGAAGGCATGTGTTTCATCCATCTCCACTTGTATTGACGATGACGACGAGGTTGGGTAAAAACGACGATGAAGGAAAAACGCTCATCAAATTTTCAATATGTCCAAAAATGCAAGTAATTAGATGCAGGCCCAATTTTGACATCCAACGCGAATTGTTTTCTACCTATTTCTAACCGTAGGGTAAGGGTAAACAGGGACGGATCTAGGGGGAGGGTGCAGAGATTATGCACCCCCTAGATCTCCCTTCCCCCTCCCCCAAGATGACCTGTGGGTTTCTAATCTGAAGAACGCAAAGGCTACGTCACAGCTCAGCGAACGGGAACGTGTGCTCAGGTGCGCGCAGTTTGAAATGGCCGCGATTCGCGGGTAATTTTTTTGGATATTTAAACTTAAAAAATTAAATGTTTGTTTGAAAAATAAGGAAATTGCTTAGAATTTGGAGGAAAGCAATAAGTATCTCCAAAAATTAAGGCCTGTTGAACGTTGGGAAAATAGTTTTCTTCAAAAATTTAGCCTTCAAAGTTACATGCCTCGTGCTACTTCGTATTATTCCTGCACGTAAACTTGATAAAAAAAGAATCCACTGAGTTGTAAGGTTCATTTCTTGACACAAACCAGACAAACAAAACGTCGAACAAAGTCTCGCGCATACGCAGACGTTATTCAGCTCTGTTATACAACTGGTATTCTGGACGAAAAAAAAAACGTCACCAGTTATCTACCCCATTTCCTCGTGATGCACCACTTCCTACGAGAAAACTCCTGAATCCCCCCCCTCGAATAAAGGTTAACTTTTATTATTTTTACTTTAAGAGAAAATGCAGCTGTTTATCCTTATTTGAGGAACAGAATTTGGGGGACGCTATTAGGCCATTTCCGAGTTCAAGTGCGAAGTTTTTCTAATAAAATTAGTTTTCATTCATATGTAAAGTAGAACTAATTACCATCACAAAAACTTCGCACTTAGACTCGCTTTGAAGAGGAGGCAGACATGAACTCGGAAATGGCCTATTGTCTTTATTCCGCCACTTCGATCCCAGGGCTTTTCACCGCAGAGAGTGGGACACGTCCCAGAGCTCTCGGCGGTGAAAAGACCTGGGAACGAGGTTATTTATTCCGAGACACGAGTGATGTTGAAGTTGGGCAGAAGAGCAAGGGGACACTTTGTGACGCTTATTTAAATCAACGTGCATCTATTTAGTGGCATTTCTGGACATTGCTTTTTTTGATAAATTTTTTTGAATTTTTTTTATCCTCCAAGAGATAAGTTCTTTCTTGGAAATCCCTCGCTGCATGTACCAATGTATAGATATCTAATAGGTTGTTTGCAAGATTTCTTGAGAAAGAGGTGACAACGATGCAATGTACTAATGAGAGATCTTTCACCAACATGGCGGTGATAACGTAACGTGAAATAAACCACCTACAAATGCGGTTTTCGGAAAACCATTGCTTAGAAATTTCCATTTAAAACATACAAAGGGTTCAGACAATAGAAGAAATGGAAAAAAATGTTTGTAACCAACCCCTTCAGACAAAGTTCACAGCAGCAATAGGTACAAAACTTGTTTGACAAACAAAAGAAGTTAATGAGAGATTTTGTCTTTGCAGTATCCGACCGGGCGTACATGACATAACGCGTAAACCACATATTGTTGTTTGTCGGTTTTTTTGTAAAGCTTTAAATTGTGCGTGAGTTTCGCAGGTTATTACGAAGAGGATGATGTGTCCAACACAAATAAACTTGTCCCGTGCTTTTGTCGTGTCCCATATCCACCCGTTTCTAAGGTCAACATTTTCTCGTTTGAAATTTAAAGCTTAGCTTTTATCACGTGACTGCTTTAGTACATTCTCATTAGCCGCGCACCAAAAACCGAGAACTGGCGTAACGTAGGTAACCCTAACCTTGACAGCGAGAAAAAATGCTTCTGCCCTTTTTTCTTTGACTAAAGACAATGTCAGTTGTAAGGTCTTGTTTGTATTTTAAAAACAACATGAACATTTCATCTTGAAATGTCAGCGTTTTTCACGAAATCCGTGCATTTGATAATATAATTCAAGCTTGTCTACCTCACGGACTTGTTCCAAAATGTTCAACGCGCACGTGAAGCGTGCAGGACTTGTTTTCAAAGCGTTTTTTTGGGAGCGTTGTCGTTACAAAATTGATTACAAAAAATTCGACACATACAATGATTCTTTCCCATTATAATCGCGCATTGATCTTGCATGAAAAAGAATAGAGTAATTTTCAATTTGCATTCAGACAAGTAGATTTGCAAGGGACGCCAAATTAGCAACAATAGCACTGATTTTCATGGCGAAAGCACATCGGTGACGTTTTTCTAGTGTAGATGTTGCAAACATGAGGTTACACGTGGCACACTTTTTTGTCACATCGATTAGGCATTGGAATTTACGCTTACCAGCCAATCAGCGATCTTCGTGAACGAAATAAATTGAGGCCCAATTTTGGACATTCATCGTCTCAGCTTTTTGCCGTGGATGTTTATCGGAAGAAGTGATCTTGACGAATATGACGCTGAGTTCCAGACACAAGGACGACTTCGGAGAAGACAAATTAAAAGACGGACCAAAGCGAAGGTAAAGTATGTGGATGCAAAAACAAGTGCATGGCGCACAAATTTATCACACTTTAGTGGTGTGCTTTTTCTTTGTTGTGGTGGATTCTCTTGAGAGTTACCTCTCTTTAAATGAATTCTACAGTGAAAGTGTCGATTTTTCCCACTTGTTGCCAGTCAAAATTATATGCCGCCCTCACAGCATTGCGTTGTCTCTTGAAAAATAGCCCTCAACTCTTGACGGTAACCAAAGTTCTTGTTTGAAAGTTCCAGAATACTACTTTCCAAATTTCTAAATAGGTTTTCGACGAGAATAAAGCGAATTTCATCGATAACAGACGCAGCTAACACAAATGTATCTTGTCGTTGCGGTTTGCAAACAAGGAACCAACTTCTCTCCACACTATACTTGAATGAGTCGGCAACGAACGTTCGGATCTTGCTGTCATCTTAAATAAGCTGCTTTTCATTTCTTTCTTTAAAGATCGGACAGAGTGAAAATTGTTATTTTAAAAAATTAATACTATTACCGTCTTTGTAGTAAATTTAAAATGCACAAGTTCGTTGATACAATTTGATGTCTTTCAATACTTCTATCACCTACAGCCAGACTTCCAAACCACATAAAAGTCTGGTCCTACCCGCTCCCAAGTTCAAACAAACCAAATCCTAGGATAACGTTCGGTAATTTCATAGGTGTGATCTATTAAAAAGGGCCCAAAACTTTAAATTCAATCTTTTTGTTACGCACTCCTTTCAATTAAGTCTAAATGCAGAAATGTTTATACTTTTTGGCGTGTGGCGCGTTTACGCTTTGTTAAAATTCATCTTTAAAAAAACGTTCGGAAACTCCTTATTTTGCAATGTCTTGGTCCACGTCTCCATCATTAGGCAACGTAGGCAAATAAGGTACACGGATACATGACAAGATAATATCCATTTAACGCATGGGACCCTGCCTGGTCACCGTTACCTGAGAACATGTCACCTTTGCCCTCCCATCCCTGGTTTCTTCTAGTCTTATTCCCATTTGAACTGCACAGCCCCTTTCCTCATTTTCCCTCTCCTCAACGTGTCCCCATACTTTTTTCATAATAATCATGATATCCTTGCAATAGACCATATTCGTATTCTCAGTATTGCACTGGAACTACAAGCAGTTGCAAAAAGAGTTGTGACACTCGCTGTTGATAACCGTGCAATGCGTGTCATTCAAGTCAGCGCATCTCCCAAGCCCCCCTTTCCCCCCCCCCCCCCCCCCAAGTAAAGTTGTTTCCACTTGGCACTCAGACTAAAGGGTATCAACATTGAAAAAAGGGGATGGGGAAGGGAGGGGCATTCATCCTTTTCTTATCAACTAGAAGAGGGGTTTTAGGAAGAAGAGGTGGATTTTCAGTGTCTCAACCTTTTTGCAATTGTTTGTAGCTTGCAATGGAGGCTAATGCGGGGTAGTCCATTCTAATGCAAATACTGTTAATATATTCTCCCGCATTAGCCTCCATTGCAAGCTAGTTCCAGTCCAATACTGAGAATACGAATATGGTCTATTTACTCCTTTTCCCCTAATATTACCCTTATCAATAGACTTCATGAGGTCATGTAATTCTCCTGCATTCCGTCCTCGCCCTACAGCCCTGTCATCATAAATCCATTATTTTCATGAGGTCATTGTGTAATCCCTCCCCCTCCCCCATAGTTGAATTTAGATTGCATGTCCATAAGGCACTCGCAAAAAGGTTGGTTCTACATAAATTTGTTGATGTACCCTTTCTCCGACGCTTATTTCCCTTTCGTAAACGGTCGTTGCCATTTCTCAGAACGGTCGTTGCCATTTGAAACGGTCGATGACATTTTTTAGCTGTGAATTTCACTCGTTAGGTCTAAGAACTCAAAAAGGTTGCGGTTACTGGGAGTTGTCTCGCTGGTCATATGAGTTAGGGTTCGGGTTAGGATTCTGTTTAGGGTAAGGGCTAAAAACCAGAGTTCGAGTCTTGAAATTTTCGGACTCTTTTTTTCCTCCAGTTTCTTTTATAAATGTTTTTTTTCCTTTTTTTGTCTAAATTTTTGTTAATATTTTTTCTTAGTTTGTTTCTTTTAATTTTCTTTGAAGTGGAGTGTGTAGTCGACCGTTATAAATGCCAACGGCAACGACCGTTTACGAAAGGGAAATTTGCTTCTCCGACCTTCCGACCTTTCTATGACTTAAGTATCATTAGCGGACTATATTGAAATGAAGAAAAACACCCTTCATTTAATTCCAGTATTCATTTTCTAGGCCTTGTTTCGAACCACTCCCGATCTTTTCACCTGCGGTATCCGTTCATCTTACAAGCAATATAAATCATCGACAAATTCAGTACAGTATAATTCACCATATCCTATAATTCACCATATCCTAACGTACTAGCTGTTTTGGTGTGTAGTCTGCCGGAGAATTCTTAACAAATTTGCTTCCTTATAACAAAGTCTGAAGGTCGAATCAATCTTCAGAGAAGGCAGATAAAGGAAATTATGAGAGAAAAGATAATTTCCTCAAGTGTGATAATTTTTGTGAGTTTTCTGTTAAATAATTCGCAGAGTTCAATAAAGTTAGTACTTTTCAATAATTTAACACCATCAGTCGTGTTTATTTTCAACTTTTAGCCGCTTTCACTTATCTGTAAACCAGAATATAAACAACTGTAATTGCCATGGAAACCGTAAGTACTCTTTTTGGTCTACACTAGCCTTAATATTTGATACCCTATAATATTCACACTAAACGTCCTTATTTTTACCCGTAGATGGAGGTTTATTGCAAGAAATTCAAACTCTACCCTTTTATTGAAGACTGCCAACATAGAACTGAAAGTTCTTCTTGAACATTCTTCGTCACCAAAGTATCCTGTGTAAGGGTCCCTAGAAGATTAGACACTTATATAAAGTTCCTTTCCTTTTTCTTTTTTTTTTTTTCCCCTCTTATTCAATCCATTATTACAGCCATTTTTGATTTCTGTCTCATTCGTTGAAGAAATAAATGAGAAACCGTTTTAAAGCAACTTTAAAATTACTTGAACGCATAACGTGCTTAAAAAAAAAAACCCGACAGTTTGTTAATGAAGACAACTTTACGGTATTAATTAATGAAACTTGTTTATTTTCAACTTTTAGCCGTGTTCGCTTTAAACCAATGCATGGACAACAAAAACAGTCTAAATTGCCATGGAAACTGTAAGTACCATCTCGTCTTTATTAACCTTGATAAATGCCCTGCACAAAACTCGTACTGAGCATGTTTCCTTTTATCAGTACCTTGGCGTACACAGTACGAGAAGATTCAAATCCTACGCTGATATTGGAGACTGCCAACATCGAACTGTGCGTACTTCTGTGACACTGGCAGTCCGCAAACTATGTTAATGTAGCCTGTTGTTCAATTCATTATCAGGTTCGTCTTCTTTCCAGTTATCGCATCAACTAGTAACGTCCACACAGTGAATATTTCTTTATTGAATTTTCTTGCAAACATTTTCCACTTAAAACACTCCGTTATATTTTTGCAATTATTGCAGTTATAGAACCCCTACCAAAATGATACGTACTTGCATTTTCTTATGCTTTCAAAAACTGCTCGTTTCCTTCACCTGTAGCTCTACAGGTGCACCAACCCCTCAAGACAGAACACCCAAATCAGAGCCCTTTTTGTATTTCTCCTTTTTTTCCTCTTTTCAGCACGCCATCCACTTATCATAAATTTTAAAGACAAAAAAATAAAAAACATAAAAACTATAAAATTTTAAAAAAATAAAATGACTTCATTAAGTCTTTCTATCTTCACCATTTTTTTCTCTTGTCTGTCCATTTCATTTTGACATTCTCTTCACATTTCTCCCCCAACCAAGTACATTCCGTTCTTGGCTAATTTCTTAAACCACTGACGACAATACTCGAATCCGGATTATCGAGGCTCAACTCCATAGGTACTATACAGGTAGAAATCACCTCGCCCAACCCAAATCTAGCTCCTGTAGTATTGCACCCAACATCACCAGAGACTTGAGACACCAGGCCCAAAATTCCAAGTAACTATTAGAGCTTTTTTTATAGCTATATTTATCATAACTTACAACTACCAAGAAATCTGCAACACGGAAGCCTTGCAACAAAACATGCAGTTAAAGATCTCCAAAGCGCTAGTTCTGTATATATCATTAATAGCTTTTACGTACGTAAAACGATAATAGTACTTGATCATGTTTTATAATATCAGCAGCCCCCTCTATTTTCGTCTTTAATTTAGCCGTGGTCACT
>NC_090889.1:28775913-28838413 GCF_036669925.1 Montipora capricornis
TTGAAAACCATTATATCATCATAAGGACATGTAATTTTAGAAAAGCCTTTAATAACAATGAGCACAACCAAGGTTTTCTGAGCCCGCGAGACTGAGCACCCCCTGCAAACTATTGTTTTTAACGAAAACCGCTGGTCAGCAACCCGGTTCTGGTCATTGCTGTCTAAGGTCTTCGGGAACTTTTAAGGGGACCCTCTCCCCCACCCTACCCCTGTTTTTACGTACATGAGGTCATTACAATTTTCAAACTCCCTTGATCCCGTTTGATAACGTTTCCCTGCCCACGTTTCAGTCATGATGTAAGTTGTGCTTTAAAAATGTGACGAAATGTAATAGTAGCAATAAAACACAGCCAATAAAAATATCGCGATTTGAAGCAAGATTAGAACGATAACAGCACTTACATCGCTTTTTTTTTTTTCTAGTTTTGACAACTCATTTTCAATAATCCTTACCACTGTTTTAAAGCGATACTAATACTTTTCCACATAGTTCTTGCAATTATAAACAATAAGTTAAATGATAACAAAAGGGAAATATACTTTTGTTCTACTTGAAAAACTCCATATATATTTTTTAAACACATCCCCTTGTTCTAATGATATTTAAATTGGCATGACATTAAAATAACTCGCCGCAAATCAAGAATGTCTTTTCAAGTTAATAGCAAGCTTAATAGAACAAGAATTGAGGCACCTTCACAACGTAAGTGCGGTTTTTGACTGTCTTGATAAATAAGAATAAAGTATTTATTTTTCGAAGCAAAACAAACCCAACCATTTCACCCAAGTCTTTTTGGTATTACCGGTGACTCTAATTGACCGCAGACAGTTACCGAGAAGCCCAAAGTTCCAATTCCAAATGACAATTCTTAAAGTGTAAATACAATTGCATCTTCTTTTCTTTCTCGTTAGGTAAGTTGTAATTCGCAAATGGCGATCACCACTGAACCAAGCTAATGTAATCAGAGTTGTCAGCATCACTAAAAAGGTAAATGCATACCTCGGAGTTAACTAGATTATTCGAGTTTGGTGATGCCCTCAATACCATTATCTAACTAAGTTATTCCACTTTGAAGCAGGCGTTAATGGTGATATATCATGGAGGATCACATCCAACTGTAAGTGCCTTTTTAAATTACCCAGTTATTACTTTTCGACTTGTTCCTTAATTTAATATTTTTATTTTATCTTGTAGGTGACTCAGGTTGGTTGCAACATAACAGCTAGAAAGTCATCAATTCAAAAACCCTTACATCGTAAGCACAATCTCTTTTTACTTTTTTCATACAATAAAATATTCACTTCGCAAGGCAAATGTAATTATCAATTAACTTAACACATTTAGCTCGTTTTTGAGCAGATCTCTTGACAGTGGAGGTAGCAATGCCTAATTTGCAGCTGGCAGTCGTCTAGAAGTAGGACAACGCAAATTCAAATCGTAAGTACAATTGCCAGTTTTCATCATCAACTATTTGTGATCCTTACACATTTTTTAAACTGTTTTATTTGTTATATAGTATTTAAAAGTACTAATTATTCGCCGCCAAATTAAATTTCTTTTAAGCACATTTCCTTTTTTTCAGCTGCAAACATGCAAGCAAACAACAAACAATGAGAAATTAGGTATTTCACCAAATAATGGCGATACAAACCGTAGGTACATTTTTCATTTTCACCAGCTTTAATTGATGCCCACAATAATATTCATACTGAACTTACGACTTCTTCCCAAAAGTTTTTGAAGTAAAATCTTACACCGTTGTTGACGACTACCAACATCAAATTGTAAGTACACTTCTTCTTTGTTCCCAGCAGACAGTGAATGTGGTTCTTCACTTGACATACCCACGAGCAGCGTCCGCACCGTGAGTACCTCTTTAAAATAGTCTTCTCTTGCAGCCATTTTTAATTTCGCCCACATCATTAGTACAGTTGTTGCAATTAAGCAATCCCTCAAATCATGCACTACTTTTGCAACTAATCAAGCGTTCATGCAATTTCAAAGAATACTCCTCTCCTTGATGTGAAGCAATGCAACACCACCCGCTGATCAAAATCCCCTTTAAAACAACAACAGAGAACGTCGGTAAGACTAGCGAAATTAATATTCATTACTACGATGTTTAAACGATAACTGAACTAAATTGTCTAAAAAAAAAAAAATACCAGTCTTTTTTTTTTTTTTTTGCCTCTTTTCCGCTCATTATCCACACCATTATAATATTTAAAAAGAAAAAATAATTATAATAAATTAACCAAAAATAAATAGTAAACTGTAAAACTGATTAAAAAAAAAAAGACTATTATACTTTGACATCCCCCTCATCCCAACCCTAATCAATGACCAACTGATTTTTAGAAAGGATTACATCCCAATTTCCTTCGCTTTGGAGAAAGGCCCTGAGAACGAGGCTTGTTACACCCTTGATCTGCATCACAGCCTTACTGACACCAATCACAAAAATCCAAAATCACTAATACGCTTTTATTTTACGACTATATTATCATAACAGTTGGTCACACCAAGCCTTCCAACTAAACTGACGAAGCTTGCAGTTAAAAGATCTCCAAACCGTAAGTATATCATTAATAGCTTTTATATATTTAAAATCACTCGTAGAGTAAGATAACAAATAGTACTTATAAGCTTTTTTATTATCCTCCTTTTTTTTTTTTTCTTTCAAACCTTAAGCCGTGTACACACATCTTTTAAACGCAAGTGATTGCCATGGAAACCGTAAGTACCTGTATTGGATCTTCACTACCCTTTATCCACGCCCTGTGATGTTTATGCTCGCGTTCCTTGTTTCATTTTTTTTCAAATTCAAATTCCTCACCGTTAACGGAAACTGTTAAAACGGGCCTAATTGTCAACAATGTTAAATGTATCCACTTATTCCATCCATTTTTCAGGTGAGTCCACAAAAAGACGATAAATTTGCTTCTCCAGTTTCCACACCCCTTTACATCGTCCACAGTGAGTACTTCTTTTCATACCCTTCACAATTCCTTAGAAAAATGCCGCGTTACCTTTGCAACTAATCAAATGTTCGTGTACTTATTTCCTTAGTCTAAAACTACATGTTACCAGCCGCTGATAACACCGCGATCAATGCCTCTAAAAACTCCTCAGGATACCTTACACGACCTCATCACTTCCTCAAATTAAACATCGCATCAATTCAAGAATGAGGTATTTGGGTGATCAACGGATCAACCTTAAGTATTATGGCTTTATGAAAAAAATAATCCCAACCTCATTCTCCAACTTTACTTTAACAACTTTGGTAATATCTCTAAACTAGGTCTCATTAGCACAAGAAGTTTACAACAAGCCTTTCATTGCAACACATTTTTCTATGACCCATATTTATTTGTACTTTACTCACATTCACCCAGGACTGTACAGGTGAAGCAGATCACGGCCGATGCAGGAAATTAGCAGAACTTTCAAGACCACGTAATGATTACGCCAAACAGTAAGTTATAGCTTTCTAACTAAAATGATGTTGAATTCTTTGCTATCAGTGATGTCTTGAATTCCATTGACTAACCTACTCTCCCAGTTTAATTTGAAGCAGCTGTTAATGACGGAGGATTACAGCCTTGTTTGTTGCTTTTCGATTTGTTCCTAGAATGGAATTTGTTTTTACTTTCTCCTATAGGCGACCCAGCTTGCAACAAAATAGGCAGAAACTAATCGTCACTTGAAACGCACATTTCAAAAACCCTTGTATTACAACGTAAGCACATTCTGAATTCTTTTCTCATAAAATAAAATATTCACTTCCCAATGCAAATGCAATTTTCACTTTTGGCTTTTTAACACCATTGAACTCTTTTTTGAGCAGATCTTTTGACAGTGGTGGTAGCAATTCTAATTTGCAGCTGGAAGTCATCTAGAAGTTGCACAACGCGATTTCAAATCGTAAGTAAAATTGCCAGTTTTTCATTGCTTGAAACATTTACTTATCAGAGATGGTATAATTTCCAACCCACATTAATAGGCCCCCAACTATCGCGATCCCAGTTGCCTTTCAAACTTAGCAACATTTAATACTTACAGTAATTAAAGGAATTAATTATTTGCCACCCAAAATTAATTTCTTTCAGATCACATTTCCTTTTTTTATTTTTTTATTTTTATTTTTTTTCCAGTTTCGAACATCCAAGCAGATAACTGAACAACCCTTGGGAAATTTGAGGCCTTTCAAACCAGTTAATAACATTCGTACTGTAAGTACATCGCACTATCAATGTTTTGGTCCTTTTTTCTTCAGTTGACTCCATTCTCCCGACATCATATTTGCCATTTGCCTTTTTTTGTTTTGTTCATACACAGCAGCTAATACTAACCCTAAAAATACTTCTTCACCAACATCCACATGACATTTCTATAACGTCATAAAATTCTAAACGGCAGCACCTAGCCAAACTTGTCCTTCCTATTTCTGCCTTTTTTTTTTTTTTTACAATAAATGTAACAATTTTCTTTAACACCGATGTTAGAGTAACTCATGTAAACCTAAACATAATTAATTGTGACCAAAAGAAAAAAAAACCTAATCCCTGTTAAAAATTAAATGAAAGCTGAAGAATACATTGGTAACAGGAAAATTTCATTGCAACTTAAAACGCATTAAAAAAACTTTAAAACCACTATCAACAAAATTCAAACGCGCTGCACTGATGTCCTTAACCTCGGCCCACCATTCTTCCACCCCTCCCTGCTCAGTTCCCTAATTGTGCCTCCCCCACCCTACCCCAACAACAACAACGGGTACACAAAGCTTTCCAATTATCATGCAAATAAATTTTTCGGCCAAAAACGCGACTTTTATCACTCCGCACCCCGTCAACTTCCTTTCACATTTTTTTTGCGAGCAATCGCTGCTCGAGGAAATATTTTTCAGAAATCTGAGGGTTACTTATGCAAAGAGGCGGCTAGCCAATTTTAGCATCCTTTTCCGAATATTTTCCTCTTTTTAGTATACCATGTGTGACTAATTTGCATGATAATTTGAAAACCATCATGGCATCATAAGGACATGTAATTTTAAGGGGGCCCTCTCCTCTCCTTCTTGATAATTCACCCTCTCCCCCACCCTACCCCGGTTTTTACGTACATGAGGTCATTACAATTTTCAAACTCCCTTGATCCCGTTTGATAACGTTTCCCTCCATTCTAGCTCCCTGCACACGTTTCGGTCATGATGTAAGTTGTGCTTTAAAAACGTGACGAAATCTAATAGTAGCACTAAAACACAGCCAATACAAATATCGCAATTTGAAGCAAGATTAGAACGATAACATCACTTACGTCCCTTTTTTTTTTTTTTTTCTGGTTTTCACAACTCCTTTTTAATAACCCTTACCACTGTTTTCAAACAATGCTAATAATATTCCACATAATTCTTGCAATTATAAATAAATTAAATAATAACAAAAGGGAAATATACTTTTGTCTCAATTGAAAATCTTTCAAATAAACATATCCCCTTTATACTAGTAATATTTAAATTTGTTGAGCATGAAAAATAACTCGCCGAAAATCAAATATCTTGGAGATTAATAGCAAGCTTAATAGACCAAGAATTAGTTTAAAGGCTCCGATAATATCCCTTTATAATTAATTTGTTTCAAGACCTTCCCTACTCTCTTAGATTGACAATCAACTAAATTCACAAATTAGTGGTCTCTTTTAACCGATGAAACCATGCTTTTATTTTCAGCCAACAAATTGTTGCCTTCATTACAAGGGTGACAGCCTCCTGGTAGCACAGCTCTCAAAGTAGGTGAAATTTGAGGTACCTTGTTAATTTTGTGACTCTATCAATAAGGATAATTAGTAATCGTGATACGTGTAATTTTTCCCTTAGTACGCTAAAGCAAATTTGAGACAAATGGAACCAAGAAAAGGATAATTCGAACACCCCTTGAGACACCTTCACAACGTAAGTGCGGTTTTTGACTGTTTTAATAAATAAGAATAAGGTATATATTTTTCGAAGCAAAACAAACCCAACCATTTTACCTACTCTTTTAGGCACTGCCGGTGACTCTAATCAGTGACAGGAGACAGTTACAGAGAAGCCCAAAGTTGCAATTCCAAACGACAATTCTGGAACCGTAAATACAATTGCATCTTCTTCTTTTTTTTCCCGTTACAGGTAAGTTAAAATTCGCAAATGGCGATCACCACTGGACCAAGCTAATGTAGTCACAGTTGTAAGCATCACTCAAAAGGTAAATGCATACCTCGAGTTAACTAAATTATTCGAGTTTGGTGATGCCCTCAATACCATTATCTAACTAAGTTATTATTCCAGTTTGAAGCAGGCGTTAATGGTGATATATACACGGAGGATCACATCCAACTGTAAGTGCCTTTTAAATTACCCAGTTTAATACTTTTCCACTTGTTCCTTAATTTAATAGAATTTATTTTTATTTTATCTTGTAGGGGACTCAGGTTGGTTTGCAACATAGCAGCTAGAAAGTCATCGTCAATCAAAACGCTCATTTCAAAAACCCTTACAAGGTAAGCACAATCTCTTTTCTCACTCAAATCTCACTTTTTTCATGCAATAAAATCTTCACTTCGCAAGACAAATGTGATTTATCAATTGACTTTAACACAATTTAACTCCATTTTTCAGCAGATCTTTTGACAGTGGAGGTAGCAATTCCTAAGTTGCAGCTGGCACTCGTCTAGAAGTAGGACAACGAATTTCAAATCGTAAGTACAAGTGCCAGTTTTCATCATCAACTATTTGTGATCCTTGCACATTTTTAAACTGTTTATTTGTTATATATTATTTAAAAGTACTGCTTATTAGCCGCCAAATTTAAATTTCTTTTACGCACATTTCCTTTTTTTTCAGCTGCAAACATGCAAGCAAACAATACACAATGAGAAATTGAGGCATTTCACTGTCCAGTTACTAACATTCGTACTGTAAGTACATCGCGCTATCAATGTTTTGGTTCTCCCTTGTTTTTTCGCAGACGACCCCGCTAATACAAGCCCTAAAATAGTTGTTCGGCCAACATCCACATTACTTTTCTATGACGTCCATAAAATTCTAAACAACAGCCCCTAGCCAAACTTGTCCTTCCTCTTTCCGCCTCTTTTTAAAAATAAATTTCACAATATTTCTTTAATGCCCATGTTAAAGTAAACCTATTCATAATTAATTCTAAACAACGAACCCCTATTATAAAATTAAACGAAAGCTGAAAGAATACATTAGCAGACGGGAGTTAAAACAGGAATATAATTTATAGCAACTTAAAAAACATTACGAAAATCAATTTTAATCCTGTTGTGTGAAATTTAAACGCTCTGTGAAGATGTCCTTAACCTCAACCCACCGTTCTACTATCCCTCCCCTGCTCAATTCCCTTACTTTTCCTACCCAACCCCTAACCCAACAACGATATCGGGTACACAGACCCTTTCTAATTATCATGCAAATAAATGTTTCAGCCAAAAACGAGATTTTTGTTCACTCCGAAAGTGGCATCCTATCGACCTCCTTTATATTTTTTGGCGAGCAATCGCGCCCTAAGGAAATATTTTTCGCAAATTTGAGGGTTACTTATGCGCAAAAAGGCGGCTAACAAGTGTTACCATACTTTTGAATATTGGCCTTTTGATATACCATATGTGACTAATTTGCATGATAATTTGAAAACCACCATGGCATCATAAGGACATGTAATTTAAGGGACCCTCTCCTAACTTCCCTGACCATTTACCTTCTCCCCCACCCTACCCCGGTAGCACAGAACCCTTTTTACGTACATGAGGTCATTACAATTTTCATTCCCTCAAACTCCTTTCATATGAATACCTAATTAAAAGTGAACCTTTTCGTCTCGTTTAAGCAGCCTACCATAATTTTTTTAAACACATCCCCTTAATCTAGTAATATTCAAATCTCATCACTCCAAATTGCTGAGCATGAAGATAACTCGCCGCAAATCAAGAATATCTTAAACTAATATTAAGGTTCAATAGAGCAAGGATGGGTTTAAAAGCTCCGATAATATTCTTTAATAGTTACTGCTTGTTTAAAGGTATTCTCTACCCTCTTAGATTGATACTCAACTAAATTAACAATTCGTTTTTTTTTCAGTTAACAAGTCGTTAACTTCATTGGAAGAGTAACACCCTGCTGGCAGCACAGCTCTAAAACTGTAGGTGAAATTGAAGTTATCTTATTAATTTTGTAATTTTAATATAACAATGTTTATTAATAATAATCATTGAACATTTCATTTTTCCCTTAGTACACTAAAGCAAATTTCAGACTAGTGGGAGAAAGAAAAGGATTGTCAATTCGAACGCCCATTGGGGAACTTACACAAAGTAAGTGCGCTCTTTGACTGTTATCCTTTTTCAATACTCTTTGTGGCACTAGCAGTGACTCACAGCAGGCAGCAGCAGACAGTTATCGAGAAGCCTGAAATTGCAATTCCAAATGACAATTCTCAAACTGTAAATATTTGATTGCATTTTCTTTTGTTTCTCGTTAGATAAGTTGTAGTTCGCAAATGATGATCTTCACTGACCAAGCTAATGAATCCAAGCTGTTAGCATTAGTCAAAAGGTAAATACATTTTTATTCTTTACAAAAGTATTTTCATTTACTCACTCTTACCACGCAGCCTAATTTAAACTTCAACAAAATTTCAAGCAGAATACAATCAAGGAAGAATCAAGACTTGTAAGGCCATCTAAGATTCAGACTGTAAGTACAATTTCCTTTCTATCGTTCCGTCTTACTATTTTATTAAAGTCTGTACCTAAATAGTTTCTCATTACAATAAAGATTGCACATTTTAGCTAGTTGAAACAAATAATATCCTTACATGTAAACACTAAAAACTAAAGTAAACTGTGGAGCGATTAGTAGTAAACGTATATCACCAAATACAATTTATAACAATTAAAAAAAAAACCAAATACTTAATAACCGTCAGATTTTTAAAACACCTTACGACAGATAGGGCCTCAATGACCCCTATTCCCAACCCCTTCTTCTCAGTTACCTAACGGTCCCCACCCACTGCCATTCCACAAAAGTTAAGCCCAAAGAAACATGTCACCATCCCTATGATGACCGTTACCTTTCTTGTTATCATGCAAATAAGACTACGCACTCCTTACAAAGCAAGTAAAATTTGCATGATAGTATGGAAACTCATCATTTCATAAGGACATGTACTTTTAATAGTACCCCTTCCTTACCACTCCCTCCTTACACAGCGGATTATCTTTGTCTAAAAGACCATGTCATTTCCATGGTAATTTAAGTTTCTTTATAATGCAATTCCTAATACTCTAAACATCTAAATAGTAAAAATAATGACAACCAACCTCACTATTCTAAAATGACATTTTTATGCATATACATTTTATAACTTTTTAGTCAATTGTAATACCTTCTTGTGCTTAAGGTTTAGTCTTTAATTAGTTTAAAAAATGATATTTTATAGAAACGCTTTTGATCCGTTTTTATCACTTACGCCATTTCAAAAAATACCTCAACATTTCTTTCTTTGACATAATCTGGTGTGAATCAAGATCGAACAAACCCAATTACTAGATTTTAAGGTAGCTTCAAGATTTATAAAAAAGTGAAGTTATTTAATTATTTTTTTTGCTTTTATTTGAGGTTTTGAAAGCAAGCCAATCAAATCGGGTTATCACCAACTGCAACAGAATAACCCAGCTGGCCAGAGCCTTGAGTGAAGGATAAGCAACTTTACACTACAAAGGGAAGCTGGTAAAAACTGACCATTTCTTCATGCATATTCATCAAATGCATGTATAGTCATTTATTGCTGTCGTATTCATCAAAATCATGTCGATTTCATGGATATTCATCAAATTCATGCATATTCATCAAAATCATGCATATTCATTAATTGCTGTCGATTTCATGCATATTCATCAAAATCATGCATATTCATTAATCGCTGTCGATTTCATGCATATTCATTGATTGCTGTCGATTTCATACATATTCATCAATTGCTGTCGATTTCATGCATATTCATTGATTTCATGCATATTCATCAAAATCATGCATATTCATTAATTGCTGTCGATTTCATGCATATTCATCAATTGCTGTCGATTTCATGCATATTCATTGATTTCATGCATATTCATCAAAATCATGCATATTCATTAATTGCTGTCGATTTCATGCATATTCATCAAATTCATGTCGATTTCATGCATATTCATCAATTGCTGTCGATTTCATGCATATTCATTAATTGCTATCGATTTCATGCATATTCATCAAAATCATGCATATTCATTAATTGCTATCGATTTCATGCATATTCATCAAAATCATGCATATTCATTAATTGCTGTCGATTTCATGCATATTAATTGCTTTCATGCATATTCATCAAATTCATGTATATTCATTAATTGCTGTCGATTTCATGCATATTCATCAAATTCATGCCGATTTCATGCATATTCATTGATTGCTGTCCATTTCATGCATATTCATCGAATTCATGCATATTCGATTTCATGCATATTCATCGAATTCATGCATATTCATTAATTGCTGTCGATTTCACGCATATTCATCGAATTCATGCATATTCGATTTCATTTCATCGAATTCATGCATATTCATTAATTGCTGTCGATTTCATGCATATTCATCGAATTCATGCATTGCTGTCGATTTCATGCATATTCATTAATTGCTGTCGATTTCATGCATATTCATCGAATTCATGCATATTCATTAATTGCTGTCGATTTCACGCATATTCATCGAATTCATGCATATTCGATTTCATTTCATCGAATTCATGCATATTCATCAAATTTCATGCATATTCATTAATTGCTGTCGATTTCACGCATATTCATTAATTACTGTCGATTCATGCATATTCATCAATTGCTGTCGATTTCATGCATATTCATCAATTGCTGTCGATTTCATGCATATTCATTAATTGCTATCGATTTCATGCATATTCATCAAAATCATGCATATTCATTAATTGCTGTCGATTCATGCATATTCATTAATTGCTGTTGGTTTAATGCATATTCATTAATCCCTGCCAGTTTCATTGCATAGTCATCGAATGCATGCATAATAATTAATTCCCGTTCATTTTATGCATATTCATCAATTGCTGTCGATTTCATGCATATCATGCATATTCATTGTATTCATGCATACTCATTGATTCCTCTCATTTCACACTTTTGTTATATCATGCAATTATTTAGAAAGGCCTTTTGTCAGAAAAGAAAAATATACCTTTCAACTTCCTAGGCAGTTTGAGCCTCAAAAAAAGAAATCATGCAAATCTCACTTGTACAGTTTGAAGTTTATTCATAAAATTGTTTAACGTATAAAAATGTACAGCACTCTTCCTAACTTAGCACAGAGTGAAATGGTAAAAAAGAAAAGAAAAATAAAGTATTGATACAACAGCCTTGTCTTTTATCCTCAACTACTCTCACTACTTAGATATTGCCAAAGAAATTTAATAGAAAATGACTTGCTTTGAAACCCTGATTATTTAAAAATAAATCTCATTAGTATAAATACACAGGTGATTATACAAAATCGTGCGCTCTCATTGGCTCGCTATCTCGGATTATCAGCTGATAATCACCTCGACGGACAAAATGGCAGCGAGTAGTCGTTTTGCCACTGTAAGTGAAGATGATTTTTGCGTTGAAATGCTTTTTTTCTCTTTTTTGAAATAATCACCTGTGTATTTATACTAAAACAGGGTCAGTGATTATCACTTTGCCTTCGGTGAATAATTGTTAATTAAAATTTCTTCAACTATCAATGATGATTCTTAAAACAAGTAAGATGATTTCACAGAAACAGTCTGAACAACTCAAAGCTAAGGTGACAAGTAAAGTTCTGTTTTACAGTCTTTTATTAATTCAGCTGACACAACAGAGCTGTTTCCTTTTTTGGTAATAAAGTTTGTGGACTGCATGACCTAAAAATACAAAGGCATTTGTTTAAATTTAACCCAACTAAATCACTTACACGTAAACTCATCTAACTGAGAATTCTTTTTCTGAAAACTTGTCTACAGATACCACAGCCAATACTGAAGAATTGAGGGGAAAAAAAAGGACCTTTTTCTTTTTAGCAGCACAATACAGTTATGGAAAACAAGTAATAAGAAGTTACAAGGTAATACACAGCATCTTATCATTTTCAAGATGTCTTTCTTCTTTGTTTTGTTTAGGGTTTTGATAGGAAGCCACACTCACATTGTATATCATGACTGTTGCATACACAGAAGAAGCAAGTCTTTGACTGGTTCAGGAGAGAAGGATAGGCTGCATTGGATCCACATGGAGAGATCCTGGTAAAAGTAAAATTTGGTCATCATTAGGGCGATTCATTTAGATTATGAATAATTTTCATTCATGATCAAATCAAACAGATTTTTCCCATCCTCCATCACATGCTTTAAACTCATTGTCATAATTAATGTCTTTAATAAGTAGTTATCTGATACTACTCATTGTGCTCTCTTACGTGTTTCCTTCTTATTCATTCAATACATATCCATAATTTCTCATTCATTCATTGGATATCATTTCATGTATATTTGTCAATTTTCATACATATTCATGCATTCTCCACATTTTATGCACATTCATATATTCATTAGGGATACAATGAATTATTCATATGGCTTAAGATTGGGGCTGATGGCAAAACCCGGATCAGATCGGATCAGACTGGACCAGATCCGACCAGACCAGATCAATAACAAAATTCCCGCCAAAGTAGACACATGAAATCCCTGGGTCACCAGTTAAGGTTACTTCCGACCTTCGCAGATGTCCTTCGGGAAAAAATTCGTACACGCAATACTTTCACTAATCCCTAACAAACTATACATCAGAAGAAAGCTCAGTAAATGTAGTTTATGATAAAAATATCGTTGAAGTGAATTTTCCTTTTGGAAAGTGTCAGGATCGTAGTTGGTAAGACATGAAACAGTAGAGGTTTCTTCTATTGAATTTATAGGGTATCGGATGCCCAGCACAAGCAAAATCACTGCACAATGTTATTCACAAGGCATCAATAAACAAAAGTTTGTCAGGAAATTCTGATACTTAAAATATTTTTCCTGTGGCGTTCATGTACACAACAAGTCTTGCATATTTTTGGTCACTTCAACCTTAGATGCGGATATCTAGACAACCAATCAGTATATTGAAAACGGCCGAGACACTTCGTTGATTGATATCTTGTGAATAACACTGTGAAGTCATTTTGCTCGTGCTGCGGCATCCGATACCCGATAACTTCAATAGAAAAACCCTTGGTGGTTTCACGTTTTTCCGGCTCCTGACACTAAAAGGAAAACTCAGTTAAACTATATTTTTTTTATCTTAAACTACATTTATTATGACCAAAAACAAAATAAGTATGCAAGGCTGGTTGTGCAGCTGTGAGGTTGCATATTTTGTTTGTTAGGATTTTATTAAAACTAACGCGTGTAAGATTTTTTTTTCCCGAAGGACATCCGCGAAGGTCGGAAGTAACCTAAACTGGTGACCCAGGAATTTTGTAATTGATCTGGTCCGGTCCGGTCCGATCCAGGTCATTTAAAGAAAGGCATATGAAAAATACATGTATACCCGTCCCTTATTAATGACAGAAGCATTGCCCAGATAATACTGTGAAGCACCTACAAATTGTGAAAAACTTGTTGTCTTTTCAGGTATTTGCCTACCTTTATGACTTGAAAGAGAGAATTAAATTGGTCCACTTCTTGTCCAAGTACTGTAGTGAAGGACTGTCATTATAATCCCTGGTCTCTAGGAGCCCATCAAATCAAGGAGGGAAAAACACCTACAGACATACAAAGAGGGTTAACCAAAAATTCAGTGCTACTTTAAACTACTATTTTCTCGTCCCTTTTCAACACTTTTTTCACAGTACCGGCTGAGAAATGATTTTTTATATCAGAAGCCGGTTGCTTGAAGGCCGGTTGTGCGATGCCTGGTTAACAACATTAAATAAGAGGTATCAAAACCTATAGGTTTCCATGGTATTTAACGCTGGTTAGTGCTAACCATGCTTCCAGCAATCCGGGCCAGGATGCTTCGTGTTGATGATTTTGTTTCAAAATGGTTGCTGTGAAAATTATTTTGCTACATGCAAGCAGCCCTTGTTACCTTGTCACAACCAAACATTCTTTAATTCTGAGCAACAGTAAGAGGCAAATGAAGACTTATTCTAATGGAGAGAATATTAAGAATCGCGGCTATTTTAGAGAAAAAAAGGAAAGCAACTACGTAGTAAGTTTGATCATGTAAGGAAATTGATAGCCATTCACTGATTGGGCTTAGCAAACAGAGCTTGGTAAAAGGAAAAATTGTATTCCCACCTGAGCTAGAACACTTGTAATCGTCTTCAAGAATCTCCCTAGAATTTTCCTAGAATGGTTGTCAGGCACTGCTGGTCCTAAGCAATCGTAACCCATCATTCACATGTGATCTGTAAAAACAAACAAATAATAAAGATGTGAACACCTGAGTTCCAGTTCTTAACCATGCAGGTTGTTTCGCTCAGTGCGTGATCTGTTACTACTGAAAATATGAAATAAAATTGTAAAACAGTCTCTTAAAGCTTGTGTAACTTTCTTGAGTTATTTTCACACTGCAAGCAATCTCTCAGTTTTCTTTTTGCCAGTCTAATAAGGATGCAATCCTTGCGACAATTTTCATGGTTCCACTCACTCATCTTGAGAGGATCGCATTCTTACTTGACTGTCAAAGAGGAAAACGAGACTGATTGCATTCTCATGCTGCCATGACCTTTTTAAACGTCTTCTACCCAACAAGAATCTACAATTATAGAAATACTACAAATATCTCCCCAAATATAATTCCAACCAAAAAACCGTTCCCCCATCCAAAGGAAAATGAAAGTGCAACTAGAAGAACGAGATGCTTCTGTGAAGCATACACTGGGTTGCCTGTGGTACGTGCTACAGAAAATCAGAAGGCACTGAATTGTGTGGTATTGAAATACAGCATTCCAGTCTCTGAAGAATAACAAATAAAGGAGAAGCGAGAAACATTGGCTTCTGGGCTGACATGTTGATAATTTTCAAGTTCCCTCACAACTTCTGTTTACCACAAGTGTGCCCTCTGAGCATCTGACAGCTTTCTAATACTAAAGTTCACTGAAGTTAAGCCCTGCCGGGCGGGGTTAGTGTTTGGATGGGAGACCAAGACAACATTCCCCTCATAAAACAGAAGCATCGGACCGAAAATACTACTAACTCTAACAAATGCGAACTCAGCAAGGTACAGATCTTGTTAGCTTGCTTTATGCAAAACAAATATTGATGAAAAAGGAAAGAATTATTGATACACAGTTTTCAGAAAGAGCAGAAGGAAGTTTCCCGGACGGTCGATCGAGAATAAAATATTTACGACATCAAAACAACATTAATTTTGAACCGTGAATATAGAATATAAAAAGTTACGATCAGCGACAAACATTTTTTCTACGTTCAAGTAAATTGCAAAATCGAAAGTGACATGGCCGGAATTCAGCGGGCGCCGTGATTAACTTACCGCGGCATGTTAACTCGCCAAACAGTGAAGCATCTGTGTCAAATGATGGCAAGATACCGGGTTTTTGTAAGTTTCTTTTTCAGTCAAGTGTTATAAAGTTTGACAATGAAATGAGCGAAGTCAAAACAAAGATCACAATCGCCCAACTCTTATTTATGCAAAGTCAAAATTTACTCTCCAAGACGCGTACGACGTTATTTATCACCAGGTAATTCCATCATTTTGGAAATAGCAGCTACTTTATTATTCATCTGCGTCACAAGTTTTCACTGATTTTGGGGCTCATTTTGTTGAAACTCAAGCACGCTTCCGACAGGCCTGTGAACCCTTCCTGCTTACAGAGCAATACTAAAAAACTTCTCCCATATCACATTTCAACCTTAAGCTCGAAAATTCAATACACAACATGATATTATAATTCACAAAGGCAGAAAATACCACAGAATCCTTTTCCAGCGAAAAAATTATTGAAACTAACAACATATTTGCTCTTAGAGGCGAAAACCTCTTCCTATTTCATTGCGTGCGTGAAGACAAGAAACTCAATCGTGTCAAATTACCATGTACTTCAGGTAAATAGAGCTCACTTTGATTTCGTCTCGACGGGCGATAGATTGTTGTCGAAGTCCAGTACTCGTCGCTTTTGAGCTTCCTGCCTAGTTTATCCAACTGACTTTCCATTATTGAGCTCCATAAGGGTATATATCCACTAAAACGCCATTCGCGTTACATGACTTTCGACGCCATTGCAGGTTCTACTGTGTCCACCAGAGAAATCTACGCAGTTCCACTACCCTCTCGATCCTAAGAACATACGCGTAGAAGGCTCTATGCACAAAGACACCACTTACCAGGGGAGTGACAGGCAAGGCTTTTACCGACACGGAAAAAAAGAAAAAAAACGAAAAAAAAAGAAAAAAAAGGAAAAACCAAAAAAGAAAACAAACAAACTAAACGAAGACCTCGACTGGTTTGCCATAGGCAACCCAGTAAAAATGAACCAAATGTAAATTTTGGATGCACTTTGAGATATGACTCAAACCATTTTCAACAATTTGAAGGGAATGTCTTATTAGAGGGATTGAACCTACAAAACCATTTTACGTAAAGAAAATGTTATGATATGAAACACTAATTATAACTAAGACAACGTTATATATATATGCCGTTATAGGCTAGCATAGCAACGAAGGAGCCATCCAAATACACCCTCTATTTTGACTTTTAAACGCTTACATCAGAAACAAACTCGGTGACTCCCAAGTTTTGTTGCTGGGAAGTGATTACAAAGCGAGGTGAAATCCTCTGAGAAGTTATTAAAATTCTTATGTGCTGATTCAGAGCCACCTTAAAATTTTCCGATTGTGAAGGTAGCTCTGTTTCTGCTACTGATAATTTTTTTAGCTTTGCAGAGAGTTTTGTTTTTAAGCCTGGTAATCACTACCCAGCAATAGAAATTGGGAGTCAACGAGTTAATTTATGAGATGTAACTGCCTACAGGCGAGAAGTATGGTGTATTTATTATATAAACACCAATGAAATACCAAGCATGTTATTTTCACACTTGAAAAGATCACTGTTGCTATGGTTACATATAAAAATCGATGCCTTTCGTGAATGATTTAGTATTTCATTGGTGTTTATATAATAAAGAGAACATTACATGACCGCTTGGAGATATGAAATTTCTCTTATTGTGTTCAAAGAGAAATTTCATATCTCCGCGCGGCCATGTAATATTCTCTATATAGATGGATCTTGTTTCTATGGTAACCTATTTCATCACCTTTCTAGCATACCTTGTCAAGTAATTATTGTGGTTTTATATGGTGTTATAATGACAGCCATTACATGGAAAAGTAGTGTCGATCCAATCAATCTAAATAGTACATTTTCTTAAAAGGGCTGAAACTGGTTTGAGTCTCCTTAAAGGCGTGTTTCCAAGAGAGAGCAAAAATGGGACAGAACATATTTTTTTTAAAAAGCCAATAACTTTTGAAAAGAAACAGTTTTCATACGTTTTGTGAAGGAATCATGGATGCATTAACACACAGATAGCGCTCATAGAACTCACTGTTTCTTAACAAAAAATTAATCAAACCCGTCCTGTTCCATTTTTGCTCTGTGGCATAAACGCACCTTTATGGTCTCTTCAAGAATAGTTGAAACTGCCATTTTATAGAACAAACCTTTTTACCGGGCCAGTGATAAAGGTGAGGGCATCCCAAGAATCCGCCATCTGCAAAGTACATCTTTAAATTGTCCAGAGCGCTCTCTAAATCCCAGTCGCTGAACTTGTACTGTTTAATGAACATCAAAGGAAAAACAAATCAGTACAAGCATGACGATTGTTGTGGGAAAAAATTTGTAATTAATCAATAAAGTACAGTTATTTATAATTAATAATGATAATAATAGTGATAATGATAAGGATCATAATAATAAAAACAGTAATAATAATAATAATATAATAATATTTATTTAATAACAAGAATAATAACAAGAATAGCAGTGAAAACAACAACAACTTCGTCAAAGTTACCTGCATGGCCAAAGCACAACTGCGGCCTGTTACTTAAAACCCGATACTTTCCGGGTGTCAATTTTTCCGGGAACCGCCAACTCTGACGTGTTACAGTTGCCCTATGGTTCTGACAAGACAAGCTCTTGTATAATTATGATAGGGCACCCATAACATGTCCCAATTTATTCAAGATAGCAGCGTCAAAAAGATTTGAAAACAAAACTAAGCAATTTTGAAAACCCCTTAATATTTCCAAGACAAATGCTTTCTTATCTGTTTAGTTGGAGTGGAGTGGAGTTTCCCAGTACAATGTGTTAAAGCACTAACCACTACACCAATATGTACAACAACATCTTATTGTCTCAAAACTCTTTTCTACTATCTTTTCTCCATAAACTCATGTCATAAACCAGGAAAAGAATACTTGCACATATTTATGACTCTCAAATGTATCAGCACTGAGTTCACCAAAAGCTCTTTCAACATTTGCTTTGAGTCCTTTGGTGCCTCATTTTCTACTTTGACACTGTTCTCCAAAACTGTCACAGGAAAAGTCTTGGCTGGCATGGAACTCAGAAACAGTGCGAAGTCCTCCTGTACTTCCGCTTTGAAGTTTGAAAGGTGTTTGATGAGCAGTTTCACGGTGATTCTAAAAAACGAGAAAAAAGAAAATGAAAACCAAGAAACCCCTATTACTAATGTTATCATCAAAAAGTTTATTCTAGCTGACACAAGCTGACAAACTAAATTTTATGCATGAACAATGCATAAAATTAATAATAGGATACTTCGACAATTTGGCAGCCATTTTGATTTCCGATTGTTTAAAAAGATGTTACGGCATGCTCAGAAAACAAATTACTGTAATATGCATTTTGCCCCCTGGGCATCCCATAATAGGTATTGGAACAATATCATTCAAAATGGCCGTCGAGTCGTCGAAGTAATCTATTGTGCAGGCATTAGAGAGGCGACCAGAAAAAAAAAGCACTTGGGATCATGGAGCCACAAACACGCAATGAAAAGTAAAATGTTGCAATTCCTTTTTTGGGCATCTTCTAACAGCACGGTTGCCCTCTTACATGTACATGCCTTTGTTCTCGCCAACTTTAGCAGTTAAGGTACATTTGACGCAAAAATGACAGTTGACAAGCATGTCGACTGATCCTAGCCCACCTGCCAACAAACTGGCCTATGAGTTTTACTCACTAGTTCTTACCTGGAGGAAGATCCTGTCTCCTGTTTTAGTTGCATTGGTGATCATTTTCTCGGCCACAGGCCAATGACCTTGACCCAACGACATGACCTGAAGAATCCTATGAATGAAAGGCAAAACTGTAGCTAAGCAAAATAAAATGAAACTAACCAAACAAACGATTGTTTGTGACTTAATTCGCAACTTTTAGGGAGGGGGGGGACTGTTGCAACATTTGGAAGTAGTAGTTCGCAACAGCACATTTCCTCGCCTGAATAGACCAATCTCAATATATTAAAATTCAACTTAAAACAATTTATTATATCTCTCAGATAGTACGCGTGCTGTAATTGGCTAAATTAGCGGGCCGTATTCTACAAAGGGCCCAAGGGCCATAAATCAACGGGAAAAAACTCGGTCCGTAACTTACAGTACGGACCTCGAACTCAGTTAGTAAGAGGTATAAACATGATTTTAAGGCTCTGGGGAGTAAAAATAAGGATTTGTGTGAGTTTATTCCCCAGGGCCTTGAGATGATGCCTTTTGCATAGGACTGAATTTTAATGTATAGAAGTTGGGTTAGATGTATTTTGGACTACACCTTTCCTAAATCATATCGGCTGGAGCGGAAAATACCATAATACTCTTTGTTTGTTCCCCAAATTTGGAATAAGCATTGCGTTTGTTTTCTCTTGGGACCATTGTAAGTCCCAAGTGAAACAAGAAGCAATATGCTTATGCAAAATTTGAGGGGACAAACAAAGAGTATTATGGTATTTTCCGCCTCGGCCAAATGCAGTCTCAAGGGCCGTCACACAACACTTCTCCTCATACCTTCTAGTAGTCCCGCAATGCTACTTCTGTTAGGACCAAAATCCTGCTGCGAAGCAAACTTAGAGGGTGCATTTTCTTGCTGACAACAAGAAATAACAGCTTGCTAGGAGATAGGGAAGATTGAACTAAGACCGGTTGAAATTGAGTCTCACCTTTATCTGTAGCTCATTTCTCGTGCAAATCTCAGGAACATGTTTACGGGATCCAACCCAGTCGATAAGAGGTGTGGTGGGTCCCCACATCAGCATACAGGGTGTTGAGGTCGATTGATGGACTCTCCATGAACGTCTTGCCATAATTTTCATACAACAAAATCCAAAGAGCCGAAGATGACCTGTGTGTAAATACATATGTACAAATTTAATTCTACAGTTCTTTAATATGAGCCTATAGCAACAAAGGTACACAATCAATAAGCCGATCAAAGGTAAGCGCAACCAACTGGCTCTGGGAGTAGAAAAATATGCCGCTGTGATTGGTTAACTTAGCATGCAGTTGGTTCAACTCTCTTTTAACCTTCAACCAACCATGTGTCAATAAACCACTTTCAACTATTCAACCAACCATAGAGCATTGAAAGGCAAAAAATCAAAACAATCAAAGCCAACACGAACAGGACTGCAGTTAAAACAAAGAACTGAAGATTAGGGGAGCGGAGAGTAAAAAAAGCTGTGTTCCTTTTTCTCCAGCGGCCCAATAAATTGCTCTCCAATTTGTATGGAAAGCCATAACTTTCTTATGTAATCTTTATTGTTTTGGTGTTGAAGTTTTGTCTTGACGTTTTGGAGTGTACTGTGGCGACATTATTATGTGGTGTGGTGAGGTTTTGTCATGTGACAAGGTTTGCTGCTTACAGGTTGTGTTTCCATTACAATGTGTTGAGGTCTTCTTTTGAAATGCTGTGTTTGTAATCAAATAAAGGGAGAAACTAGACACGTGATAAAAAAAATCTCACCACATGAAATTATGTAAACACAGCATGTCAAAAGAAGACCTCAACACATCGTGAAGGAAACACAACACATAACCATTAAACCTTGTCACATAATGACAAAACCTCACCACACAATGACAAAACCACACCACAAGACAAAACTTTAAGATCAAACAAATATAAATTACATAAGAAAGTTATGGCTTCCATACATGTAGATTTGCACAAGAAAATGTTGTGCACAAATAGCTCTAAGTTCCTTAGGCAACAGCAGGATAAGCAGGAGGATCGATGCAGCTCCTAATGTTTTAGAATCCCAGCACTACAAAGATCGAGCAGATTTTAGACCATTATTTCCACCAACCTGGTATAATTTATTATTCACAATAAATAGCCTGGCATGAATAGTGATGCATGGCCGGCAAGGCTCTTATGCGAGTCTGACTTCACAAGGGAGTCAGTTTTAAAGAATGGTCTGGTCTTGAATTAGCTGGGTAAAAATGTCATAAATTACAGAAACAGTACCTTCTCTTCTCTAAAAGCCTTCACAAACACCAATCACCGAAAACTTGTCAGACATTCGCCAAAACTGCCTTGCAGACCTTCACCTTCTTCAGTCATTTCTGTATTTTCACTCGTTGTTGAACAGCCATCATCTGAGCTTTCAGAGGGCAATGAAGGGTTTGGGCAAAGCTAAGAGATCAAAAACAAAGAATTGGCATTGATATATGTCCCTCATCCTCTGCCCCAAATGTACAGTATTGCAATGCCTTTCCCATAGACCATATTCATAAATGACGGTCAATAAAATTATTCCTTTGTCCTTGTGCCAACTAGCCTCGTTCGCATGGAGATAATACCAAAAAAATGTTGCTTTTGAGCGAGCCTGGTTGGTCTCATTAGCATGATGACAAAAGACAATAATTATTTGTTGTCTGTCAGTAATGAATACTTAACAATCATTCCATGAGCGCGCGTTGGATATGAGATGATAGATAGCCAATGAGGCGCGTAGCGCTTCGTTGGCTATAATCATCTCATATCCAACGAGGGCGAGTGGAATAATTGTTTTATTAAAAATGCCCCCAAAATATAGAAAACTAGACTACAATAAAAATAAAAAGGCCCAAAAAATCACGCATATGCTTGCCGTGTTTGTAGATCATGGTATAATGGCTCATAACCCATGATGGCTTAGCCAATCAAAACTCTCGAATCGTATTATCCAATGATCCAGTTTTTAATAAAGTCTAATATCTCATAAAAAAACTGCTCATCCTAGTGATCTGTTTGATTTTCAAGATATGAAAGCTACATTGTGTCTTGTTATCTCCCTTTTTAACTTCTGTTCATGCCAGTGTTTTGCAATCACTTTGCAGTAGTGCCAGAATTGTCTTATAATCTTCTGAATTGAAAGAAGGCAAGCAATACTCCCTTCCCAGCTAGGCCCTTCTAACACAATTTTGATCAGAAACAAGCAAATAACCCAGCCATGTCTCATCATTGTTTTGGAATAAGGAGATACATTGCATGTATCATGATAATACATAATTCACGATTCAAAAAAAGAGTTCTTTCTCTTAAATAACAAGATAAGAATTATCTCAACAGTTATGTGCGGGATTGGAGGTTGGAGCCATTTTGAAGATTAGGCAAAGTAAAGGAGATTTGAATTTCAAGCTACTTTGCTGGAGACCCCTCCGCTTACTGTAACAATATCCCCAAAAAACAGCAACACCAACAACAAAAACCACAACCATCACCAAAAACAAACAAATATACATCATACCTCTATCGATGCTATCTTAACAATGACAGACTTGCTGACTATTTCTTTCTTCAAGCTAGTGAAAGCCAGAAATGAATCCTAAAGTGAAAAGGCACAATAATGTTTAGAAAAACCAAGAAGCCAGTAAATGGTGCAGCTTTGACCACAGATGTTATACAAATGAGACCAGAGTAAGGAGAATGTAATAAACTGATTGAGTTGCACTCATGTACAACATTAACTGAGCAACTGGTACTGTACATGTATCACTGTGACCCTACTCTGATGATGAAGGCAATAATGCTTATGTTTGTTTGTTTGTTTGTTATTTATTTGTTTGAGCAGATTGAAGTTTTGGCAGCTATTCAGCTGATGTGGACCTGCCATACCCACCCACCCATATACAAACAGAGGACAGCCACAACACCGGGAACTTCATCCCTACTATAGTGTGTGGGTTCTTTAACGTCCCACAGAGAACTAATGAACCTGGAAGTTATTTGTGAGACGGGACTTCCGGCTTATTGTCCTTATCCGAGAAGACTTGAAAGTCTAACCATTTGCGGATGTCATTACAAAGGCAGCACTTTCTCCTCAGTTATTTTAAGACCCTGAGTGTTGGTCTGGCTGGAGTCGAACTCACGACCTTCCGCATGGCAGCCCGGTGCTCAACCAACTGAGCCACCGGTGCACGGTCACATTAATAATGAGAATGATGATGATAATGGACATTGAGGACTGTGGCTTGGATGATAATAAACATTAATAATGGCAATGTAACTATGGTAACCTTGACAACAATAATAATCAATATTATTAATAACTGCAAGTTTAAGAAAATTAATGTCTCCAAGATGAATCAATAAACATGCCCACCCTGGAAAAGAGCACAAAGCATGATTGATAGCCACTTAACAAAGCTCAGTTGCCGCACGTCTGGGAAAGGTTTAAATTCTAGATCCTGTGGGCACTGGAAGCTAGAAAAGGTGTTTTTTAATGAAAGTGTCTCAACAATTTTGCAACTTGTTGTAGCTGTTGCCAGCAATTCACAGCTCACAGTTATCACAGCACTTGGTGAAGTAGACTGATTCACAAAACAATGGAGACAAAGTAATATACCACAGCAACAAATATGCACAATCCCAGTAAAATACAACAGAGATACATGCAATACCAATCCAATGAAATTAAAAGTTGCAAAGAGACACATAGTGAGTGGGAAAGTTTTTTCTTCAGTGCCCCAACTAAATGACCAACTCTTTGCTCTTTATATCTTTGATTTGAATGCCCTCATCAAAAAAACTAAGAAGCCTTCTTTGCGAGTAAGATTTTTTCACACTGAACATACCCATTAGATTTTGAGGTCCTACTGTTTCTGGATCAAGTCATGAGCACATCATCTCCTGCTTTCCCTTTCAACATTGCTGTTTTAGATCTAGTGGCTGCTCTAACTTTTTCTCTTCCACAAACGTTGGTGGTGATAATGTTATCTTTCAAGAGCCTTAAACACAAAGTTTGAATGAGGCTGATAAAATAATTATGTAATAAGCAAGCAACTGGGGGAGGGCTTGGGTTACAAACATCTAAAGTTCTGGGATTAATATCCTACAGTTAGACACCTTAAAAATTAAGCAAGTCACAAAAAGAGTAATCTCCATCTTGCCTCAACAAAAGTCTGCTTGAACAAGATTGGTTCCAAGGCCGGGTCCAGGGTCTCTTCGACTTCTCCCAGAAGCACAGGCATACCAATAGGAATGCAATTCTCGAACATTCACAGAAAATACTCTGCTCTGCGAGCTTGATCACTAAGTGGTCCATTCTTGGCCTCTTTTGCTCTGATCCAACGGTTAGCCTGAGAATTGTTGTGGAGAAAAAAGGAAATTTGAGTTCTTGAGTTCATGAAGGCATGAGGTGATTTTTATTTTGCTGCCTAAACTGAAAACTTAAGACTAAACAATAGAAATGTTGGTAAAATTTAAGAATCCGATCCCACCAACGTGTCGGCCAACACGTCGGCAAACGCGTCGGCCGACACACCACCGACACACCACCGACACGTCGGCCAACACACTACCGACACGTCGGCCGACACACTACCGACGCGTTGGCCGACACACTACCGACGCGTTGGCCGACACACTACCGACACGTTGGTCTAAACACTACCGTCACGTTGGTCTAAATACTTACTCTTTATAATTTTGTTAGTTCTTTCAGTTGGAAGCAAGAACAACTCCATAAGGAACGACGAAAACACCATTGGCAAATAGCCGCCATTTTTAAAATGAAACACTAGTACCTAGGTCTGCTCGATGTTTTGGCAAGGGTCGGCTACCAAAGCGGGGAGTTAATTTGCAAGTCGACCAACATGCTTATTTTTCGTGCATTATAAAGGACTGGGAAGCTTAAACTCTTTATTGATCATTGACTTTTAATATGTGGTGGCATTATAAAGGACTGGGAAGCTTAAACTCTTTATTGATCATTGACTTTTAATATGTGGTGGCTCCTAAAGGAGCCGTTTGTAATTTCAATTTTACTGCAGTGAAAACTGTTCAGCGATGTCTTTCAGCAACTGCTCAAATGCTTGGTCTTTTCCGAAGTTCCGAAACCAGGTGAACTCATCCAAGTAGCTGGGTATGTATTCATACAGCGTACCACACATCCACTTCAACTTCTTCTTGACCATAGCCCACACGCCTTCGATGGTATTGGTGTGTGCACCAAACAGAAAACTAAAAAGGGGAGGAGGGCAACAGAAAAGGAGCAGCCGCAGGTAGCCGCAGGGTCTCCAGAAGCTGAGCCTAACTACAAATCAATTTGTCGGCAGTTGCAGCAGAAAAATCAGCAACTTGGCAAGGCTTACCAAGATCTGAAGGCCCAGTTTGATGAGCTTGAAGAACAGCTAGCGCAGGCCCAACAGGACGCCGATGAGATGGCAGACTTGGTCCTGCAAAATGAACTGGAAATGGCCACCTGCAAAGATCAGATGAAATCCAAAGATGACCGCATTAAGACCCTGGAGCAGCAGCTGCGAACCTTGCAGAACTCAGATCCACCAGCTGCAACAAACCATGAAAGTGCTGCGAAGGTCGACCGCAATGACCTTACTGAAATCCATCGCCGATACGCAGCAGTGCTCTCCATTATGAACAAGAAAAAGTGTAGCCTGAACAACGCGTACAGACTCGCAGGCACAGCACGCAGCACGGTTAGAGACTTTCTGGGTATAGCGGAGCTGCGAATTGTAAATGAAGTAACATACGAGAGCACCCTCGAGAGGCTGGGAGACCCGAAACTTTCAGTTAAAAGGATCGAGCAGGAGTGCCGAAGGCAGCTGGGCGATCTGTTGCCGTTTGTGAAGCGACTTCGCATCGCGAAGAGGCTGTTGCCGATGGCGTTGGACGATGCCTTCTATTCCTAGAGGGTTTTGTCAACTTAAAAAAAAACGGCTCCTTTAGGAGCCACCAAGTTTGCAAAAGTCTATGACCAATTCAATTGCATTATGTTGTTCCCTTGTGCTCAAATATATTCTTGCCGCTTAATGATACTTCAAAGTCCTGCTTCCTTGCCGCATAATGATACTTCAAAGTCCCGCATGTCCAAATTCGCACCCTCTTAGAAGCCCTGTAATAATATATATAAATAGCTGATGATGACGAAGTCTCGGGCAACGAGTGAAAACTGGGTTCTAATAACACTTGTCGTAACGGGAACTGGGTTCTAATATCACGAAATACAATATGGTAGTGAAAGTTTTCCGTCGAAGACAGTTCCGTTCAGTTTGAAAAAGGTACGTTTAGGTTTTCAACAGTTCAATAAGGCCCAAATGAGTCACCGACACGCCACCGACGCACCACCAACGCACCACCGACGCATCTTATACGTTATAAGTTTAAACAGCGGCCAACGCGTCGGCCGACAGTCGACCGACAGTCGACCGACAGTCGGCCGACAGTCGGCCGACAGTCGGCCGACGCGTTGGCCGACGCGTTGGCCGACGCGTTGGTGGGATCGGATTCTTAAATTTTACCGAAATGTTAGCATGAAATGAAAGGAAATAGAAGTTAGTTGTAATAATAACAATCATCATCATCATCATCATCATCATCTCTGAATGTGGCTTGTGCTTGAAAACCACTGCACCTTCAGTTTGTAACCATAAAGAGCTGCAAATAATGCTTACAAATAAAATTTGCGTGAACTTTTTCAAAAAATGATTTTATCAGAAAATTAATTTAAGACTTATTTTCACTTTAAAATTTCTAGGGCCCCGCTATCATGAACAGTTGTGATGTAATATATTTTAAGAAAACTTTGTGTCAAACATAACATGTCACTTACGTCTAAGCACCCATTTTGAAATGGTTAGCTTTCAATAACTGTGCGACTCACATGTTGACTTATATATGGCTCACATGTTGGCTTGTATGGCTCGCTGGCTCGCACATTGTCCTCACTCTCGTTGAAGGGATCTTCAAAAGCCCACGATTGACTCTCCTTAGTAACAATTACACAGTTTTCAAAAACTGGATAAGGCTTGGAGGCTTTTTCAGAATATGGGCTTCAGTTTTAAGCCTAAGAGCTTGCATGGTCAAGGGAAAAATTGAAACAATTTATGTTCTCACCTGAGCTAGAAAACTTGCAATTGTCTTCAAGAATTGCAGGCGAGAAGAATCTTCCTATAATTCTTGTCAGGCACAGCTGATCTCAAGCATCAGTAACTCGTCCTCCATATGTGATCTGTGAAAAACAAACAAATAATAAAGATGTGAAAACCCCAGAGTTCCAATTCTTAACCATGCAAGTCTTATTGCTTAGTGCATTCTGTTATCAGTGAAAATAAAAAAAAATTGAAATTATGACAAAAAAAATGAAAAACAGTCTTAAAATTAAGCTTGAATGTGCAACTTCTTGAGTTAATTCCATATTGCAAGCAGTCTGTCGCTATTTTTTTTGCCTGTCTCATAAGGACGCAATCACTGGGACGTTTTTCATGTTCCACTCACACAGCTTGCGAGGATCGAGTTCTTACTTGCTTGTCAAAGCGGAAAACAACATTAATTGCATTCTTGTGATGCAATGACTTTCATTAACGTCTTCTTCCCAACAACCCATCCACAATATTCAAGAACCGTTGCCACCATTATAGGAACACTACAGTTATTTTCTCCCCAAATATAATTCCAATGAAAGTCGTTCCACCATCTAAATCAAAATGAAAAAGCAACGAGTAGAAAAATTCCCTGAATGTAAAATTCTTTGGTTTGGGAGCACTTAAAGATGACTAAAACCAGTTTCAACAATAATTTTAATTAAATGTCTTATTAGAAGGATTGATCCTACAACACCATTTCAGATGACAGCAATGTTATGCTCTCATATGAATCAAACATTTATAGCTAAAATGATGTTTTAGGTCACCATAGCAACCAACGAGCTACATGTATCCAAATACAACCTTTATTTTGTCTTACCCATAAATAACCCGTACGAAAATTCTGGGCGAGACACGGGCGAGATTCGGGCCATAAAAAGTCTCGCTGATGAGCGATACAGAGCCTGACAATAATCAGCCTGACAGGAGCGATAAAAATTGAACGATAAATGAGCGAGAATGGAGCGGGACATGTGTACTACTCTGACATTTGGACGATATTCTGAGCGATAAACAGGCGAGATTCAGGTCCATAAAAAAACAAAAAAGTCACGCTAATGAACAATACATTTTTATAGGCGTGACGTTAGTTTATGGCTTATAATTTCGGGTGTTACGAAAACTAAGACTCAAGACCTGGTCTTAGCTTTCGTAGTGCGAAAACTACAACCCCACTCTGAGTTTTCGTACGAGAACTAAGACCCTTTGTTAATAGCGGTAATTACGGGAAAGAAACCCGGGAAAACATACCGCTACTTTAGAGATTTGGGCCCTGTATGTTGTTTCCTCACACGATTACGTTTAAACAGACACAACGCCATGAGAAGCTTGAATGTTGTGCGACCTTGCGCGACAGCAAAAAAGTGGCATTTATTGGCACAGAAACTAAAGATAGGGTCTTTCGGAGAACGAGAAACTCTGTCTGTTAACCCTTTGGTTATAGCAAGAGTCCATGTTTTGGTTTTAACCACTAAAAATGTGATCCAGGCATTTTTCTGTCAGCACACATCTTCCAGTTTCGTAAGTCACGCAAACAGTAAACGGATGCCCGTAGATGGTCAATTTTATTATGATGCCTGATAGGGGAATGAATAGTTTTACATGAAAGACATAAGTGATTTTCCGTAAGTTTCTCCGTATTTATCTGACTCACAAGCTTATTTCTCAGCTTATTACAATGAGGATATGAAGTATCATCTGTCATGGGGTGAGGGTACATGTACATCGCGCTATCCTGGTACTTTGACGCATTATTTATAAGAAACATTGAAATCAGTATAAACAGAAACAAAACAGGCCATAATTGAAACTATGCCTACTTTAATAGTGCCATTATAAATTATAAACTAGAAAATCCCCTGCCTGCCACTCCCCGCACCCCTATAGACAGTGTCATCACTGTTTTTTGTTTGCGTGACTTACGGCGACATTGTGGACTTGTTTTGATACTGGAAGCAAAATAACAAATGTGTATCGACAAAATAATTCTTGTATCACATTTTTAGTGGTTACAACCAAAGGGTTAACAGACTGAGTTTATCCTTATTCGAAAGATACTATCTTTAGTTTCCGTGCCAATAAGTAAGCGAACGATCCTCGACCGAGACCAACTACAGTAAACATGACCCTTGTCATCATTGCAAGGGCAGTCATGTAAGACAGAAACATGTTTCAGTTTAAGGTAACTTAAATAAAAAGAATGTACCAGCTTTTATCATAGAACAAAATGCGACTGAAGTCATTCAAAGTGTCCATGTTAGTAGCGAGGTCGTTTCTAGTTTCTCATTTATTTTAAATCTTCACACAGTGTTTAAAATCTATTTCATAAAAGAGAAAATTGTTTCCAGCAATATTAATTAGAGCAAATAAATGCTGTTTTGATCTGGTTGATTACTGTCCTAAATGGGAAGAAAAAGCTCTGCATTTGTGTAGAGATTCAGATGTTTGGTGAAATGCACGGTTAAGTTAAACTGAAACGCGCGCCAAAAGCGGTTACAAATATTTAATTATCGATAGCCAAAACTCAAACATTGCTCTTCCCTCTTAAAGGTTTTTCGTCCAGCGACAAGCAATTCCTATCATTAAAAAATTATCTTCCGTTTTGGGCAAGCAGGATAATGCTGTCTTGAGGTAGCTACGTGTAGATTGCTTCTCCTGAACGTGCTAAGCTATTTGAACTTACCTCTCCGGATGCGGGTGGGTATCACGCTAAATGTATCACTTGGAAAAAATATCTAGCCATATACGTATTTTAGCTCAAAATTCAGAGCGGTAAAAAATGGTTTGCTCACCTTTTACCCGGGGACGGACTACACGTACAGAAATGCAGCAAATAATATAATACATTAGAACGACAGCCACATTTAAGTAACTGATTTGCATTTTTGAGTACTCCCTGATCTATTGCTACTAATCTTTTCTTATCGAATAACAAGTAGGGATCACTTATGTATCGAATGACAAGTGAGCAGCCTGAGTTTCACTGATAATACAGCGTGACAAATGTCTCGTTACAGCGGCGTAAATGAATAAACTGGGGTTTTACTTTTTCTCGCTCACTCACGCCACACTATCGGCGATAATCAAACCAAACTAATGTCTGGCTCAGTCGCACAAGCGCGACAAAATGGTTGTCTCGCTTTGTCTCGCTCGGTTCTTGCCTTAAAAACAGCTTTATGGCCCGAATCAGGCCCGAATCTCGCTCAGTCAGGCCACAAATTTTCGTACGGGAAGAAACAAACTCAGTGACTTCCAAGTTTTGTTGCTGGGAAATGATTACCAAGCGAAGGTGAAATTCTCTTAGAAGTTATTTAAATTCTCTGAAGCAGATGTACAGCCACCTTAAAAATTTTCAACAGCGATGGTATCTCTGAATCAGCTCCTGAAAATTCCTTTCACTTTGCAGACTTTTACTTTAGCTTGGTAATCATTTCCCAGCAATAAAAATTGAGAGCCACTGACTTCATTTTTGAGATCTAACCACTTACAAACAAGAAATAAGGTGAATATAGAGGGCTCTTTTGTTGCTATGGTAACCTATTACATCATGTTTCTAACGTATCTTGTTAAGCGATTATTGGTGTTTCATATGGTATCATAATAATACAGCTCTGGTGTGAAACAGTTATGCAGATACAGTGGAACCCAGTTAAATATGGTCATCAATGGGCCCCAAAAAAAAATTGTATTAATTTAACGGGGTGGCCGTATTACTCGGGTAGGGTGAAATTCATGACTAAAGGGCCGTAATGACAAATATCGCATTTGCACTTCCAGAACAACTTTTCTCTTTAACAAACAACAGAAATGTTCGTACAGTAATTATATAAAATAGTTGAAACTTCGCTCAGTACATATAGGTAAAACACTTAAAATTGAGTTCTGAGCCTAAAATCAAAACAAGAACAGGTCCAGCTTACTATGTTTCTAAAAAATGGAAGCCGCAATAATTACCTAACCAAAAGACTTCAGTATGAATTGTGTTTTGATGAAAGCACAATTTTCTAAATTTAACATGAGTGGCTGTAGTAACGGGGTGAAATTATAGAGGATTCTACTTTTTGGGATTTAAAATTGTGGCCGTTGGCCGTATTAACAGGGGTAACCACAGTAACGAGGGTTTTCTATAAGAGAATGTATGGCCATTTTGCCAGGCCAAAAAAAGTGGCTGCAAAAACGCAGTGACCATATTACTGAGGTGGCTGTAAGGCCGGGTTACACTGTAAAATCAATCTTAATAGTGAAGTTTTCTGAAGGTGCTGAAACTGGTTTGAACAGCCTTCCACAACGGAGCAAAAATGGGAGCTGAACGGTTAAAAAAACTCCAATAATTTTTGAAAAGAAAGAGCTACTTTTCATGTGTTCTGTGAAGGAAACATGAATTTGTTACCGTGCAGACAGGAACTCACCATTTCTTTGCAAAAAACTACTGAATCCGTTCCATTTTTGCTCCATGACATTAAAATACCTTTATGGTCTCCTCAAGAACAGTTGCATCTGCAAGCGACTTTATAGAACAAACCTTTTCTCTTCAGTTGGTCAGTGAGAAAGGTGAAGTATCCCAAGGAATCTGTCCTTCTGCTAAAAACATCTTAAAATTGTCTAGAGGGCTCTCAAACTCATAGTACGTACTGTTTAATGAATAAGAAAGGAAAACAGATTTGTTCCAATATGATAATTGTTGTAAGACAAAATTTGTAATTAATTCATTAATCAATTGTAATTAGTGATAATTATAATAATTATGATACAATTTATATTATAAAGAACTGAAACACAAACAAAAAAAAAGATGATTCAGCGTCTCAACTACTTTTGTTGCTTATAGCATACGATCCAATTGAATCCCAGTACCGTAAACGTCCATGTATAAGCCGCATCCGTAGATAAGCCGCACCCCGAATTTAGAAGCGCAGATTTTGGAAAAAAATGTAATACAATAAAGTTTGAAGTTCCAGTAAAATTAAAAGTTCTATTGCTATAAACCAACAAGGACAAACAATCAAGGTTTCACCATAAAGTTGAAATTCCTTCGATATTGAAACAAACCGAACGAGTGCTTAGTAGCCAAGCTTTAAATGTGGGGAGGAGTCTGGGCCAGGGCCTGGGTATCATGACCACATCTACAAAGATGTACCTGCAAAATTATAGGCGAAAAAACTCATGCAAAATACATGTAGGAGCTTGATAATGCAGTCTACAAATTTGCCGAGAAGGTGGTCAAGGACAACGAAACAGTCGGCCATTTACCTCACGAGTACTCATGAATTTTGTGGTATTTTATCGCACGTGGCGGAAAGATATGCGTGGAAGTGACTGGCCGAAGGCGTCACTGCAAACAGCTGTGGGGATCAGGAATGGAGATTCCTGGTAGGTTGGTGTTTACTTGTTCGAGTAAAGGGAAAATTAATCGCCTGAAAGAACTCTTGGAGAGCAAGATTCACGGATAAACACTCGAAGACACAAACGGCTCCTTTGGGAGCCACCACTCATTAAAAAGTCAATGAACAACAGCAACATGCTCTCAGTTTCTTTTCTGTTTCTTTACTGAGATCTTAAGAAGTTGTATGAATATTAATTAGGTTTTTTAAAACTCCAAACACAGATGTATCCATGGATAAGCCGCACCCTTGATTTATGGCTTCAATTTTGTGAAAAAAAGTGCGGCTTATACCTGGAAGTTTACGGTACCTGGTCAGCGGCCAACAAAAACAGCGGATCTCCATGAGCTCTAAACTTGAGCCTGTGATATGGTCATGTGACACTGGTCACAGTGTCATACTTGGAGGGGTGGAGAACAATTGTGCAGTGACCAGGGCTACTACATGGTTTAAGCCTCGCACAAAACGAGAGCACACAAAACGTCCCGAGAGCCGTCTTAAAACTTTTGTTTAGGCCTAACTATGCCTAAGGTTAGGTTTTATGCATGTTTAGGATACTTTCTGTATTCTTATTAGGCCTAAACAAAAGTTTTAAGACAGCTCTTGGGATGTTTTGTGCGCTCTCGTTTAGTGCGAGGCTTGCACCACATAGTAGCCGTGACCAAAACTAAATTTTCTCTCACAGATGGGTCACCATATTTTCTTACCCAGGGTGTTAAGCGCATGCGGACGAAGAGCTGGGAAGGTAGCATAAGAATAACCAAAAGGAAAGAACTTACTATGACTCTCAAATGCATCAGCACTGAACTCACCAAAAGCTCCTTTAGCATTTGCTCTGAGTCCTTAGGTGGTTCATTTATCCGTCACAGGAAAAGATGTTGTTGGTAGGGAGCTCAGAAACAGCCAAAGTCATTGTGTACTTCCACTTTCGGGCTGGCAAGGTGTCTGATGAGCGTTTCCATGGCTAACAGCGAGATCGAAATTGTAGAAAACGAAATTAAAAAACCGAGAAACCCTTTTTCCTAATGTTATCATCAAAAAGTTAATTCTAGATGACACAAGCTGACAAACTAAATAACATTTTTATGCAAGAACGTGGCATGGAATTAAGTCAAGATCGATTCAAGCTGACAAAAATATGTGATCCTCAAATGTCATTTTTTTGTTACGCAAAGAGGATTAGTGTCTGAATGAGTGTTTGTTAGCTTCTGTTTAGCATGTGTTGCCCTAACCCACACCCCCTACCCACAGCAAACTCGCTATGAAATTTACTCAGTAGTTTCCACCTTGAGGAAGACCCTGTCTCTTGTTTTAGTTGCATTGGAGATCATTTTCTTGGCCACAGGCCCCTGACCTTGCCTGAATCCTATGAAGTGAAAGCAAAACTGCATAATTTTTACAGGGGGAGGGGGGAGCCTGTCGTGACATTTGGAGGTAGTAGGCACTGCTGCTTGCAGCAGCACCTTTCCTAGCCTGAATTTTAGACTACACCTTTCTTCAATCATAATTATTGCAGTTTTAGGCTTGTCACCCAAGACTTCTCCCAGTGCTTTCTAGTAGTCACGCAGTGCTACTTCTGTTAAGACCAAAATCTTGCTGCATAGCAAACGTAACCAATGACCAAAATAACAGCTTGTCAAGAGATTGGGGAGACTGTTGCACGACAACCTATGACCTAAAGAAACATCCCTAAGGCTTCATTAAGCCCCACCTTTTGCTGTAGTTCTTTTCACAGGTGAATCTCAGGAAGACATTTCTGGGATTGCACCCTGCCGATAAGATGAAGGTAAGAGGCGTGGTGGGTCACACATCAGCATACACGGTGTCAAGGTTGATTGATTGACTCTTCACGAAAGTCTTACCAAGATTTTCACACAAAAAAATCCACTGAGACGACGACCTGTGTGTAAATATAATTTAAATTTTAGAGTTCTTTAATACAAACCTAGAGCAATAAAGGTAGACAGTCAATAAGCCAAAACTGACTTCTGGACCTTCACCTAATCCTGAGCTTTCATCATCTGAGCTTTCAGAGAGCAATAAGGGGTTTGGGCAAACCTAAGAGATCAAAAACAAAGAATTGGTCATTTAATTATAAAGGTCCCCCACCCTCTGCCCCAAGTGGAATAATAATAATTTTTTATTTCATTTTCTTTGCCACATCTCACAAAATTCTGCTCATCTTAGTGGTCTGTTTGATTTTCACATTATCAAAGGTGTTCAATGTCTCTTGTCATTTCCAATTTTTTATCTCTACTCTCATCAGTGCTTTGCAACCATGCACTTTGCAATCTTATAATCAAGATTCTGAACTGAAAGAAGGCAGGCAATACCCCCTTCCCTGGCCACGTCTAACACAAGAAGCACAAATAACCCAGCCGTGCCTCATCCTTGTTTGGGGCTGAGGAGAAATCATGATAATACTTAATTCACAAACACAATATCCCCAAAAACAGCAGCAACAACGACAACCACCACCACCAAAAACAAACAAATAGACATGATCATGCACCTCTATCGATACTATCTTAACAATGACAGGCTTGCTGAATATTTCCTCCTTCAAGACAGTGAAAGCTGTCATGCCAGTCAAGCCAGTTCTAAAGTAAAAAGGCACAATTAATGTTTAGAATAACCAAGAAACCAATGACAATAACAGAGCTTGATTCCCAGAGGATTAGTTGGGGACACCAACATGGCCGCCATTCCTTGTTTAGGCACAACAACATTGCCGCAAAACCTGCAACGGGGAACACCCAGCCTCCAGCCACAAGAAGTCCCCTGCAAAATCTTGAAGCTTTAGTGATAAGAAGTCCTCAAACTGATAAAGTCGTCAAGAGTCAAATACCAGTCACCCCTGTCAACGTTTCACTCCTCCACACTCTTATTCAGACTAACCCCAGAAAAACAAATTGTTAATTTTCTGTGTCATGGTCTCAGCTTTAGTTTCCGGGTAGGCTACAAGGGCAAGCAGTTTCCCCATCAAGCTAAGAACCTCTCCTCTGCTTTCCAGCAACCCCAGGCAATTGAAAAGGACCTGCTGGATGAAGTAACACTTGTTATGGTGGCAGGCCCCTTTAAAGTTTCCCCTTTTCCCAATTTTCAAATTCACCCCCTCGGTCTGGTCCCTAAAAAAAACTCCAATAAGTGGCGTACAATCTTCCACCTCTCCCACCCCAAAGGTCCCCCGACAGCATAAATGCAAACATCCCCATCGAAGAATTCACCCTTCAGTATATACAAGTTGCTGACCCTGGCTCCTTTATGACAAAGAACAACATTCAGTCCACTTTTCGCATCATCCCAGTTCACCCACAAAACTGGGAACTCTTGGGCATGTCTTGGAAGGGCTGGTATTATTTTGACAAAGTCCTTCTCTTTGGTCTTTGTAGCGCCCCATTCCTCTTCAACCAGTCGCCTGAAGCCCTGGAATGGTTGGTAAAACATCACCTTAATATTCAATCTGTCATTCCATTCTGGATGATTTTTTCATAGTTCAACCTCCCCCCGCATCCCGCTGTGCCACTGCCCTCTGCCGAGTGCTGACCTCTTTGAGGAATAAAATACCCCTATAGCTCCCAAGAAAACTAATTCCGTCCCTCAACCTCCCTCGAGTTTATGGGAATAACCCTGGATTCGGTACTCATGCAGGCCCGTCTCCCAGAGGAGACCAAGGAAAAGCAAGGGCCATGCTTTCTAGTTGGTCACACAAATGTTCTTATTACTTAAGGGACGTGCAGTCCCTTATTGGGACCTTGCAGTTTGCCTGCCGTGTCATTCCCCCAGGTCGCGCCTTTCTGCAACGCATTATTCAACTGACCAAGGGCCATAACCACCCGTGGCAGGGTATTTTTCCCAACAACGACTTTCGCAAGGGTGTTGTCACGTGGCAACTTTTCCTTTCCCACTGGAATGGGGTAAGCCTTTTTCTCCTCCCCCCTACTCTGAACCCTCACCACAAATTCAGTTGTTCACCGATGCATACCGTGCCATCGGTTATAAGGCATTTTTCAATAACCTTTGGTTCCAAGGTGGATGGCTCCCTGAACACTTCCTGAACACTTCTATGGCATCAGCATTACATGGCAGGAACTTTTCCCTATCTATTTGGCATGCATGGTGTGGGGCCCCCTTTGGGCAAACCGTAGAATTTGCGTCCATTGCGACAATCAGGCTGTGGTTGCTATACTACCCTGTAAGAGCTCAAGGATCCCTCGTGCCATGAACCTTATCCGTCTTATTACTTTCCAAACCTCAAAATGTAACTTAACCTTCAGTGCCGCTGTCCTGGTTCCGCTTCCTTGCACCAGATGCATTGCCTACTCCCTATCCCATCCCTGCCTACCTGCTGAGAGTCTAACCATGCAAGCGGCCAATTTCATTTTAAAGTCCATTGCCACCTCAACCTAGTCAATCTCATTCTGCTGGGGAGTGTCATTTTATCCGTTTTTTCGTTGGTCATCGCTTAGTGTCGCCGGGGTACCCCTTGCTGCCTGCCAGCGAGACAACTCTGATTCATTTTGTAACACCCCGCTCATCTTCCGTTTCCCACGGTACTATTAGGATCTACCTGGCAGCAGTTAAAAATTTGCATGTTGAGTTTGGCTATTTCCTGGATATCACCTCTATGCCGCTGCTTTACAAGACACTTTGTGGCATTAGGACGTCCCTCGGTACTCCTAAGTGAACCTGCCTTCCCATTACAATCTCTATCCTACATAGCATTAATGACAAATTCAAACTAGGCCATTCCCTAGATCCCGACTCATCCATGCTGTGGGCGGCCTTCACTTTGGCTTTTTTGGTTTCCTTCGCTGCAGTGAATTCACTTGCAGTGGTAACTTTGACATTACCTCCCATATGTCAAGGTCGGACATATCGTTTCAGCCATCTATTTTTCGGCCCTTCTCATTGGAAGTTACAATTACAAAGTCCAAAACTGGCCCTTTCTGGGAATCAGCCAAGCTCATTATTGCTAAATCAAACTCTACGGTCTGCGCTGTCACCGCCCTGAGAGACTACATGCTCCAAACATCAACACAAGGACCTGCCCAGCCCCTCTTCCAGTTTGCAGATAGCCGTTATCTCACTTGTTCCTCCCTTACCAGTATTCTACGAACCCTCCAACACGTCTGTGGGGTGAACAGCACCCACTATGCTTCTCACAGCTTCCACATTGGAGCCACAACTACGGCTGCTGCTTCCACGTCTTGTCATACAACGCATGCTTTGTCATCAAATCCTCCAACTGCAAATTTTCTCCTTCTATCAACAACGCCACAATTTCTTTTCATGTTTTCGTTAGAACCTCAACTAATCCAGCCGTAGATCTTTTCAATTGCTCCACCTTTTCAGCTCTATCTTCCTCTTGTTCGAGCTCCATTCAGAACAGATGGAGGTGAGCGAACAGACATGTTTACACAAGTATTCGGGTGACTGCACGAAGCGTTGGTTTGACAACTGTTGCTATGATTCCCGGCCAATATTATTCGTAGTGCTACACTTTATTCGCTTTAATGTACAGTACTGTGCAAACAGAATGCAAAAATTCGGTTATTGTTCTCTCGAAATTTCGTTGAAAGAAGTGTGATTTTTTGGCCGAAATTCAAAGAAACTGGGAGATCCCGTTATAGGTAAATTCACTACAACGGAGGAAGGCAAAAAAGGCAGCCCATATCATAGTGAAGAGATCAGGAGAAGGGGTAACGGTGGTGTCTAAGAAGAAAGAGCGCCCATTCCACCCTGCGAGGAATGCTTTCCACATTAAGAGATCTTTGAAAAATTCTTTGTTCAACTGGATGTGGTGAAAATAGCTGGGTACTCCCCGAGTTAAATTAATCATGCGGTGTAAAAACGTTCTCCAGGGTACTACCGCCTTACAAGCGAACTGTAAGGTACCAATAAGGGATTGAAGCTCCACCAGCCGCACAGAGCGGCAAGTGGTAAAGGAATGGAGTAGTTCCCGGGTGCATTGGAGTTTGTCCGCGGGAAGCCTGACCTGCATGCGAGTGGAGTCTAGTTCAATACCCATAAACTCAAGAACTTGAGATGGACCCAGAGTTTTGGATGCGACAACAGGGGCATGGATAGACATGAAAAAACGGAGTAATGTACTGAAGCTAGCCAGGCATTGGAGGCGAGAGGGCTCAGCTATGAAAAAATCGTCGAGGATATGAAGGACACGCTGTAACCCGTAATTGTGTTTTAAAACCCAATCCAAGGCATCGGAAAGTTGCTTAAAGAGGAAAGGTGCGGAACGAAGCCCAAAAGGGAGGTAGAGGTCTACATAATACTGTTTTTGCCAGTAGATACCTAGCAGGTGCCAATCGTCCGGGTGAATGGGGATAAGACGAAAGGCCGATTTGAGATCAGTCTTTGCCATAAATTAACCCGGGCCCAGGGACTTGAGGATACACATTGCATCGTCTACCCGGACATATTGGAGGGTGTAGGGGTCCTTGGGAATGTGGTCGTTAAGACTATCCCCGTCAGGGTATGATAAATGATAAATTGTACGCCATTCGGAGCAGTGTTTCTTGGGGACCACGCCTAAAGGATGACACTGTAAATTGGAGGGGGGGGGGGGGGGAGAGGAGATAACGAGTCCTGCCACGCGCCCCAGACTAATTTCCTTGTAAAGATTTGATGTCACAATGTCGGGGTGCTGATTAGCAAAAATCAGATTGCGGGATACCCTGGGTTTGTTAGGACCAGTGTAGCCGACATGTGTACCATATCGAAGACAATTAATTAAAGTATCAAGAAAATTGCGATTGGGGTGCCCCGAAAGTTCCCTCTCTAAAACATCTACGTTAATGGGCGTAGTTACGTCAGGTGAACCGTCCTTGGCAAGGAGCTGAACTTTATCTCTTGCTGCGTTTGCCAGAACAGGTAGAGGTATGGTGGCGTTGAGTGGTCCTTAAGATGCTGTTAGGGCAGTTGACGATGGGGTGGGCAGCGGACCGGCAGCGGCGGCAGCAGACGTGTGGGAACGGGCAAGTACTTGAAGTGCACCCAGAGGTCCGGTTAAATCGGAAGCAGACGGGTCCATTTCGGGGCTGCTGTCTTGGCGGGTCTGCGCTAGGACAGTCGATCTGGCTGTGGTAGGGGCTGGAGCAAACAAGACAGTGCAGCTTAGCAAGGCCAGAGAAGATAACGGTCCACAGTTCAAGGTCAACTTGATCCCAGCATATAGTTAAGTCGTAAGCGGCTCTACGGCGGAACTGTTCATCGTATGAAAGGAAGGCCAACCCCTTGAATTCGGTACCCACCCTGCTTATGATCTGCTGGTACTTAAGCAATTCCTTGAATTCTTTGAAGATATGATGAAACGATAACCAGCACGTAGGCAGTATAAGCATCCAACCACTTATGAAAATTGTCAATAATAGGCTTGCGTTTGTCAACCATTGACAGTGGTGAGGCAGAGCCTGGGGTCGAGTCGTCTAGGCGGAGCTGGATTTTGGGAACCTGGGGCCGACTCAAGGAATCGGGGAGCAACAGTAAAGTCTATGTACTCACCACGCAGAATTTTGTCCTCCAAATTTCTGTCCAGAGGGCGATGGAGGCCCAGAGGAGAACTTGCTCCTTGTCTGTGAGGTGTTGGAGTTTCTGTGTTGGGCGTAGAAGGGCCCAGAAAGGGCTTGACAGGCAGGTACGAGCGGCTGTTGAGCACTTTCTCCACGGACAAACGGACGGTGTCCTGTATGGCGGCCATTTGGGCTTCGGAAAATACAACCGGTTTCTGGACGGGCGTCAGGCTTTGTGGGGCTGACAACCCAAACTGAGAGAGAACTACATCGTCCTAAGCCAGGTCATCCACAGAAGCAGTGGACGAGGAATTGTCGCTCACTTCATTGACTCCGTCAGCCCGCGCAGTAACAGGGTCGCGATCAGAACGGGAAGATTTTTTCGACGTGGATTTCCTCACCTGACTGGGCAATGGCTGCTTGGTTGGGCGAGGTTGTTTGACGGCTGCTTTCAAGTGGGAAATCAGTTCGGCTTGCTACCAGTTATCGGCAGATTGAGGGCCTGAAGACGAAGGCGAAGAACTTCGGGCGATAGGGAAGTGAGATTTTCCCTACGACGATGGGGAGGTCAAGGAGCTTTCGAACTGCCACGCGGATGAGCCATAAAATTCGTAAACATTAAAGGTACTCCTTACAGTTAACTATAGAGCTCACAGAGTGATACTTTGGACTTTACTAGACCTTCATATTGTACATGTTATTGACAGTTGGTGTGATACCTTTTAAGGTTTTACCGACTCTAATAAATGTAGATGTAGATAAGCAAGCAATTCTGGTGGGCTTGGGTTAAAAACGTCTGCAATTCTTTAATTGTCAACCTACATGTACTGTTAGATACCTTAAAAACTAAGTGTGTCATGAAAAGTGTACATGTAATCTCCATCTTACCCGAACAAAAGTCTGCTTGAACAAGATTGGTTCCGAGGTCCAGGGTCTCTCGACCTCTTCCAGAAGCACAGGCATACCAATACAAATGCAATCCTCAAGTGTATGCAGAAAGTTCTGGTCTGTGAGCTTGATAGCTTTAAGTCCATTCTTGACCTCTTTCACTTCGATCTAATGGCTAACCTGAGAATTGTGATGGAGAAAAAAAAGGAAATTACAGGTCTTCAAGTAGCTCTTGGAAGGCACAACATGATTTTTATTTTGCTACCCAAAATGAAAACTCAAGACTAGACAATAATTATTATAAACTTTGGCATGAAATGAAATGAGAATAGAAGCTGGTTCAATACCAAAATTAATAATGATCATCTTAGAGAGCAACTATATTACTGTACCTTAAACAAGCATTATAATAATATATCTGAATGAAAAAAAAAAGACAAAAAGGTGGAACACGTTTCTGCTTTGAGGATTAGTAAAACACAATGACTGCTTGAGCCCTTGCAAAACATCACTTGTTCCTATTACGTGCTGTACATGTACTTCCAAATTGTACTTGTCTGTGAGCTTGTGTAATCTAATATACTAAAAATGGTCATCAGAGGCCAAAAATGACCTAGAGTCACTATGATGGCATTTTCAGTTGACACCAAAATAAAATAAAATAAATATTAAAAACCCAGGAAGGTGGGTATCTGGAGTATCCAGGGGATTCCACTCTAGCTATCCAGCCCTTAGAATTAGAATGCTGCCCCCATGGCTGCCTTGTCAGAATGTTCCTCGCAATTTTAACTGCAGACTCTGCCTTTCCATTTCCACAGCTGTAGTATGATGATCATTTGCATATGGTAAAACCATATTCAAAGAAGACTCTTCATCTAACATAATAGTGCCGATGGGCTGCGATATATTTCCACATCTTTTTCCAAACACCAGGCAGTAATATTGTCAGGGCTGTTGAAGTTTGCCACCACACCAGAAGCACTGTGACGAATGATTCCACTGGTTTGCTTGTAAAATTCACTTGTTCCTTCTGTGTTCCCAGCAGTTTGCATAAGCTGGTTCCCGAATGCTGTCACTTCAAATGTCTTGGGAACCTCAACAACCTCTCGTAATCAAACTTTTATTGTCTTCTTTTTTGTCTGTGTCCCTTCTCGATTACGGTAAAGACTCGTGTATAAGCCGCACCTATTTGGTTTAGTTTTGGGCCAAAAATCACGGGTGTGCCTTATACATGAGACTTTTGCTTTCAGAAGGAGTAAACTGGCGGCTCCGAAAGAAGCCGTTTCTTTGCATCTTCAGGTTCTAAACCCGAATCTTGCTCGCCAAGCGTTTTATTTGCACTTTGTTTAGCAGTTAAACTCTAATTGGCATGGAATCTCTCGCAAGGCAAATGGCCAACCGTTTCATAGCCCTTCACTTCATTCACACCGTGTTTGTCCATGGGGTTGTTAAACTCTCGTTTAGCAACAAGTTTTTCTTTGAGCGATGGCTTCCATACATCTTCATAAACATGATATCCACAAAGCAAACATTTCCATGTCCAGACTTCCCTCGTTAAATTACTGCGTGGTTACCACGCGAGTATCGTTTTCATTTCAACTGTGGGCTTTAGCAACTGTTGTCAGTCACAGGGAATAGGGAAATCGCAAGAAAATACCACGCTATTCTGGAGAACTCGCGAGGCAAATGGCCGACTGTTTCATTGCCCTTCACTACTTTCATGGCGTTTGTCCATGGGGTTGTTAAACTCTCATCATAATGTTGCCTGTTTTAGACTTGCTGTTTTTGTCTGATCGATGGCTTCCATACGTCTTGATAAACATGATATCCACTCAAGGCTGATGCAAAAGCGAACATGTCCATGTCCAGATTTCCCTCATTGCGTGGTTACCAAGCAAACGTTTTGCATCATTCTCCTGCGCTTTTTTGGTGCAAATTCTATCGTTTTCATTTCAACTGTGGGTTTTAGCAATGAAGACAACTGTTTTCAGTCATAGGAAAATTGATTAAAAAGAACCTTTTAAAAGGTATTTTTCTGAAGGTATATGGGGAAAACATCAAACAGGTTCAGGACTTCAAATACCTGGGTTCCATGATGGCGTCAAGTAGCAATGACCTCAAATGTCAAAAAGCTTTGGCATGGACCCCCGTACGGAACGAGCAGATCTGTTTATAGTCTGCTACAGATCTGCTGGCACATCTGTAGCAGATCTGCAGACAATCTACAGATGATCTGCAGATTATCTGCAGATCATCTGCAGAATGTCTGCAGAATGTCTGCAGAATGTCTGCAGAATATCTGCAGAATGTCTGCAGAGCGTCTGCAGCGATGATCTGCAACAAGTCTGCAAATTTGCAGACGCTCTGCAGACGAAATCAGCCTATCCGGTTTAAAAAAAGCCCACAAAATGCACCAATCAAACAACGTTTATTTAAAAGACAGAGAGAGGAAGTCGGTCTGTTATTCATCAAAAGTAAACGATTAATGCTGATAGATACGCAAAATAATATCACCAGCAGGAATTTAAAGTATTTTCTTAGCGTGACATTTTCAACGCATTCCAAATGAATTTAAAAAAACCCTGGAGTAGCAACCACTGCTTTCAAGAATCGAAGCCTCGCATAGACTGCGAGCAACGAGGGAACTTGCTCGCAGGCTAGGCTTTGCATGCTTTTTTTTTTTTTGGTTTGCTTGGCAGGTTATTTACAGAAACGAGATCGAGTAAACTAGATACTGCCCACAGTCTTTCAGAGTTCTCCAGAACCACTTGTAATTTTTGCGGTGTTTGGTGTGATTCGTTATCCTCGCCGCACCGCAACACTGATACACGGCGTCTGCAGGCAGAAATTACAAGTCCGAACAGCGATTTCATGTTTTTCGATTCTTCCAGATTCAGCTGTAGGTGGCTGTTCTGCTGGAGGCGCGAGTTCGCCCGACGTCTTATTTCTTCTTGCGGCACGGCAAAACGTTTGCGGCCTGGAAATAAATGATGGAAACATTTTTTTCTTATGGACGAACAGCAAGAAACTGGCAAAATTGTGCAACCACAGTGGAAATACTGCTGTGTTTTTTTTTAATTCTTGCTGCTAGAAGTGCAATGTTCTGTATAGGCATTTTGTCCAGTCTCTGAGCATCAGACTCAGTGTACATTTACGGTATTGCTATAGTAGTCAATTTATATATATTCCGATGGGAAAACCTCCATACATGCGATAAAATGAATGAGTAATTAGATTTTGCCGGAAACAGGATCAAGGATGACATAACCTCAGACTAAAGGGCATCAAGTTTCAAAGTGATGTTCGTTGCACAGGTGGCGCGCTTTTCAGAAATAATAGTGAAATAAATAATGTAGCTAAGGAGAAGAACGGAAGGTAACTGGAATCCTTCACCAAAGAATTAAAGAAAACTCCCTCGCGCACACAGTGCGAAGAGGATACGGGTAGGTAAATTAAAAGACGAAATAAAATCTAACAAAACAGGAAGGAAAATCGTGATAAATAGCATTTACCTTCTCCAGATTGTACTGGTCTTATGGAAACCACTTCACAGTTTTCTTGCTGCCTAAGAAGACAGAGAATATCATCCTCTTGATGCTCCGGTATCTCAACAGTTAACTACAATAAAAAAGAAAAAGCAAAAAGGTTTTCAGACAAGGCACAAAACGGTGAGGTAAAATGAATAACTTGACAAAAATATAATTTGGCTCAAGTATTCTTAGTAAATGATAGCCTGCGTAGCATGTGCGGTTTTGGTTGCTAAGTCATAAAGGCGGACGAGGGCAGAAAAACCGCCCGGCTCGACAAAACCGCCATGCTACGCAGGCTAAGTAAATGACCGTTGTACTCACCCTCACTCGTTTTGCTGCAGTAGATCCAAGCATTTTTTTTACCCTTGTCTTCGTCTAAAATCATCTGCAAGTCGCTAGCCGTGATCCTTGGCCTACGATGTTAACGGGTCGAGGTCTCGAATAAACCGAGTACGAGTGACAGCTCCCCCAGTCCAAGGTTCCTTATATAGGCAGAAAATGTGACGTTGACCCTCGGAACTCAGTCACTCCTTGATTATCGTGTTTATACCACAAGCGTTTTTACCGCTATCACGCAACGTTTTTACTGACAAGTTGACTATGTCTATGTTTCCAAAGGGATAAGAAAGTAACGACTCAAACTTTCAAAGCCACAAAAACTGACATTTGAATAACAGCGAATTATTCATTCTGTATTATGCATTGAGTGCCTACTTCGCCGTTAAGGAAATTTGATTAACTGCGAAACATCTACGCTAGACTATTGTGATTGACTACTTCGCCGTTAATGACATATGAATAACAGCGAATTATTAATTCTGTATTATACATTGAGTGCCTTTGTTGCGAAATTTTATTGTTATCTATAGAGTAGAATAATTGCAAAAATTTCATTTTTTGTAAAAGTACCGATTTCGGGATTTCAGCGGCGGCATGACCTTCACGTCAATCACGACAACTGATAAGAAAAACATCTCATGATGTAGGTAAGAAAAATAATCGCAGTACAGTAATTTAACCATCTTATTGCACTTTTTATGATTTATTCACGTGTTGACTTTTAATTTCGTATCGTTGTTCTATCAACACTGATATTTTGATCGATGAAATGTTTTTCCCTGAGCATTCGGAATTGAGAATTTAACACCAATGCACCCTGCAGTACTGCTCTTAAATTCTATTGAAAGAATGTGTCAGGTATGGGTGCCTAATTGCTATATAATAAGGATAAATTAAGGTCGAAAGAGTATTTATCCTTTCATTTAAGTGTTCAATCGACGTAACATTTGATTTACTAACACGTTGTATGTAAGTGGCTGACCATTTAAAATTAAGCCTCTTTATATTAACGCATTTTAAATTTTCGACTATCGTTTTATCTGTACAATCGAACTATTTTATTTATCTCAAAACACACCAGTAATGACTGATCCAACTAAGGTTTATACCGAAGTCACGATACAATGATGATCTATCGATCCGGTTTTTGGGCTTCAACGTGTTGCAGATCATCTGCAGACGCTGCAGATAATCTGCAGATCTGTTGTTAGTCTGTTTTTCGTCTGCAGTCTTAACATCGCGAAGTGTATTCAAGCTCAGCGTCTGCAGTAGACTGAAAACAGACTCTGCAGACGATTAATTAGTGTGCAGATGATCTGTTTTTGTCAAAACAGATCTGTTGCAGATCTGCTGCAGATCTGCTCGTTTCGTACGGGCCGCCTCCTGGAAACTAGAGCATCTCTGGCATAGTTCGGGAACACCCATTTCAATCAAGCTCAAACTCTTCAAGGCTCCCTGTGTGACCATCCTTCTCTATGGTTGAGAGTACTGGGTAATTTCCAAGGATATGGAAAGCAAGATCAATTCATTTGCCATGTCATGCTACTGTATCTTGCTTGGAATTAAAAGGCTTGATCAGGTTTCTAATGACCGTGTCTATGAAATGACAAGGCCTCGGATCGAGCAAGTGCGAACAAGGCAGCTCAAGTTCCTAGGTCATATACTGCGCAAGTCTGAGGATGAGCCAGCCAATCTATATACTCTATACTTCCCAACACATGGCAGACATAGGCTGAGACAACAAAGTACATCCTATCTTCAGTACATCCAACGCCTCCTTGGAGATGATGGGCAGTTGACATCCAGGCAAATAGCCGATGTCACCAATGAAAGGAAGAGCTGGAGGAAGGTTACAGTCGCCTGCGCAGCAACTGACTGATGATGATGATGATGATGATGATTAACTTATTAATGTTGCTGCAAATACACATTAGATTTCGTCAAGTTTATTGTTAACATCTGCGAACAAACGTCCAACTTTTTTACAAGAGTGCTTTTTTGGAGTTCTTCAATGCATTCACCTTATTCACTGTTTTCCTGTGGAGGGTCACAATTGCAAATTTGACCAATTCTTGTTAGTCAAGAATTATTTGAAAGAAAGCTTGTCGTCCATCTTTTGCTTCACTATTCAAGGAAAAGGTTCTTCCGAAAACTGGGTTTGATCCTGAACTCCCGTGAGAAATTTCTTAGTTGCCTGCATGGTTTTTGACTTTGGAAACACAAAACTTGCAGTGGAGACAGAAATCAGTATTCTTGGCGTTGCAGTTGACAGCAAGCTTCTTTGGTCCAGGCACATCTCCAACATCTCAAAAAATGCTGGGCAGAGACTTGGAGCACTGAGGAAGATTGCTAACAAACTTGATACTGCAGGAAGAGCAACTGTCTACAAAGCTCAAATCCATAGCATTATGGAACATGCCTGTCTGTCATGGATGAGTGCCTCACCAACGGTCTTAAACCAACTTGATTCCATTTCAGCAGAAAGCTCTTCGAATCATTGGAGTAAACCAAGCAACTGCCTGTACAGAACTGGCCATCCCTAGCCTCCAACACAGAAGGGATGTAGCCGCTGTCACAGTGCTTTACAAAATGCACACCTCTCAAAACCGCGCTATGCAAAGTTAGTTGTAAAAGCAGACTTGAAGTTCAGTTTAAGTCTTTTTTCTTCAAGCAGTTGTCCTTTGTCAAGTTTTGAAATAGTCGTAACAATGTAAGTATCATCATTTCCTGTTGTAGTTACTTAATTCTATTTTTCTTTTATACAGTTTCTCCTTGCATCACATAACTAAATTATTCATTGTAACTTTTTATTTTGATGCAGTTTCAACATGCATTGTTTCTACTTTATCCTACACCTCGCAAATAAATACTTATGCACATTCAGTCGGCCTGGTGTTGGAAGGCTACGGTGATTATTTGAGTGCTTTGGCAGCAACATCATGAGTGTAGATCAGTCAGGAGAATTTGCATGTGGATATGAATGAATTGAGGTGTAAGGAGTGAAATTTTGTTTTCAAAGTGCAATGTCACAAATTTCTTTTACTAATAATTTCTGTAGACTGTTGTATGTCTCAAGACCTTGACAATATTATTGTAAATGACAAAAATCAAGCGAGGCATTACGTCTCTACTGTGAATGTGCTGGATGAAGAACCTTCGCTGATCAACAGCATCAAAAACGTCTTTGTGGGAATTGAACTCACAACCTCCACATTAGATCATTGTTGCTCAACCGACTGAGCTACAAAGCCAGACTGGAGCAGGCTGTGGGAGTTTGAGGACATCAATGGGCTTGGCCCAAGCCAAGCGCTAAATAGAAACGAGTCTTATCCTCAACACTCACTCGCACTTAGCATGTAGCATGTGGCTTGGGCCAAACAATGTGCCTTGTCAAGTGACTACAGTAGTCACTATTTGCAGAATCAAACAGTTCCTGATCTGTAATTGGAATCTTTAATGGCAAGCAACACAATGAGGAGCTTACCTTACATGTACTATGCCAATGAAACAATATCCATTCCCTGTCACGTTCTTCCTTCCAGTGGCAAGAAAAAATAATCCTCAATCTGCTGAAATGAAGCAAGGTGATTGTTGATATTAATTTCTTGGCAATTATTGCATCATCACTGCATAATTTCTGTCACTTTTTAAGAAACCTGTGTTCATTTTTTCGGACATTATCTCCTTTATATGATTGTAATACATGTAATATTTTCCAAATCCAAAAAGGCATATTTTGTTGGAGGATCGAATGAAAAAGGTATCCATGTTAACCCTTCATTCACTAAAAATTGATATCATTGTAGTGATTCCAATGATTAACATTATTCTGTATAAGAACTAAATCGTTTGTGACGAATTATGTGTAATCAGATATACAGTAGAGGACAGAGATAAGGAAGCAATCACGAATTGTAGAAACAAGGTTAACGATAAAAGGAATAAAGAAAAGGAATCAAGCCTTAAGACTACAGTTTTAATTTCTTTCAGGATCATTACTTAAAAATTTGCTTCAAGACCTATACATGTACCAAGCCAAAACATAACCTTCCAGAGATAGATAGGCTCATAATGACTCTGGGACAAAAGTGAAGCCAAGCATGGGACGCACAGGAAAAATGCTTAATCAAAGTTTAACAAATAGATTAATTGGAAAGGAGTGAGTGAGTGCCATCTGAGTGCCTCCTATACTTCAGAGATTTAAAATCTTGAAAATTTTTTTCATCCGGACCCCCACCCCTCCTTCCACGATCAACCCGCCAGCTTCCCCTCCCCATCCCAAAAAATGGACCCACCCCCTGTAGTCCAGCAGCTCATTCATTGCCAGTGAGCAGAGCTGAAATTATTATGTTATGCGCACGCCCATCGTGCTCAAGTCCTGGTTTTAGATACGCTATCTTATATTGCTATGTTTGATCACATTCCTGTTCAATCAACCCCTTGCAACCAATTTAGGTGTTGAGTTTGCTGGCCCTACTGACTGGCGTGATGGTAGCGACTTCCCAAACCCTACATGTGCATTAACGTCAGATACCATTGAGCAAGCTCAAGCAACAGGAAGTTAGTTGGCAAACCAATCGTACCAGTTGATTACACTGGTTTGTTCTTCACTTCACTTTCGGAGACATTTTCACACCCCGAGCATTGGAAAATGTAAAATTTAACCTCATTTCTGCTTCGCACTACCCGGCACTTTGTAGTCACGCTGTTTAACTCGACCGCTCAATGCAGTCTTGTAGTCTGAAAACTGGCTGCGATCGCAGAGATACAAAGTTTTGTATATTTATGATTGCAGTCGCAACGATCGTAACGATCGCAGATTGTATGGTTTCCATTTGATCTCAATGATCGCTGCGCGCTGCGATCGCGTTAACCCTTGCGAAAATTGCAATTATATCAAAACCAGGCTTTGATGATCAGGCAGAGGTATCTTTTAAGTAAGAGAACAGAAGAAAAATCAAAAAGTTGCTTGTGTTTAGTACAGTCGAACCTGTATATAACGGCCAACCTCGGGACTTGAGAAACTGGCCGCTTAATACAGGATCACTAAAAACACTCACTGGGCGTGGTCTAATGTCAATTTTAATGCGTATCATACAAAATAATTATTTTATTAGGTTGATATTCTTGATATATTTTTTGTAAGTTACTGTACTGTATTTCTCTGACTAACAGTTCACAACAAAATATCTGATTCCATCATTTCATAGTTGTTTAATGTGTATAAATAATGGAAATGTTTCTAATTAAAAGTAGCACTATATAGACAAGAAAACTGTAACTGTAGTAATAGGGTAGGAATTACGAAGTCTTAAAAATTTCAGAGATGTACGTCTGGCGCTTCAGCACTTGAAACTTTGGTTTGCAGAGCAAATCGACTGTTGAAAAACCACTTTGAAGTTGCCACTTTTAAGTAAAGGTATTAAAAAAAAATAAAAGTTACGTTTACCTTACATTTGTACTTTCTTGGACAATATATCAGATAAGTTTAGGTAGACAAGCCATTTTCAACTGAGTACTGTGGCTTCTCTTACCGAGTAGTGTGACTTTGACATCATGACCTCAACCGTCTCTTGTAAACAAAAGGAGATTGCACAAAGATAAACACCAATTACTTGCTTGTCAAAATAAATCTTGCAAAGCAGCTTGCACAAGGGACTAAATTCTCTTGCTCACTCTGAGGTATCTGTCACCAGAAATGGAACAGACGCCAATGAACTTCCATCATCTGTGTGTTCGCGCGATCAATGATGGCGGCTTTAGACTCTTCAAAGCCTTTGCTGACGTCGGACGTTACAGCAAGCCTCAGCCCTCACCGAGCCCAACATAGATTCTGTATTACGCCACATCACTCAGTGGAAGCACCTAATCATCACTGACCTTAACAAGCGCATTTTATCAGATACCTCTTTCATAGAGCTCCATGAGGTATTGCAGTGTTGCCACTCCCTTCAAGGGAGTCCAAGTGTACATACATGCCCAGCTCTGAGACTGCCCTCAAAGAGCTTATGTGCTGTGTGCTAGGTGATCTACTAGAAGAAGGCACTGTGATGAAGTTAGCTGATGACCTGTACTGTGGTGGTGCTACCTCAACCAACCTACTCAACAACTGGGAAAGAGTCCTACATGTATGTGCCCTGTACCAATGTAACCTTCAGCTATCTCTATCCAAAACCATAATTAATGCTTTGGTGCGCAATAAAAGACAATACACACAACTTGGGTGTAAACGAGGGACAGGGAATGCACTGTCAAGGCGCAGATAATCCCCACCGCCAGTATGGCCCACCGAACGAGGGGTCTCTGCAACTAGCCGAGGTGGTGCCTCATGCCTGTATTGCAAGGCATGCATAGTTGCTGGCATAACGTCCTGGGGCCAAGTTAACCCAGTCTAGCAGAGTAACAATATGCCCCCTCTCTAACGGGGCTTCAGCACAGGGCTGAAGGGGTGCAGCAGGCAGCAATTCCCCGACCATATTTTATTAAGGAGAACTATTGAACAGGTTACAGAAGCTCATAAGGAAAAAATAAAATAAAATACAAGAGAACCAGAAAGCAAAACGGGCGGGAGGGAGGGATTAAAATGCACAAAGGAAAAAACAGAACAAGTTGAGATATGAAAAAGTCAAACTGAGAAGGCTCGCATGTCGGTATGAATTAAATAGCCAAATAAGTTAGTCACGTGATGGGAAGTCACGCTCTCCTCCCAGGCGCTGCCCAGTATTTGCTTATCAGCATTAACATCTATTTTATTCGAAAATATCATTAAACCCTCAATCTACAACAGTATTGGTATACATCTGGAATGCAGGCATCCTTAAAGCAAGCCCTCATCGCATAGCCATGTTAGCATCCTGTCCAGCTCCCAAGACAGTCAACCAGTTGAGATCATTTAGCACGTGTTTGTAAGATTTTGCCCCGAGTTGTACCACAATGATCTGCACTCTAAGCCCCACTCAACAATGCTATCACTGGCTGGACCGACATAATTCAATCCTCCTTCCATGAAGCATAGAGTGCAATTTCTGAGAGTCGCATAATAACTCTACCCAGGCCCGACGATGCAAAGCTACATGGCACACAGTCCACATGGTTGCCTTGTGAGGATGAGGCCTTATCAATCACCATCACTACTAGGCATGCATTGTAACTGACAGTAAGCCATGCGTACAAGCTTACAAAAAATTATGTCAAGGAGAGTTCTCAAAAAGCCCTACAGACTCAACCTTTGTGTCTACAGTCAGCCACTATCAAGCATCTGTTAGACACGTTGCTGGCACCACCACCCTCCCATCTGGCTTTGCCAGCACCAATGCCCCTGCATGCGAGGATCAATAATTGTACCAAGTATGTTCCTTTAAGCAACGCTTAGAGGAGTCTATTTTTTGCATGCATGCCTGCTAACCAATACTCTTGTCCGATCCAGCATGTGCTGTTTTGCATTCAGCTCGTAGTGCTGGGGAGATAAGTGAGGTTCCTTTGTCACACAATCGCCGCAAGTCGCACAGGCTAACCTAACGCAAGGCAGTGCTCCCCCATTAACGCCAACTGGAGTCAATGTTTGCTCATAACTAGTAGTTAGCACACAAACATAAGGAACAGAGACATTAAAAATTAAAACCCATTGACCCCCGGGAGTGAGACATAATAGCTATTACTCTGTCTAATGCCAAATGATTTTACTCATCAATGGAGGCAGTTCAGGAGTCAATGGGTTAAGTAAGATAATGACTAGACTATTTTTTGGTTTACCTGTGACATTTCCTGACAATACACCACAGATGGATTTAGCAATGCATGTATGTGAAATGGAAGGCTGCTGCTTGTCATAAATGCATGAAAATTCTGCTGTCTTGCTCCTACGAGAAGTTGCTTGATCCCTGGAGCTGAACATCAAACAAGGTTCTTCCATTTCTGGAAAAATGCAAAACAGTCTAACGGTGGCTGTTTGCCATAAGCTTAAGGCTAAATCTTTCTAATAAACATAAACATAAAATTTTCTCCCAGCCAACTTACACAATCAGGGAAACACATGGCACTTCTGCCATTAGATGTTTTAATTTAGATCTGGAATCTTGGAATTCAGTTTTAAACTAGTTTACCTAAATGGTAGTAATTAATGCTGCCGAGGGGAAGAGAGAGATGTTCAAATAAACTTATGCTTGCTGTAACTTAACGATGGTTTGTGCATGGAATTGAAGGGAGATTTTATTAGGTCTTGAGCAGGGATGGTACAAAACATGGACCCCCAAACTGGATTGCCAACTGGACCTCCTTCTGGAACCCACTCCAGAGAGGAAAGAAAACATCACATTCTAAATCAAAATCTCAAGGTCTTCTGAAAATGACCTAGAAATGAATATATTTTTTTAAAGTTTCCAGCTCTGTGACATCTTTCATTTCAAAAATACATCACTTTGAATTTCCAAATGGTCACCTTGAGTAACACCACGATGCAAAGCTACTTGGTTGAAAAAAAGCCTATCCCTGTGAATCTTGAGCAGCAGTTTGTATTACCGGTAATTTTTATCTCGAGCGAGAAGTACAGAGCAGGCTGCAGGAATGGCAGAACTAACACGCCTGTAAAATGCATGCAATATGGCGTCTTTACACGCAAAATACATGTACATGTGAAATACATGCGCGAAACACGAGTGTAAATATTTACACAAGCTTTACACGCACCTCAATTACACGCAAATTGAGTGTAACTCTGATAAGCGGCGCATTCATACACGCAATCTGCGTGTATTTTTCCTAGAGAAGAATACACAAATTAATTGTGCGTTCGATTGAGAAATACCGATTTACCTTAAAAGTTGGATCTTTTAGATTTCCAATCAAAGCCAAAATTCAGAAACGGATTGCACTATGGATTTCTTTAATGAAACGGATAGCACTATGGATTTCTTGAATCGAAAATCCATGGTGAGAAACTCTAATAAATTCCATGGCAAAACCAGTTTTCAGAATTTAATTTGTGTTTGATTAGAAATTTCCGCAACCAGGCCAATCTGTCCGGAAAACGCTTAATTCTTTTTATCACCGCAGTTATATCAGTATGTCGCATCCTGTTGTCACTCACAACTTTTTTTCACATGAATTTTGGTTGCTTGATGATGAGATGTTACACAATAAAGCCTTTTTAAATACCCCAAAAATACATTTGTTGCAAATCTAAACAAATAAAAATTATGTGTAAAAGCGAAGCTTCAGAAAGGAAGAGTGTATTCAAAACGTAAACAGTTAAGCTAAAAAACTGTAGAATAAAACCAACTCTCTATAACATCGCTACATGTACTTTAATATTTATACACACACTTAATGAGCTTCTGTTTGTAAATTTTGACGGCACTTGTGAAAGAGTTGCATGTATTTTTTTACAAGCACTTTCGTGTATTTTTTTTTTTACTTGCATGTTTAGTGCGTGTAAATTGTGTGCAATATGGCTTCTATTCGCGCAGGAAACATGCGTGTAATGCTGACAAACCTGTGCCTGTACTGTAAGCACTTTCATTGCAAAGTCAACGCCACATGTTTCGTCCATTACCAGCCGTCATATTGGTGGACCACAAGGTGTCTACATAGAATTTTTTAAACTCTATCAAGTTGCGAGAAATGGTTCGACAAAGAACTCGGAAAGGTATGGTACCACGCAGACCTGAGGATTGGAGAGGTGGTCAAAAAATGTGTTTCCCACAACATTCCAAGTTCTTGGCCTTTTTCATTGAACGATTTAGAATTAATTTTTCTGTTGCGTGACAGTGTAAACTATCCATGGCTTGCGGATACGAAAAGAGAAGTGAAAAACAGTCTGTAACAACATCATATCACGCATCTTAATTCCTGCATTCGCGCATAACCACAATTCCTTCTGTCTTTGACCACAATCCCTTGCGTTTCAAAGAAAAACGTGTTATTCTCCCGATTAGAGAGCTGCCTCGTTCGTTCGCTTCAGGCTCACTCACTGAAGTTGTTACGCCCACAAAATGCTTCGCCTGCACTTAAGTCGTTTTGCCCACACTTCAGTGGATTGACGCCAACACCTGTTCTAATGTAAAATGATGCAAATCTTCACCGAAATAGTGCGAGCAAAACGACTCAAGTGTAGACGAATCACCGTGTGGGCGCAACGACCGAATTCCAGGAAAAACACGTGCGAACCTTCTTAATCAATGATCGGGCGTAATGTCTCTTTGCTTTCCTTATCCGTTGGACAAAACACCACGGTAGACGTTTTAATTACCCTTATTGCATACCTTTAAATTCGTCACAGAAGATTCCTCCTTTCTGCTTGGCCAAACGGTCGCTTTCGGCTTTTGGTGTTAACATATGGCGTCTCCGTAGGACAAGACGCAACCTCTGACAAATGTTGCATAATTGATTAGAAGACTGGAACCAAATTACGTGAACGTGGATGGCTCAACGACGGTCACCGTATACCAGAAACCCACTCTCTGAATTTCCATTCTAACCACCACCTGCATGCAACATAAAAGAGCTGTAGTTAACACTCTGCTTCTTCGAGCTCAGACCTTGGTGTCTGAAGAAGTTGACAAGGTAAAGGAAATTCGACTCGTTGAGCAAGCCTTGGGGTGCAGGGATGGCCCAGTGGTGAGAGCACTCGCCTCTCACCAATGTGGCTCCGGTTCAATTCCCAGACTCGGCGTCATATGTGGGTTGAGTTTGTTGGTTCTCTACTCTGCACCGAGAGGTTTTCTCCGGTATTCCGGTTCAGTCCCCTCTCCTCAAAAACCAACATTTGACTTGATTTGCGTTACTTGATAATTTCAATTTACAGTGTCCCCAATTAGTGCTCCAGCGCGGGTTGCTGGAAGCATGGTTAGCGCTAACCAGCGTTAAATGCCATGGAAACCCAAAGGTTTTGATACCTCTTAACCAACGGTTAGCGCTAACCAGGCTTCGAGCAACCGGCCCTTGGATGCTAACAATACCGAACACTGTTTCGAGAGTTCCTGAAGAATCCGTTAACGAGAAGAGAATATATGCTTCAGTGCCATGCATCAGGCACTTCGGAACGCCTCCAAAGAGCATTTAAATCTCACGAGGTCACACTTGTCCACAAGCTTTTCAATTCCTTAGATCACAACGAGTTCGTGTTAAGGATAAAACAGAAAACCTCAAAAAGTTTGGAACAGTCTGTCACATCCATTGCGAACAATGCGACAAAGATTATGTGGGCGAAACTTCTCGGTTATTAGAAACTCGAGTAAAGGAACATCTTTCTAGGGATTCGTCAGCTGTTCATGAACATTTGAACGTCACGGGTCATTCAGTGGATTCCAGCAAAACAAAAGTTCTTGCCACGGAGAATAACACATTCAAGCGCCGCATAAGGAAGGCAATTATGATAAGATTACGTAAGGCGTCTTTGAACAGAGACAATACGGAGCTTAAGCACGAGACGTTTTTGTCAACACGGACCGCGTTTGAGAAGAAGATTATGCCCAAGAAGAGGACGGGAGAAAAAAAGTACTTTCCATATAAGCAGGAAAATTCTTTTAAAAAAAGAAACAAAACACACTTTTATAAAGTAATGTGAGGAAATTCTGAATTTGTTTATTGCATAGCGATGTAGAGTTTGACGTTAGCAGAAAGAGAACAGGTGATCTGCAAATGTAGATCTCGTTATTCTCTTATTTACATTATACTGTTTCTTTGACACAAAGATTACAGCGAAATGAAAGCACAACTTTGTCGCGAATTTTCTATGATAAAAACTTGTTCACCAGGCCTACTCCTGAGTATCTGGCTCCAATTTCTTTCCTCTGGCCGCGCTTCACGATTGGTCTCGTGCTTCTCAAGTTGCCTCGCTCACGCCCAAAAAGAATTCTGGGACTCCCTATTCTCATTCCATAGTTTTTTTCATAAGTGTCAGCCCACCCAGTCCTACCAGCAAAATACCACATCGATTGAAGATTTTAGTTTTCAAAACTTGCCCAGATAGACCTTTTTGCAGATACGGCGGCCATTTTGATTTCTATTGTTTCGAATAGCTATTATGGGATGCCCAGGGGGCAAATACATATTAATGTACCCCCTGAGTATCCCATAATTTGTTTCGGAACAATAGAAATCAAAATGGCCGCCGTATCTGCAAAAAGGGCTAATCGGTAGGTCTTGGAATTCGTCCACAGAAAGGCCATAGAGACAGCTTCACTCGTGAACCACCATGTTTACAACAGAGCATTTTAGGCGTCCCAGTCTGCATGAAACCATCTCCCACCTCTGTCTCGAGAAGACCAGACACGCACGGCTCTTACCTTACGTTTATTTCTGTACAATCAACTGAAAAGTCAATTCCTAGTTTAAAAAAAAAAAAAAACCAGTATGTTAATTCTTTTGATAGAGAGGTAGAACATTTACGTATGCGCTGACGGAATGTTTGAACAAGAGAGAAAAACGCAGTACTTCTAGACATGGCGCTGGAGCGTCGTACCAAACGAGTCGGCCCGTGCGATCGCTTTTGGACGCAGTTGGCCCTTCGCTGCTTTTTGCTACCGACTTCGCCTCCCGCTACGGCATTGAGGGAGAGATATGTCAGCCCCTAAACCACACGAGACAAATCCCACGCCTACTTACAGCTCCAAACCGCCCTTGTCAATTTACCGTAAGAATTCGATGGCTTATATATTCAAGGGAAAAGTCATTTTGTCTGTCATATGGTAAGCACTGAAGTCGCAGATTAGTACGGATAAAATCAGGTAGCGCATTTTGCAAATTAGCTGATACGTAAGAAAAAAGAAGGAAGACCATGAGTGGTTGTTCTAGGTTTATTGAGGGACAGAATGTAATTTCCGCGAAGATCGTGCCTAAGAAATGGACGGGAGAAAAATGAACTTTTCATCTAAGCAGGAATACCTTAAAAAAAAAAACAAAAAAAAACATACTTTTATAAAGTAATATGAGGAAATTCTGAATGTGCTTATTGCATAGGGATGTAAAGTTTGACTTTAGTAGTAAGAGAACAGGTAATCTGCAAATATAGATCTCGTTTTTCTCTTATTTACATTATACTGTTTCTTTGACACGAAGATTACAGCGAAATGAAAGCACAACTTTGTCGCGAATTTTCTACGATAAAAACTTGTTTAGAAATCCAACATCTACGTTAACAGCACATACCAGGCCTACTCCTGAGTGTCTGGCTAGAAATCATTTCCTCTGGCCGCGCTTCAGCCATTCGATAAGGGCCAGTCTCGTGCTTCTCAAGTTGCCTCGCTCACGCCCAAAAAGAATTCTGGGTAATTCTGCCATTCCGTGACAAGGGAAGACTCCCGATTCTCATACCATAGTTTTTTTCATAAGTGTCGGGCCACCCAGTCCTACCAGCAAAATACCGCATCGATTGAAGATTTTGGCTTTCAAAACTTGCCCAAATTGTATCGGTAGGTCCTGGAATTCGTCAACAGAAAGGCCAGAGAGACAACTTCACTCGTGAACCGCCATGTTTACAATCGGAGCATTTTAGGCGTCCCAGTCTGCATGAAACCATCTCTCACCTCTGTCTCGAGAAGACCAGACACGCACGGTTCTTACATTACGTTTATTTCTGTTTAATCAACTGAAATGTCAATTCCTGGTTTAAAAAAAAACAAGACGCCTGCAAGGGCGTATCCGTGGAATGCGCAAACAGTTAACACAAATTGTCCAGTTACAGTGAACTTCAAGTACAGGTAAACGAAAAACTTATTACAAATCACAGTTCAACAACTTATCATCCTGGGCTAGTTGTTCAGAAACTGGGTTTTCAACCGAGTATTACCCTCTACACCCAAATGCTGTTCAAGGCTTACATTCAGAAAAACTTTACATTAGAAGAAGTCAATCTTGAAAAACAAAAATAAGCAAAGGAAACTGTGACCAAAAAGTTGAAAACATGAAACAAAAGTTTACGCTAATCCTGGATTAAGGTAATTGGCTTTTGAACAACCGGGCCCTGTAATCGACGTCTGGTTCTGTAATCCTGGTTTAGTTCCTTGCAAACTGTATAAATTTGCCGTGGCGAAGACAAGAAGACAACATCCGTGCTCTATTTCTCTCAATGCTCAAACAATTCCGTAATTGCGTGTTGTATAGTCCAGTCCAAAGTTCTAATTTTACAATTCCATAATCTTGATTTCAGTAACTTGGTACCAAACGTTCCACAATAACTTGAAATCTCGTTAAGAAAAATCCTTAAATCCAGTAGTCCAGTCCGGATTGAGATCGCCAAAACTCTCTCTATCATCGATTCAAAATTCAACAAAAGCTACAAGTAGTAAATAGTTATCAGAAACTACAACAGTTCGTCCTGATTCTACACTCGAGCTGAACAAAAAACCCAAAAAACCCTTGTCATCGTTTTCGAGAGAACAGACAAACAGCTGAAACTGTTCTGTGCCTGCCCCTTACGGCACTGAAAAAGTACCGTACGTTGTACAATAGTACTTGACCGTAGTCCTTGGCCAAGAAACTAATCTTAGCCAAAAGCCCGAGAAGCGATCAGGATACGGGATAAAAATTTTGGGGATACGGGATTTTTAGTCTGGAGGTGGGGGGGGGGGGGGGTAGAATTGAGGAGATACGGGATATTTTTTAAAGTAAGAACGCATTGCGTGTGGTATTGCAGTAATTTGACAGTGTTTTTTTCCATAACTGTCAACTGAGCGGCGTTTTGTTTTTTCCAGGAGATTCAAGTCCTTGCACAATATGTAGCTCTAATAGTACACGACATTGTTTGGTATCGTAAATCATTACGGTGCCATGGTAGACATCTTTGCTATATACCCTCTAAGAAGACATGTGGTTCAGTAAAATACTAAGCCCAGAACGATTGAAGAAAATAACAGGAAATCGAGAAACATTTGGCTTCAAAGCCGATATGTTGATCATTTACAACTTCTTTTTCACCACAAGCTTAAGCGTGTACTCTGAGCTTCTGACACCTTTCCAAGACCAATGTTACTAAAGTTTTTTTCCTTTCCAGTGGGGTTAGTATCTGGATAGGGGACGTTAAAATATGCGACTTTTGCTGTCAGGAACATACGCCCAAAAATTCTATTTTAACGCTCAAAAATGCGAACAAAGCAAGGTACAGATTTTACTAGCCTGCTTTATGCAAAACAAATATTGACGAAAAAGTAAATAAATATTAATATGTAGTTTTTAAGGAGAGCAGAAGGAACTTTTAGGAAGTGTCGATCGAGAATAAAACAATTTGCCATCAGCGAAAAACATTTCGGGAGATTTTTGTTACGTTCCATCAGAGTTCAATTTTTCTATCGTACTTTTGGTCATACAAGTAAAATCGCAAAATCGGAAGTGACATCGATTTTAGCGGCCGCCTGTGATCAAGTTATACCTTGCGTGTTTACTGACAACTCACGAAACAAAGGATACATCTGTGACAAAATGACGGCATAACACCTGGTTTTTGTTAGTGCGTTTTTTTTTTCTTTCAAGTGTTATAAAGTTCGACAAGATCTATGTGCGAATTTAACATAAAGATCACAATCGTTGATGCTAGTCCAAGTGTCAGCTGAAGTTAAGCTCCTCCGAATGAGGTTAGTACTTGGATGGGGGACGGCTGCGAAGTCCCCGTGACGGCGATAGCTAATTTTGATTTCATTTTTTATTTTGTTTGGCCGTTCAAAGCTATTTTCGTATTTTCTTTCTACGTCAAAACGGCGAACAAACTGGTTCCCAAGAAATATTGGAGTACGTATTCGTTCTATGCAAAATGCTTCTAATGAAGTATTCGTTGTATGCAAAATAATAATGTTCACAGTGGAACACACAAGTACGAAGCAAGATCTAGAAATAACGTAGAAAATTCTCCTTACCTTTAAAGCTTGCCTTTCTCAAAGAAAAAGCATCTATCCACTTTATCGAATAGTTTAATACTGAAACAATCATGGCGGGCGGAAAGATTCTATTATACATGTTTGCTTTCACCAATCTATCGGAAGTGTGTCACGGTGGCCGAGTGGTCTAACGCGCTAGCAGAGATAAACCGTATAGTATAGGAGCTCTCCTCGGGTCAGGGAAGTTTGGAAATACCGTAGGGAATATAATTCAGTCCACCCGATCGGAGAATAATTCAATATCCGTGGGGTATGCACATCAGTGACTACCAACAAAAAAAGATTCCAGCCCGGTTTTTAAGACGAGGTTGCTTTTTTGGCATTCCACGTAAAAAACCTATGCAGCATGTTAATTCTTTTGGTAGGCTAGGTATCGGAGAGCCAGAACATTTACGCATGCGCTGATGGCATGTTTCAACAAGAGAGCAGTACCTCCAGACATGGCGCTGGAGCGTCGTACCAAACGACTCATCTCGGGATTTCGGCCCGTGTGATCGCTTTTGGACGCAGTTGGCCCTTCGCTGCTTTCTGCTACCGACCCCGCCTCCCAGGACCTGAGAAGCGCGATTAAAACAATAGCTTTATCAAGTTTCCTTTAACTTTTATCTGTTTCCATTTCACAAAGCGACCAGCCAAGTCAGTCTCCACATATAAGGTCAAACGGTATATGACCCCATAACAGAGGTTGAAAGTCGTGTATTTGCAACTGGTGACCTTTCGTTGGTTTTCTTGGTGTAGATTTCGAGAGCGATGCAGTCACGCCGGGAAGTCAAGGATCTGTCTAAAATGACAGGAAATGTAAACAAAACTGAAGCTTGAAATATATGAGCAGTAACAAGACCTAAAATAAGAAAAAGTCGTGAAAAAAAGGAAACGCAGTAGACCAATTTCGATATATTAAAATTCAGTCCTAAACAAAAGACATCATCTCGAGGCTCTGGGGAATAAATATAAGGATTTGTGTGAGTTTATTACCCAGAGCCTCAAGATGATGCCTTTTGTTTTGGATCGGAATTTTAATGCATCGAAAGTGGTCTGTTCCTCTCACTGAAGTACCATTGAAAACTACTGCAGAAAAGTGAACTTGACAGTGAGTTGTTCCAAGGTTTCTGGTTCAGTTGATCGACAAATTGTTCAGTTCCCGCAAATGTGTTTCTACAGCTTTGGTCCTTGGGTGATCGTGTATGTTCTTTGGCAATTCCCTAGCTACTCGTCCCCCACGATGAATTCTGAGCAACCTTAAGTAGGCTCTCCGATAAGAAGGATTCATGACGCCGTAAATGATGGGGTTTATCGCTGAACTGGAAATACCAAATATAGTATACATGTAATAGGTTTCGCGGGTCAATTCCCATCCCGACCCGAGAAAGTTATCCACAATATCCAGGACTGAAATTGGAATCCAGCAGAAGATAA
>NC_090889.1:28845913-28871071 GCF_036669925.1 Montipora capricornis
GGAGTCCAGCAGAAGATAAAGCCAACCACGGTTACAAACAAGATTTTTGTTACCTTAATATCCTCTATCGAGAGAGAGACCTTCCTTGCATTTCCGTTCCGGAGATTCTTTGCCACAGTTCTCTCATGGATTTTAAGCGCTTTGAAAACTCTTAGGTAGCAAACGATCAAAATTACCATGGATATTCCGAGGAAGATGTAGGCTGGAAGAGTAAGCAATGAAAACTTGGACTCAAAGGAACAAAAGAATTTCCCGGGTTGAAACACGTAATCCTTACCAGCGGCGGTGTATGTCAAAGGAGTTGATAAGGCCGCAATCCAGCCTCCAAGGACTATAAGTTTGGCTTTGGCTGAAGTGAAAATGACTCTATACATCGAGGTTTTAACGATGTGGAAATACCTAAAAGAAGGGAATGTAGTGCTTAATGCTCGGCTTATGTAAAAAAATATCTCGGCTTGGCCTCAGCTTCTTCGGTTTAGGGTCTCTTTTGAGGGTCCAACCACAATAAAGCTAAATAACGTATTCTCATTTTTTTTGTAAAGTTGGTGGAACTAGTGAATAGCACTGAAGCAGCGAAGTACTTGATGAGAAATAGTTGTCATGAAAACGTGGCTTATATTAATTCTTTTACTGGGACAGAAGTGCACGAAATTGCAACGCGCTGTCATTTTTAAGACTCAAATATCTTTTCTCATTCGTGGGAAGCGAAACAAACACGCTATGGTTTTTACATTTTCTTGAATTGAAATTAGACTAGATGTCAAATTCACGTTACCGCCGTAATTAACAAATAAAAAAACAGGTGTTTGCGAGAATAAAGAATTTTATCAGTTCTTACTGTAATATTCCCAGGAAGGTGCAAAAATAATAACGCTATGCTAGCTTAGACAAGTTCAAGTTAAAGTGTATGTTTTCAGGGGCACCCAACGACCAATTTGTTGTAAAATGTATTATTATACCCCAGTTAATGAAAATAAATGATATTAAGGCATTTTCAGGTGTTTTTCAGTGTTGCTGGGAAAACATTATCTGTTCCTTTTTCCCAGCAAGACACACAAGAAATGTCCCAGCCAGCTAGATAAATTTATTTCCAAGCCAGGAATTCCGCTCGCTTTCAAATCCCTCGATCCAAAACGACCGAACAAAAGCGACAAAACCGGGACAAAACAGGTTTTTTCCGCAAGCGCAATCACTCTGACCAGCCGTCGTATGTTTGCGAGAGGGATGGGGTTCTTCTTTTTTTTTTTTTTTTTTAGCCGTCCTCAGTCTTCAGAGTTTCTCCAGCCAGCTCGGATTAAAATGCTAAAAAAAGTCAGTAATTCCCAGGCAAAACCTCTATCAATAACAAAATTTCCCAGCCAGCTCATCGAAACACCTGTATTTTTGTCAGCCAGCAAGATTCCTCTGGGGAACAGATAATGTGAGGAACAGATTCGTTGGGTGCCCCTGTGTTTTCCCCAGAAAAAGTCGAGAAAAAGCAAAAAAGAGTCATCACAGTTTTGTTGTGACTGTTTCGTGGTGTAACGCTTTTCTCTTATACTATTTTTCAAAAATCTTGTCAAAAATAAAGAGAGGATAGGTTGTGAAATCAAGCCACATTTGAACACTTCCTTCAAATTGTTGGGGCGAACATTTGTAAAGAAACTTTGACAAACGCGAGGAAAGATTAACCTATAAGGGCACATTTTGTTCGTTTTTCGGCAGTTGAACGAATTCCATTCCAAAGTGAGATGCGCTTTATCTAGATTCTTGAGTTGGGTGAGGTGGAATCTCAGTGACTCCTTTTGTCTGATTTAGAAAAGATAGAAAATGACAAATAACTCAAGTTTAATTTTGACTAAGGAAAAAACTCTCACTCACCGGTTTATCGCTACCAAAGCAAGGGTGCCGAGCGACGCGCAAGCTAACCACGTAACAAGGAATCCCTGGATCTGACAAATAAGGTACCCAAAAATCCAATCTCCAACGATTAGGACACCAATAGAAAATGGTGCGCAGAGGTCCAACATGATGATATCAGATATGGCCAAGGAAATCACAAAGTAACCTGTAACGTTGCGAAGTCGATGATTTTTATACAAAACCAACAAAACTGCAACGTTACCAAGAGTGCCGACGGATACAATAAAAGCGTATAAAAACGATTCGCCAATAGTGGAGGAAATCGAGCGGGTAGCGAGTTCTTTATAAAGAGGGGACTCGTCTGCGATTATCGTTGAAGAAGAAACCATTTTGCTGATCAGTGATATAACCACGAGTTGACGCCCTTTCGTGTAAAAGGGGTGACTTTTGTCTTATGTTTTTGCAATGTATTAATTGATTGAAGTGATGGTCGCACGTATTAGAGCACTTATACCACTGATCCTGACGTGTTTCAATCAGTAATTTAAAACTTTCACTCTAAAAAGTGAAGGAAATCGTCATTGTGGCAAAGGTATGTTTATTCATGTCAAAAACAACCATTTATTTTGAACCGGACGAAAGGGTGAAAGCGAGCTGTTGATTTTTAAGTCTTGTCTTTAAAGTCACATAAAATAACTTGAAAGAATAAACAAATGCTAAATTATGGTACTGCTCAAAACATGAACAATAATAAAAATACAGGGAGCATTTTCCGATTTTCAAAAAGTTACAAAACAGCAAGTATTTACTTAAATACACGAAGAATATTAAAAAATCATCAAACAAAGGCGACAGGTGAATTTGTTTTCAATTCTTAAACAAAGAGAAATATCAGAGAATATATGCAATATAGTAGACATATACTTTAAATGAGTGAGATAGGCATCAATGGTGGAAGACAGTTATGAATTCTACTCAAAGTGGTTGCCCCGCCTATTTTGATCCCATTCTAGAATGTTATTGTGATTTGATAAATTAAGAAATGTTGTTTCACTTAAACAACTAACTGTCTCCTGTAGTTACGGATCATAACAAGGACTATCACAGACTACAGCCACAAAACAATGAACGATTTGTTCAAGTCCTCGCTTTGAGTCTTGAAGTAATCGTTAAGGACCTACAACAAATAGCTCTTACAGAAAAACTGAGGCCACAGGGTTTTATATCAGCTAAAAGTATTGTATGCTTAAATAAAGGAAATTATTAGGGCTGATTTATGAGTGATGTGCACCAGACAACAGCAAAAATCCAGTGATACAAGTAGCGAATAGAAGGCGCGCACGACAGGGAGCCGAGCTTGCGAACTTAATCACTTTTGACTGCATCGTTTCGCAGGAACTCATTGGAGTGTAAGTTCAGGCTGATAAGACATTTAAATTGACGTATCATTTTGTATGAACTACGGACTCGGAGGAGAATTATTTTTAAAAGATGGAAGAGGTGCCAATTACGTGAAGGCAGATGTCCAAAAAACAAAATAGCCTCCCGTTTTGCTTTTGCTTCATCGATAAACTCGGTGGATTATTTTGTGTGGTGTATAACTAAGTGCCGGTGAAAGTCCCGACTGCATAAATTTCCACCACTATTCTCTTCCACATCGGGGAATGATTGTTGACCTGAATTTATTTATGTCAACTGGCCATAACCCCAGAAACCAGAACGACGAAAAGAAGAAGAGAAAACAATAGACCTAACTCTGATAAAAACCATGGCTTTCATGTTCATCATGCAAATTAACTGCTGTTTCTTTTGCCATTCTCCCTGCTTGTCAATGAACATACAAGGAAAAAACACACGTCAAGAAGAGATTAATTGAGGGTGGTTTTCACTTTATCAGCCGTTCACGATTTTTTGCGAGTGTAAATAGAGGTGACAGAAGCGCAAAAGCTATCGCAAACCTAACTCAAAACCGAAACAGAGCTTGCTTTCCGATTCCACTCCTCATATATGATGTTTTCAACCAACCTCTACAGACACCAGTAACAATAGAGAAATGTACGACTTCTGGTGGACAAACAAAACAAGCTAATGGGAGATTTTTTGTTTTCGTCCACCAACGTGGCGACGATGTCGCCACGTTAAAACTCCTATACCAGCTGTTTTAGTGCACAACGTAGCACTATGTTGGGATGAAGCCCTAATAACGCCTGTGTTAAAGGCCTGCAGTACCGCCAACCAAAACTAGTATATACCGCACAAGTGAATAGGGCCTTATGCGCTTTTTGATTGTTTAGATGTGACACCGGCGACGGACAACTGAAATGCAAACTGCCACGTGGGTTTGGTCGGAACGTCTTTTATTAGCCGATGGTGCGTCCAATGGACCAAGCTGAAAAGTAAAGGCGGGTAAAGGCATCACGCAACGTTTTGTGGTGTCCGTGCACTTAAAGGGTCGTGGTGGTGGAGGCAATAAAGCATTTTCGCAACACTAGCATAACATTTAGCAAGCGCATAATATACTATACACCTTCTAGCGGCCATTTTGGAAATTGGTGTATTAGCGGCAAATGATGTTATTGTTCGTCGATTCGATTACGAATATGACCATGTCAGACGACATTTTAGAACATTTCGCGGTGTGTCCGCTGGTGGCTGATGAGACCGATGCTGGCATGGAAGCCCGTGCCACAGGTCTGGCACCAGAGAATGCATGGAAGGCATATTGGTGGAGTTTACGGCTCGAGCCTTTCTTGCCCTACGTTTTTCTTTGGCGGCGTTGGATCGTTGAACTTCCCAGTGGAGGGCGCCCTTGTGAATCATGCTTCGCCAGACTGGTCTGTCAGATGCTACGTTTTCCCATGTGGTGATGTCGATATTGAAGTCCTTGAGGTAAGCTTTCAGGGAGCCTTTGAAGCGCTTACGCTGTCCTCCTACCTTCCTTGCCCCTTGACTAAGTTCACCGTACAGCAGCTGCTTGGGTATTCTGGAGTCTGACATTCGGAAGACGTGACCTTCCCAGCGTATCTGTGCCTTGCGCATGGTGGTAATGACGCTGGGGCGCTGTGCCCTCTCCAGCATCTCGGTGTCCGGGATCTTAGCCTGCCAAAGGATGTTGAGGATGCTGCGTGGACACCGAAGGTGGAACTGGTGGAGTTGCTTCTCATGTCTCCTGTAGATGGTCCAGGTTTCCAGCCATAAAGGAGAGAAGTTAACACGACATGGCCTGTAGCCCTGTAGACTTTGACTTTAGTGCGGCAAATGATACACCTACGGCAATGTGTCGGGAATTGGCTTGAGACAGCGCAGTCACAACAAGCTTGAGTTGAACGGTCGATACTGTGGCTTTGTCCATGTTAAGCTGGATCCTAAGAGCTGTTACTAACCCATCGGCAGAGATCTCATGTATATACCCTCCACGAGTCCCACGATTTCCCATTATTCAATCATCCATATTCATTTACCTTCATCTATACCCATATGGTTCCATGAGGTCTTTCCCAAACATCTCAGTCAGGCTAACACTTCTGGGGGAGAGGGGCGAGTCGCGTTTGACGACTAGTTTGCCGTCTTTGGTAAAAGTGACAACATCAAGATTACAAGATATCTTTTGACATGTGCAAAGTTGGTGAGCTTTTTGGATGACCGTCACATGTTAATTAAGTGATTACGGCCAGGCTACATGGCTGGTGAAGGAAAGGCGCTCATTGCCGCTTATTATTAGGGAACTTAAGCAAGGACAACGGCGACGACAACGACACAAATTTGCATATAAAGGACGGTGCCTACTATTGTTATTGCGCATACGTTCTGCGTATCTCGAGATACTCGGATTTCCTATCGGTGATGCTTGCTAAGGCAGGGATACTTTTGCGTGATTTAAAACTATCTGGAGCAAGTAGATCTTAGTAAGTACTCTTGGTATCCAAAAAGAAAATCAGGGGTAACCATGCATTTTTGAGAGCTAAATAAGCTTCAATTTAAGAAAGAACGCCATACATTGCTTTGTATTTTAAAGCTTTTTACAAATATTATTCATGAATTATGTTTGAGAAATGCGTGGTTAGCCCCAATTTTCTTTACGGATTTCAATACCAGTTGTTAAGATCTACATTTCCTGCATAATCACACACCGGGGCAAAAATGTTTTTAATTAGAAGGTACCGTCCTTAAGTGAGCAAACACAATAGCTTTGCTCTCCTTTTTCATAGGTTTCAAAACATTTTTAATCTGGATAACAACCGTTCTTGGCGCATAATCTGCCCTATATGCAACCGCCCTAATTCCCCATTCTTTTCGAGCTCCAATTATTTACTTTCCTGATCCACTGAGTTAATTGTCTAGACTTGTACACGAAGTCTGTATCGCTGAAGTGTATTTCGGTGATCGCTTGGGTCCCTAAGCGATCTGTTAAGATCACCGATCGTTTCACATGTACCTCCGCAAATGTCATTTATTACATAACCTGTACGTTATGCAATAAATTATATATTGGTGAGACAGGTAGACGACTAGGTGACCGATTCCGCGAACACCTTCGCGATGTTGAGAAGAATGACAAGGATGCATCTAAGCCAGTCGCTCGCCATTTTAATCTGCCTAACCACTCCAAAAAACACATGGCTATCTACGGCCTTTCCCTACATCTAGGTACGACGGAAAGCCGCAAGAATCTGGAACAAAAATTCATCTTTCAAATCGGCACCCTTAATCCTCACGGTATTAACGAACGCTTTTCATTCAACTAATATATTCCTATTTTTCACGTTGCCATGTTACCACCAATAGCGTAGCTCCTACTCTACTATAAAAACTACACGTAACCCACAATTCCTCGATTCGCTCTGACGAAGGGCTAACGCTCGAAACGTCAGCATTTAGAATCTCTGTACGGCGGCCAATTTACATTGTCAACTCCGTTTATAAAACCAAATTTTTGTATACTACTTCCCCACCAACGCAGAACCACAGTTTCTTTAGAAACTACCCCCTTCATTGCTGTCTGTTATACTTGTAGTCTTGGGTTGGGGACATCATGAACCCATTTCATATCCAGTGAGAAGCGCGTTTGAAACAATTGCTTCATCAAGTTTCATTTAACTCTGAGCTCTTTCCATTTCACAAAGCGACCAGCGAAATCAGTCTCCACATATAAGCTCAAACGGTATATGACCCGATAAGACAGGTTGAAAGTCGTATATTTGCAACTGGTGACCTTTCGTTGGTTTTCTTGGTATGGATTTCGAGAGCGATGCAGTCACGCCGGGAAGTCAAGGATCTGTCTAAAATGACAGGAAATGTAAACAAAACTGAAGCTTGAAATATGTGAGCAGTAACAAGACCTAAAATGAGAAAAAGTCGTGAAAAAAAGGAAACACAGTTCCTCTCACTGAAGTACCATTGAAAAGACTTGGAGAAAAGTGAACTTGCCAGTGAGTTGTTCCAAGGTTTCTGGTTCAGTTGATCGACAAATTGTTCAGTTCCCGCAAATGTGTTTCTACAGCCTTGGTCTTTGGGTGATCGTGTCTTTTCTTTGGCAATTCCCCAGCAACTCGTCCCACACGATGAATTCCGAACAACCTTAGGTATGCTTTCCGATAAGAAGGATTCATGACGCCGTAAATGATGGGGTTTATTGCTGAACTGGAAATGCCAAATATACTATACATGTAATAGGTTTCGCGGGTCAACTCCCATCCCGACCCGAGAAAGTGATCCACAGCATCCAGGACTAAAACTGGAGTCCAGCAGAAGATAAAGGCAACCACGGTTACAAACAAGATTTTTGTTACCTTAATATCCTCTAATGAGAGAGAGACCTTCCTTGCATTTCCGTTCCGGAGATTCTTTGCCACAGTTCTCTCATGGGTTTTAAGCGCTTTCAAAACTCTTAGGTAGCAAACGATCAAAATCACCATTGATATTCCGCTGAAGATGTAGGATGGAAGAATCAGCAACGAAAACTTGGACTCAAAGGAACAAAAGAATTTCCCGGGTTGAAACACGTAATCCTTACCAGCGGCGGTGTATGTCAAAGGAGTTGATAAGGCTGCAATCCAGCCTCCAAGGATTATAAGTTTGGCTTTGGCTGAAGTGAAAATGACTCTATACCTCGAGGTTTTAACGATGCGGAAATACCTAAAAGAAGGGAATATAGTGCTTAATGCTCCGCTCATGTAAAAAAATATCTCGGCTTGGCCTCAGCTTCTTCGGTTTAGGGTCTCTCTTCAGGGTCCTACCATAATAAAGCTAAATAACTTATTCTCATTGTTTTTGTTAAGTCGGGGAAACTAGTGAATAGTACTGAACCAGCGAGGTACTTGATGAGAAAAAGTTGCCATGAAAACGTGGCTTATATTAATTCTTTTACTGGGACAGAAGTGCACGAAATTGCAACGTGCTGTCATTTTTAAGACTCAAATATGTCTTCTCATTCCTGGGAACCGAAACAAACACGCTATGATTTTTACATTTTCTTGGATTCAAATTAGACTAGATGTCAAATTCGCGTTACCGCCGTAATTAACAAATAAACAGGTGTTTGCGAGAATAAAGAAAATAATCAGCTCTTACTACAATATTCCCGGGAAGATGCAAAAATAATAACGCTATGCTAGGGTTAGATAATTTCAAGTTAAAGTGTATGTTTCCCGAAGAAAAAGACGAGTAAGAGCAAAAAAGGAGTCATCGCAGCTTTTGTTGTGACAGTTTCGTAGTCTAACGCTTTTCTCTTATACTATTTTTCAGAAATCTTGTCAAAAATAAAGAGAGGATAGATTGTGAAATTAAGCCGCATTTAAAACACTTCCTTCAAATTGTTGGGGCGAACATTTGTAACGAAACTTTGACAAACAGGAGGAAAGATTAACCTATAAGGGCACATTTTTTTCGTTTTTCGGCAGTTGAACGAATTCCATTCCAAAGTGAGATGAGCTTTATCTAGATTCTTGCGTTGGGTGAGGTGGACTCTCAGTGACTCCTTTTGTTTGATTTAGAAAAGATAGAAAATGACAAATAACTCAAGTTTAATTTTGACCAAGGAAAGAACTTTCACTCACCGGTTTATCGCTAGCAAAGCAAGGGTGCCAATGGAAGCCCAACCTACCCACATAACAAGGAATCCCTGGATCTGACAAAGAAGGTACCCAAAAATCCAATCTCCAACGATTAGAACACTAAGAGAAAATGGTGCACAGATGTCCAACATGATAATATCAGATATGGCCAAGGAAATCACAAAATAAGCTGTAATGTTGCGAAGTCGGTGATTTTTATACAAAACCAACAAAACTGCAACGTTACCAAGAGTGCCGACGGATACGATAAAAGCGTGTAAAAAGGATTCGCCAATTGTGGAGGAAATCGAGCGCGTAGCGAGTTCTTTATAAAGAGGGGACCCGTCTGCGACCTTCGTCGAAGAAGAAACCATTTTGCTGATCAGCGATTTAACCACGAGTCGGCGCCCTTTCGTGTAAAAGGGGTGACTTTTGTCTTATGTTTTTGCAATGTATTAATTGATTGAAGTGATGGTCGCACTTATTAGAGCACTTATACCACTGATCCTGACGTGTTTCAATCAACAATTTAAAACTTTCATCTAAAAAGTCAAGGAAATCGTCATTGTGGCAAAAATACGTTTATTGATGTCAAAAACAACCATTTATTTTGAACCGGACGAAAAAGTGAAAGCGAGCTGGTGATTTTTAAGTCTTGTCTTTAAAGCCATATAAAATAAATTGAAAGAATAATGCTAAATTATGATACTGCTCAAAACAAGAACAATAATAAAAATACAGGAAGCATTTTCCGATTTTCAAATAGTCACAGAACAGCAGGTATTTACTTAAATACCCGAAGGATATTAAAAATCATCAAACAAAGGCGACAGGTGAATTTGTTTTCAATTTTTAAACAAAGAGAAATATCAGAGAATATATGCAATATAGTAGACATATACTTTAAATGAGTGAGATAGGCATCAATGGTGGAAGACAGTTATGAATTCTACTCAAAGTGGTTGATAAATTAAGAAATGTTGTTTCACTTAAACAAATAACTGTCTCCTGTAGTTACGGATCATAACAAGGACTATCACAGACTACAGCCACAAAACAATGAACGATTTGTTCAAGTCCTCGCTTTGAGTCTTGAAGTAATCGTTAAGGACCTACAACAAATAGCTCTTACAGAAAAACTGAGGCCACAGGGTTTTATATCAGCTAAAAGTATTGTATGCTTAAATAAAGGAAATTATTAGGGCTGATTTATGAGTGATGTGCACCAGACAACAGCAAAAATCCAGTGATACAAGTAGCGAATAGAAGGCGCTCACGACAGGGAGCCGAGCTTGCGAACTTATTCACTTTTGACTGCATCGTTTCGCAGGAACTCATTGGAGTGTAAGTTCAGGCTGATAAGACATTTAAATTGACGTATCATTTTGTATGAACTACGGACTCGGAGGAGAATTATTTTTAAAAGATGGAAGAGGTGCCAATTACGTGAAGGCAGATGTCCAAAACTACAAAATGATCTCCCGTTTCGCTTTTGCTTCATCGATAAACTCGACGGATTATTTTGTGTGGTGTATAACTAAGTGCCGGTGAAAGTCCCGACTGCATAAATTTCCACCACTATTCTCTTCCACATCGGGGAATGATTGTTGACCTGAATTTATTTATGTCAACTGGCCATAACCCCAGAAACCAGAACGGAGAAAAGAAGAAGAGAAAACAATACACCTAACTCTGATAAAAACCATGGCTTTCATGTTCATTGTGCAAATTAACTGCTGTTTCTTTTGCCATTCTCCCTGCTTGTCAATGAACATACAAGAAAAACACACAGGTCAAGAAGAGATTAATTTTTCGCTGCGCAGACCTTGAGGGGCGCTTTTCACTTTATCAGCCGTTCACGATTTTTTGCGAGTGTAAATAGAGGTGACAGAAGCGCAAAAGCTATCGCAAACCTAACTCAAAACCGAAACAGAGCTTGCTCTCCGATTCTACTCCTCATATATGATGTTTTCAACCAACCTCTACAGACACCAGTAACAATGGAGAAATGTACGACTTCTGGTGGACGAACAAAACAAGCTAATGGGAGATTTTTTGTTTTCGTCCACCAACGTGGCGACGATACCGCCACGTGAAAAACTCCTATACCAACTGTTTTAGTGCTCAACGTAGCAGCACTATGTTGGGACGAAGCCCTAGTAACGCCTGTGTTAAAGGCCCTCCAGCACCGCCAACCAAAACTAGTATATACCGCACAAGTGAATAGGGCCTTATGCGCTTTTTGATTGTTTAGATGTGACACCGGCGACGGACAACTGAAATGCAAACTGCCACGTGGGTTTGGTCGGAACGTCTTTTATTAGCCGTTGGTGCGTCCAATGGACCAAGCTGACAGTAAAGGCGGATAAAGGAATCACGCAACGTTTGGTGATGTCCGTGCACTTGCAGGGTCGTGGTGGTGGAGGTAATAAAGCATTTTCGTAACAATAGAATAACATTTTGCAAGCGCATAATATACTAAACACTTTTTTCCAAAATGGCAGCCATTTAGATATTCTTTTGTTTTTATTCAATTTAGCCCTTGATACCTCGTTCTTAAGCTTAAAATTTAAAAGAACATTTTGCCTTGAACGAGGCATCGAATGTCTAATTTGAATAAAAACAAAACAATATCAAAATAGCGGCCATTTTGGAAATTGGTGTATTAGCGGCAAATGATGTTATTGTTCGTCGATTCGATTACGAATATGACCATGTCAGACGACATTTTAGAACATTTCGCGGTGTGTCCGCTGGTGGCTGATGAGACCGATGCGGGCATGGAAGCCCCTGCCACAGGTCTGGCACCAGAGAATGCATGGGAGGCATATTGGTGGAGTTTACGGCTCGAGCCTGTCTTGCCATACGTTTTTCTATGGCGGCGTTGGATCGTTGAACTTCCGAGTGGAGGGCGCCCTTGTGAATCATGCTTCGCCAGACTGGTCTGTCAGATGCTACGTTTTCCCATGTGGTGATGTCGATGTTGAAGTCCTTGAGGTAAGCTTTCAGGGAGCCTTTGAAGCGCTTACGCTGTCCTCCTACCTTCCTTGCCCCTTGACTAAGTTCACCGTACAGCAGCTGCTTGGGTATTCTGGAGTCTGACATTCGGAAGACGTGACCTTCCCGGCGTATCTGCGCCTTGTGCATGGTGGTAATGACGCTGGGGCGCTGTGCCCTCTCCAGCACCTCGGTGTCCGGGATCTTAGCCTGCCAAAGGATGTTGAGGATGCTGCGTGGACACCGAAGGTGGAACTGGTGGAGTTGCTTCTCATGTCTCCTGTAGATGGTCCAGGTTTCCAGCCATAAAGGAGAGAAGTTAACACGACATGGCCTGTAGCCCTGTAGACTTTGACTTTAGTGCGGCAAATGATACACCTACGGCAATGTGTCGGGAATTGGCTTGAGACAGCTCAGTCACAACAAGCTTGAGTTGAACGGTCGATACTGTGGCTTTGTCCATGTTAAGCTGGATCCTAAGAGCTGTTACTAACCCATCGGCAGAGATCTCATGTATATACCCTCCACGAGTCCCACGATTTCCCATTATTCAATCATCCATATTCATTTACCTTCATCTATACCCATATGGTTACATGAGGTCTTTCCCAAACATCTCAGTCAGGCTAACACTTCTGGGGGAGAGGGGCGAGTCGCGTTTGACGACTAGTTTGCCGTCTTTGGTAAAAGTGACAACATCAAGATTACAAGATATCTTTTGACATGTGCAAAGTTGGTGAGCTTTTTGGATGACCGTCACATGTTAATTAAGTGATTACGGCCAGGCTACATGGCTGGTGAAGGAAAGGCGCTCATTGCCGCTTATTATTAGGGAACTTAAGCAAGGACAACGGCGACGACAACGACACAAATTTGCATATAAAGGACGGTGCCTACTATTGTTATTGCGCATACGTTCTGCGTATCTCGAGATACTCGGATTTCCTACCGGTGATGCTTGCTAAGGCAGGGATACTTTTGCGTGATTTAAAACTATCTGGAGAAAGTAGATCTTAGTAAGTACTCTTGGTATCCAAAAAGAAAATCAGGGGTAACCATGCATTTTTGAGAGCTAAATAAGCTTCAATTTAAGAAAGAACGCCATACATTGCTTTGTATTTTAAAGCTTTTTAAAAATATTATTCATGAATTATGTTTGAAAAATGCCTGGTTAGCCCCAATTTTCTTTATGGATTTCAATACCAGTTGTTAAGATCTACATTTCCTGCATAATCACACACCGGGGCAAAAATGTTTTTAATTAGAAGGTACCGTCCTTAAGTGAGCAAACACAATAGCTTTGCTCTCCTTTTTCATAGGTTTCAAAACATTTTTAATCTGGATAACAACCGTTCTTGGCGCATAATCTGCCCTATATGCAACCGCCCTAATTCCCCATTCTTTTCGAGCTCCAATTATTTACTTTCCTGATCCACTGAGTTAATTGTCTAGACTTGTACACGAAGTCTGTATCGCTGAAGTGTATTTCGGTGATCGCTTGGGTCCCTAAGCGATCTGTTAAGATCACCGATCGTTTCACATGTACCTCCGCAAATGTCATTTATTACATAACCTGTACGTTATGCAATAAATTATATATTGGTGAGACAGGTAGACGACTAGGTGACCGATTCCGCGAACACCTTCGCGATGTTGAGAAGAATGACAAGGATGCATCTAAGCCAGTCGCTCGCCATTTTAATCTGCCTAACCACTCCAAAAAACACATGGCTATCTACGGCCTTTCCCTACATCTAGGTACGACGGAAAGCCGCAAGAATCTGGAACAAAAATTCATCTTTCAAATCGGCACCCTTAATCCTCACGGTATTAACGAACGCTTTTCATTCAACTAATATATTCCTATTTTTCACGTTGCCATGTTACCACCAATAGCGTAGCTCCTACTCTACTATAAAAACTACACGTAACCCACAATTCCTCGATTCGCTCTGACGAAGGGCTAACGCTCGAAACGTCAGCATTTAGAATCTCTGTACGGCGGCCAATTTACATTGTCAACTCCGTTTATAAAACCAAATTTTTGTATACTACTTCCCCACCAACGCAGAACCACAGTTTCTTTAGAAACTACCCCCTTCATTGCTGTCTGTTATACTTGTAGTCTTGGGTTGGGGACATCATGAACCCATTTCATATCCAGTGAGAAGCGCGTTTGAAACAATTGCTTCATCAAGTTTCATTTAACTCTGAGCTCTTTCCATTTCACAAAGCGACCAGCGAAATCAGTCTCCACATATAAGCTCAAACGGTATATGACCCGATAAGACAGGTTGAAAGTCGTATATTTGCAACTGGTGACCTTTCGTTGGTTTTCTTGGTATGGATTTCGAGAGCGATGCAGTCACGCCGGGAAGTCAAGGATCTGTCTAAAATGACAGGAAATGTAAACAAAACTGAAGCTTGAAATATGTGAGCAGTAACAAGACCTAAAATGAGAAAAAGTCGTGAAAAAAAGGAAACACAGTTCCTCTCACTGAAGTACCATTGAAAAGACTTGGAGAAAAGTGAACTTGCCAGTGAGTTGTTCCAAGGTTTCTGGTTCAGTTGATCGACAAATTGTTCAGTTCCCGCAAATGTGTTTCTACAGCCTTGGTCTTTGGGTGATCGTGTCTTTTCTTTGGCAATTCCCCAGCAACTCGTCCCACACGATGAATTCCGAACAACCTTAGGTATGCTTTCCGATAAGAAGGATTCATGACGCCGTAAATGATGGGGTTTATTGCTGAACTGGAAATGCCAAATATACTATACATGTAATAGGTTTCGCGGGTCAACTCCCATCCCGACCCGAGAAAGTGATCCACAGCATCCAGGACTAAAACTGGAGTCCAGCAGAAGATAAAGGCAACCACGGTTACAAACAAGATTTTTGTTACCTTAATATCCTCTAATGAGAGAGAGACCTTCCTTGCATTTCCGTTCCGGAGATTCTTTGCCACAGTTCTCTCATGGGTTTTAAGCGCTTTCAAAACTCTTAGGTAGCAAACGATCAAAATCACCATTGATATTCCGCTGAAGATGTAGGATGGAAGAATCAGCAACGAAAACTTGGACTCAAAGGAACAAAAGAATTTCCCGGGTTGAAACACGTAATCCTTACCAGCGGCGGTGTATGTCAAAGGAGTTGATAAGGCTGCAATCCAGCCTCCAAGGATTATAAGTTTGGCTTTGGCTGAAGTGAAAATGACTCTATACCTCGAGGTTTTAACGATGCGGAAATACCTAAAAGAAGGGAATATAGTGCTTAATGCTCCGCTCATGTAAAAAAAATATCTCGGCTTGGCCTCAGCTTCTTCGGTTTAGGGTCTCTCTTCAGGGTCCTACCATAATAAAGCTAAATAACTTATTCTCATTGTTTTTGTTAAGTCGGGGAAACTAGTGAATAGTACTGAACCAGCGAGGTACTTGATGAGAAAAAGTTGCCATGAAAACGTGGCTTATATTAATTCTTTTACTGGGACAGAAGTGCACGAAATTGCAACGTGCTGTCATTTTTAAGACTCAAATATGTCTTCTCATTCCTGGGAACCGAAACAAACACGCTATGATTTTTACATTTTCTTGGATTCAAATTAGACTAGATGTCAAATTCGCGTTACCGCCGTAATTAACAAATAAACAGGTGTTTGCGAGAATAAAGAAAATAATCAGCTCTTACTACAATATTCCCGGGAAGATGCAAAAATAATAACGCTATGCTAGGGTTAGATAATTTCAAGTTAAAGTGTATGTTTCCCGAAGAAAAAGACGAGTAAGAGCAAAAAAGGAGTCATCGCAGCTTTTGTTGTGACAGTTTCGTAGTCTAACGCTTTTCTCTTATACTATTTTTCAGAAATCTTGTCAAAAATAAAGAGAGGATAGATTGTGAAATTAAGCCGCATTTAAAACACTTCCTTCAAATTGTTGGGGCGAACATTTGTAACGAAACTTTGACAAACAGGAGGAAAGATTAACCTATAAGGGCACATTTTTTTCGTTTTTCGGCAGTTGAACGAATTCCATTCCAAAGTGAGATGAGCTTTATCTAGATTCTTGCGTTGGGTGAGGTGGACTCTCAGTGACTCCTTTTGTTTGATTTAGAAAAGATAGAAAATGACAAATAACTCAAGTTTAATTTTGACCAAGGAAAGAACTTTCACTCACCGGTTTATCGCTAGCAAAGCAAGGGTGCCAATGGAAGCCCAACCTACCCACATAACAAGGAATCCCTGGATCTGACAAAGAAGGTACCCAAAAATCCAATCTCCAACGATTAGAACACTAAGAGAAAATGGTGCACAGATGTCCAACATGATAATATCAGATATGGCCAAGGAAATCACAAAATAAGCTGTAATGTTGCGAAGTCGGTGATTTTTATACAAAACCAACAAAACTGCAACGTTACCAAGAGTGCCGACGGATACGATAAAAGCGTGTAAAAAGGATTCGCCAATTGTGGAGGAAATCGAGCGCGTAGCGAGTTCTTTATAAAGAGGGGACCCGTCTGCGACCTTCGTCGAAGAAGAAACCATTTTGCTGATCAGCGATATAACCACGAGTCGGCGCCCTTTCGTGTAAAAGGGGTGACTTTTGTCTTATGTTTTTGCAATGTATTAATTGATTGAAGTGATGGTCGCACTTATTAGAGCACTTATACCACTGATCCTGACGTGTTTCAATCAACAATTTAAAACTTTCATCTAAAAAGTCAAGGAAATCGTCATTGTGGCAAAAATATGTTTATTGATGTCAAAAACAACCATTTATTTTGAACCGGACGAAAAAGTGAAAGCGAGCTGGTGATTTTTAAGTCTTGTCTTTAAAGCCATATAAAATAAATTGAAAGAATAATGCTAAATTATGATACTGCTCAAAACAAGAACAATAATAAAAATACAGGAAGCATTTTCCGATTTTCAAATAGTCACAGAACAGCAGGTATTTACTTAAATACCCGAAGGATATTAAAAATCATCAAACAAAGGCGACAGGTGAATTTGTTTTCAATTTTTAAACAAAGAGAAATATCAGAGAATATATGCAATATAGTAGACATATACTTTAAATGAGTGAGATAGGCATCAATGGTGGAAGACAGTTATGAATTCTACTCAAAGTGGTTGATAAATTAAGAAATGTTGTTTCACTTAAACAAATAACTGTCTCCTGTAGTTACGGATCATAACAAGGACTATCACAGACTACAGCCACAAAACAATGAACGATTTGTTCAAGTCCTCGCTTTGAGTCTTGAAGTAATCGTTAAGGACCTACAACAAATAGCTCTTACAGAAAAACTGAGGCCACAGGGTTTTATATCAGCTAAAAGTATTTTATGCTTAAATAAAGGAAATTATTAGGGCTGATTTATGAGTGATGTGCACCAGACAACAGCAAAAATCCAGTGATACAAGTAGCGAATAGAAGGCGCTCACGACAGGGAGCCGAGCTTGCGAACTTATTCACTTTTGACTGCATCGTTTCGCAGGAACTCATTGGAGTGTAAGTTCAGGCTGATAAGACATTTAAATTGACGTATCATTTTGTATGAACTACGGACTCGGAGGAGAATTATTTTTAAAAGATGGAAGAGGTGCCAATTACGTGAAGGCAGATGTCCAAAACTACAAAATGATCTCCCGTTTCGCTTTTGCTTCATCGATAAACTCGACGGATTATTTTGTGTGGTGTATAACTAAGTGCCGGTGAAAGTCCCGACTGCATAAATTTCCACCACTATTCTCTTCCACATCGGGGAATGATTGTTGACCTGAATTTATTTATGTCAACTGGCCATAACCCCAGAAACCAGAACGGAGAAAAGAAGAAGAGAAAACAATACACCTAACTCTGATAAAAACCATGGCTTTCATGTTCATTGTGCAAATTAACTGCTGTTTCTTTTGCCATTCTCCCTGCTTGTCAATGAACATACAAGAAAAACACAGGTCAAGAAGAGATTAATTTTTCGCTGCGCAGACCTTGAGGGGCGCTTTTCACTTTATCAGCCGTTCACGATTTTTTGCGAGTGTAAATAGAGGTGACAGAAGCGCAAAAGCTATCGCAAACCTAACTCAAAACCGAAACAGAGCTTGCTCTCCGATTCTACTCCTCATATATGATGTTTTCAACCAACCTCTACAGACACCAGTAACAATGGAGAAATGTACGACTTCTGGTGGACGAACAAAACAAGCTAATGGGAGATTTTTTGTTTTCGTCCACCAACGTGGCGACGATGCCGCCACGTGAAAAACTCCTATACCAACTGTTTTAGTGCTCAACGTAGCAGCACTATGTTGGGACGAAGCCCTAGTAACGCCTGTGTTAAAGGCCCTCCAGCACCGCCAACCAAAACTAGTATATACCGCACAAGTGAATAGGGCCTTATGCGCTTTTTGATTGTTTAGATGTGACACCGGCGACGGACAACTGAAATGCAAACTGCCACGTGGGTTTGGTCGGAACGTCTTTTATTAGCCGTTGGTGCGTCCAATGGACCAAGCTGACAGTAAAGGCGGATAAAGGAATCACGCAACGTTTGGTGATGTCCGTGCACTTGCAGGGTCGTGGTGGTGGAGGTAATAAAGCATTTTCGTAACAATAGAATAACATTTTGCAAGCGCATAATATACTAAACACTTTTTTCCAAAATGGCAGCCATTTAGATATTCTTTTGTTTTTATTCAATTTAGCCCTTGATACCTCGTTCTTAAGCTTAAAATTTAAAAGAACATTTTGCCTTGAACGAGGCATCGAATGTCTAATTTGAATAAAAACAAAACAATATCAAAATAGCGGCCATTTTGGAAATTGGTGTATTAGCGGCAAATGATGTTATTGTTCGTCGATTCGATTACGAATATGACCATGTCAGACGACATTTTAGAACATTTCGCGGTGTGTCCGCTGGTGGCTGATGAGACCGATGCGGGCATGGAAGCCCCTGCCACAGGTCTGGCACCAGAGAATGCATGGGAGGCATATTGGTGGAGTTTACGGCTCGAGCCTGTCTTGCCATACGTTTTTCTATGGCGGCGTTGGATCGTTGAACTTCCGAGTGGAGGGCGCCCTTGTGAATCATGCTTCGCCAGACTGGTCTGTCAGATGCTACGTTTTCCCATGTGGTGATGTCGATGTTGAAGTCCTTGAGGTAAGCTTTCAGGGAGCCTTTGAAGCGCTTACGCTGTCCTCCTACCTTCCTTGCCCCTTGACTAAGTTCACCGTACAGCAGCTGCTTGGGTATTCTGGAGTCTGACATTCGGAAGACGTGACCTTCCCGGCGTATCTGCGCCTTGTGCATGGTGGTAATGACGCTGGGGCGCTGTGCCCTCTCCAGCACCTCGGTGTCCGGGATCTTAGCCTGCCAAAGGATGTTGAGGATGCTGCGTGGACACCGAAGGTGGAACTGGTGGAGTTGCTTCTCATGTCTCCTGTAGATGGTCCAGGTTTCCAGCCATAAAGGAGAGAAGTTAACACGACATGGCCTGTAGCCCTGTAGACTTTGACTTTAGTGCGGCAAATGATACACCTACGGCAATGTGTCGGGAATTGGCTTGAGACAGCTCAGTCACAACAAGCTTGAGTTGAACGGTCGATACTGTGGCTTTGTCCATGTTAAGCTGGATCCTAAGAGCTGTTACTAACCCATCGGCAGAGATCTCATGTATATACCCTCCACGAGTCCCACGATTTCCCATTATTCAATCATCCATATTCATTTACCTTCATCTATACCCATATGGTTACATGAGGTCTTTCCCAAACATCTCAGTCAGGCTAACACTTCTGGGGGAGAGGGGCGAGTCGCGTTTGACGACTAGTTTGCCGTCTTTGGTAAAAGTGACAACATCAAGATTACAAGATATCTTTTGACATGTGCAAAGTTGGTGAGCTTTTTGGATGACCGTCACATGTTAATTAAGTGATTACGGCCAGGCTACATGGCTGGTGAAGGAAAGGCGCTCATTGCCGCTTATTATTAGGGAACTTAAGCAAGGACAACGGCGACGACAACGACACAAATTTGCATATAAAGGACGGTGCCTACTATTGTTATTGCGCATACGTTCTGCGTATCTCGAGATACTCGGATTTCCTACCGGTGATGCTTGCTAAGGCAGGGATACTTTTGCGTGATTTAAAACTATCTGGAGAAAGTAGATCTTAGTAAGTACTCTTGGTATCCAAAAAGAAAATCAGGGGTAACCATGCATTTTTGAGAGCTAAATAAGCTTCAATTTAAGAAAGAACGCCATACATTGCTTTGTATTTTAAAGCTTTTTAAAAATATTATTCATGAATTATGTTTGAAAAATGCCTGGTTAGCCCCAATTTTCTTTATGGATTTCAATACCAGTTGTTAAGATCTACATTTCCTGCATAATCACACACCGGGGCAAAAATGTTTTTAATTAGAAGGTACCGTCCTTAAGTGAGCAAACACAATAGCTTTGCTCTCCTTTTTCATAGGTTTCAAAACATTTTTAATCTGGATAACAACCGTTCTTGGCGCATAATCTGCCCTATATGCAACCGCCCTAATTCCCCATTCTTTTCGAGCTCCAATTATTTACTTTCCTGATCCACTGAGTTAATTGTCTAGACTTGTACACGAAGTCTGTATCGCTGAAGTGTATTTCGGTGATCGCTTGGGTCCCTAAGCGATCTGTTAAGATCACCGATCGTTTCACATGTACCTCCGCAAATGTCATTTATTACATAACCTGTACGTTATGCAATAAATTATATATTGGTGAGACAGGTAGACGACTAGGTGACCGATTCCGCGAACACCTTCGCGATGTTGAGAAGAATGACAAGGATGCATCTAAGCCAGTCGCTCGCCATTTTAATCTGCCTAACCACTCCAAAAAACACATGGCTATCTACGGCCTTTCCCTACATCTAGGTACGACGGAAAGCCGCAAGAATCTGGAACAAAAATTCATCTTTCAAATCGGCACCCTTAATCCTCACGGTATTAACGAACGCTTTTCATTCAACTAATATATTCCTATTTTTCACGTTGCCATGTTACCACCAATAGCGTAGCTCCTACTCTACTATAAAAACTACACGTAACCCACAATTCCTCGATTCGCTCTGACGAAGGGCTAACGCTCGAAACGTCAGCATTTAGAATCTCTGTACGGCGGCCAATTTACATTGTCAACTCCGTTTATAAAACCAAATTTTTGTATACTACTTCCCCACCAACGCAGAACCACAGTTTCTTTAGAAACTACCCCCTTCATTGCTGTCTGTTATACTTGTAGTCTTGGGTTGGGGACATCATGAACCCATTTCATATCCAGTGAGAAGCGCGTTTGAAACAATTGCTTCATCAAGTTTCATTTAACTCTGAGCTCTTTCCATTTCACAAAGCGACCAGCGAAATCAGTCTCCACATATAAGCTCAAACGGTATATGACCCGATAAGACAGGTTGAAAGTCGTATATTTGCAACTGGTGACCTTTCGTTGGTTTTCTTGGTATGGATTTCGAGAGCGATGCAGTCACGCCGGGAAGTCAAGGATCTGTCTAAAATGACAGGAAATGTAAACAAAACTGAAGCTTGAAATATGTGAGCAGTAACAAGACCTAAAATGAGAAAAAGTCGTGAAAAAAAGGAAACACAGTTCCTCTCACTGAAGTACCATTGAAAAGACTTGGAGAAAAGTGAACTTGCCAGTGAGTTGTTCCAAGGTTTCTGGTTCAGTTGATCGACAAATTGTTCAGTTCCCGCAAATGTGTTTCTACAGCCTTGGTCTTTGGGTGATCGTGTATTTTCTTTGGCAATTCTCCAGCAACTCGTCCCACACGATGAATTCCGAACAACCTTAGGTATGCTTTCCGATAAGAAGGATTCATGACGCCGTAAATGATGGGGTTTATTGCTGAACTGGAAATGCCAAATATAGTATACATGTAATAGGTTTCGCGGGTCAACTCCCATCCCGACCCGAGAAAGTCATCCACAATATCCAGGACAAAAATTGGAGTCCAGCAGAAGATAAAGGCAACCACGGTTGCAAACAAGATTTTTGTTACCTTAATATCCTCTATCGAGAGAGAGACCTTCCTTGTATTTCCGTTCCGGAGAGTCTTTGCCACAGTTCTCTCATGGGTTTAAGCGCTTTGAGAACTCTTAGGTAGCAAACGATCAAAATTACCATTGATATTCCGACGAAGATATGGGATGGAAGAGTAAGCAATGAAAACTTGGACTCAAAGAAACAAAAGAATTTCCCGGGTTGAAACACGTAATCCTTACCAGCGGCGGTGTATATCAAAGGGGTTGATAAGGCCGCAATCCAGCCTCCAAGGACTATAAGTTTGGCTTTGGCTGAAGTGAAAATGACTCTATACATCGAGGTTTTAACGATGCGGAAATACCTAAAAGAAGGGAATGTAGTGCTTAATGCTCCGCTTATGTCAAAAAATATCTCGGCTTGGCCTCAACTTCTTCGGTGTAGGGTCTCTTTTGAGGGTCCAACCACAATAAAGCTAAATAACGTATTTTCATTTTTTTTGTAAAGTAGTGAATAGCACTGAACCAGCGAAGTACTTGATGAGAAATAGTTGTCATGAAAACGTGGCTTATATTAATTCTTTTACTGGGACAGAAGTGCACGAAATTGCAACGTGCTGTCATTTTAAGACTCAAATATGTCTTCTCATTCCTGGGAACCGAAACAAACACGCTATGGTTTTTACATTTTCTTGAATTTAAATTAGACTAGATGTCAAATTCAGTCACATTACTGCCGTAATTAACAAATAAAAAAACAGGTGTTTGCGAGAATAAAGAAAATTATCAGTTCTTACTGTAATATTACCAGGAAGGTGCAAAAATAAGTTCAAGTTAAAGTGTATATTTTCCCCACAAAAAGTCGAGAAAGTGCAAAAAGGAGTCATCACAGTTTTTGTTGTGACAGTTTCGTAATCTAACGCTTTTCTCTTATACTATTTTTGAGAAATCTTGTCAAAAATAAAGAGAGGATAGGATGTGAAATCAAGCCACATTTGAACACTTCCTTCAAATTGTTGGGGCGAACATTTGTAAAGAAACTTTGACAAACACGAGGAAAGATTAACCTATAAGGGCACATTTTTTTCGTTTTTTCGGCAGTTGAACAAATTCCATTCCAAAGCGAGATGAGCTTTATCTAGATTCTTGCGTTGGGTGAGGTGGAATCTCAGTGACTCCATTTGCCTGATTTGAAAAAGATAGAAAATGACAAATAACTCAAGTTTAATTTTGACTAAGGAAAGAACTCTCACTCACCGGTTTATCGCTAGCAAAGCAAGGGTCCCAATGGAAGCGCAACCTACCCAGAAAACAAGGAATCCCTGGATCTGACAAATAAGGTACCCAAAAATCCAATCTCCAACGATTAGAACACCAATAGAAAATGGTGCGCAAAGGTCCAACATGATAATATCAGATATGGCCAAGGAAATCACAAAATAAGCTGTAATGTTGCGAAGACGGTGATTTTTATACAAAACCAACAAAACTGCAACGTTACCAAGAGTGCCGACGGATACGATAAAAGCGTATAAAAACGATTCGCCAATTGTGGAGGAAATCGAGCGGGTAGCGAGTTCTTTATAAAGAGGGGACCCATCCGCGATTTTCGTTGAAGAAGAAACCATTTTGCTGATCAGTGATATAACCACGAGTCGACACCCTTTCATGTAAAATACAACGTGCCTTTCTAAATCCTTCATTCACAATGACAATTCCGTTTCACTATTTAATCACGTTTTCAAATCCAATAAAACTAACTTCGAATAAAATCACGAGACTTATCAGGAAAAGCAAATTGTCAATCATCAGGAAACAAAACGAAAACGTCACTTCCGTTGCAGTAACAGGACTAATGAAGGAAACAAATATTTTTTTCACGGAAACACATGAGCCCAACCAATTGACTGCTTCCAACTGTGTGGCTTCATAGCTCAGTTGGTAGAGCATTGCACCGGCACCGGTGCCCGGCTCAGTTGGTTGAGCATCGGGCTGCCCTGCGGGAGGTCGGGAGGTCGTGACTCCGGACGGACCAACACTCAGGGTCTTAAAATAACTGAGGACAAATTGTAATTACATCCGCAAATGGTTAGACTTTCAAGTCTTCTCGGATAAGGACTATAAACCGTAGGCTCCGTCTCACAACCCTTCAATGTTCATGAACTCTGTGGGATTTTAAAGATCCCACACACTAGTCGAAAAGAGTAAGGCACGAAGTTCTTGGCGTTGTGATCTGGGCTTTCCCTCAGCAATGTGGTCGGCTTGGCACCATCATCTGAATGAACTACTGATCGATGAGACCACATAACAGCAGACAGACAGACAGTAGCCAAATTGAAGGAGTCCGAGTGCTGAAACTGGTAAACTGACTGCGAACAGTCTCTCTTTTGCTCTAAAATCGTTTAAATGACGCAAATACTGCAGGCGTTGGTTAGAGTGGCTCTAACCAACGCCCACAGCTTCAGCCAAAGTTCAACGAATGCAAAGTTCAAAGTTCAACGTATGCATTCCTTTCAACAATTTTAGGTTGTCCTGGTAAGGCCCCGTTTATATGGAGAAAGGATGTCCCGGGTAGAAGGGTCACCCTCCTAGCCGAGTTACCCTGGGCGAGCCAACGTTTCATACATTTCCTTACAAAACGCAGCGAACCGTTTATATGAGAAAACAAAAGTTGGCTCGGCTGGAAGGGTGACCCGCCTGGCAGGGTCACTCTTTTTCGACGGTAGGGTCACCCTTTTAGCCGGGCCAACTTTTCTTCATATAAACACTTTGGCTCGGTCAGCCGGGACACAACTCCACGTATCGGAAATTGAAGTTCGTGTTTTATCTTTAAAAACGAACATTGTGGGTTAAATTGCTATCAAAGAAGTTAAATCTAAGTCAACAGTGACCGTGTGATTGATTTAAAACATAGAAATCCAGCGGAAAGAGGGATATTGAAGTTACGAATTATTAAGCAGGGCCAATGAATAATTTAGTACGGTTAACTTTGACTCGGTCAACCGGGACAACTTTTCTCATATAAACGCTCGGTAAAGTTGACTCAGCTAGGAGGGTGACTCTTCTACCCGGGACAACTTTTTCCATATAAACGGGGCCTTAGTCTGAGCATCACTTCAATCAATGAATACATTGCATAAACGCCTTTCAATCAGTAACTCCGAAGTTTTAACTAAAAAGTCATGGAAATCGTCATTGCGGCAAATGTTTGTTTATTCATGTCAGAAA
>NC_090889.1:28881137-28891137 GCF_036669925.1 Montipora capricornis
TATCATTTAATGCTTAGGTGTGCAATAAAAGACAATAGACGCAACTTGGCGTAAATGAGGGGCAGGAATGTACTGGCAAGGCGCGGATAATACCCACCGCCAGTATGGACCACCGGATGAGGGGCCTCGGGAACTAGCCGAGGGGGTGCCTCATGCCTGTATTGCAAGGTGGGCATAGTGGCTGGCATAATGTCTTGGGGCCAAGTTAACCCAGTCCAGCAAAGTAACAATATACCCCCTCCCTAACGGGGCTTCAGCACAGGGCTGAAGGGGTGCCGCAGGCAGCAACTCCCCACCCAAAATGCTGGGATAAACGAGGAGTGCCCTGTGTGAAGCCCACTTAGTGGTTTTGCTCCCAATTTGACAGGGAGAAAAAATGACCCCATCTCCGTGAAGTTGCAATAGCGAAAAGCAAACATTGCCTGCCCCAAAGGTGAAAGTAGAGAACCGACGAGTGGAGATAGGGGTCGAAAGTACGACATGAGCATAAAAAAAAAATAATAATAAAAATAAAAAAAAATAGAAAAAATAAAAATAAAAATAAAAAACCAAAGCCAATAGGCATCGCATAGAGACTGGAGGGGGTAGGACCCTCGCACTAGACATTTGAATGGAGGGGATAGGACCCTCGCACAAAAAATTTGACTGGAGGCGATAGGACCCTCGCAAAAAACATTCGACTGGAGGGGATAGGACCCTCGCACAAAACATTTGACTGGAGGGGATAGGACCCTCGCAAAAAACATTCGACTGGAGGGGATAGGACCCTCGCACAAAACATTAGACTGGAGGGGATAGGACCCTCACACAAAACATTCAGCTGGAGGGGATAGGACCCTCGCACAACACATTTGGCTGGAGGGGATAGGACCCTCGTGCAAAACAATACCGACAAAATAGTCATTTCCAATAGTACTACATGAACTTGAGAGGGCAGAAAGCCCAAGGAAAGAGAATGTCACAGAAAGCCCTCAAGTGCCGAATGGGCCTTAGGATAGTGCTTTCACCCATGTGATGGCTGGCATGTGGCTGAAAAGGGGATGAAAGGCAATCGTATCGAGGAGAAATGAGGGTGGGGGGGGGGGGGGGAGCAAACGCACACAGCAGGCTTCCAGGGGGATGCCAACATGATTGCTGTACCCATAGGTGAAAACACTATAGGTTCAGGACGATACAGGAAAATATGAATTAAGTTATCCAAGGAACTGTCATAGATCATTACTGATTGTTAGAAAAATCCAAGTTTCAATGAGATACTCAAGTGCTTTCAAGGATTCCAGGGGGTTGTTAGCAGGAGGAGCAAGAGGCCAATGACTGAGGAACCTGACATAGTTTCCTTTGGAGTCCTGATGTAAGCTTGATATGTGGTAGGATTCCAGCGACCCAGAATTTGAAGAGCCAGTTGAAAATGCCAGTGATTCTGCCGGTTGTAGCAGCACCAATACTAAAGCTGTGAGATGCAGAGGAGGAGCTGTCATTGTCACAGAGGTTTAAGAGAGACCATAAGTTGTTGGTGTGTGAAGTCTGGGTGAGGTATGGTCCACAGGAGAAGCTGAAGAGTAGCTGGCCAGGGTCTTGAGTTGCAGTTTTGAGCATATAATCTTGCAGGGCAGACGATGCATAAAGGTCTGAGTTTGACCTTGCAAAACTGAGCATGGCTGTCTCCCAGAAAGGGTCAGTTTTGGACTTTTAAATTGCAGTGTCAAATGAAGTAGGGTGAAGGATGTTGGGATGGAAAGAAATGTCTGTTCTAGCAAGGTGGGACTGAGGGTCGAAATTGCCATTGCAGGTAAATTCGCTGCTTCTTAAGAAGCCAAAAAATGAAAGGGTAAATGCAGCCCATAACATAAAGGAGTCAACGCTTGGTAGACTTGAAAGGTTGTAACTTAGTATACTTAGATGCTATGGAGAACTGATGAGGTGATCAGGGGGCAAGCCTTCTTGCATTCCCATGGGAGAGCTTGATCCCCCTCAAACTTTTGTGAAGGACTGGCATAGCCAGAATGACCAGGAGACAACCAGACTCAATGTGAAGGTTGTCAAGTGCTGCCAGATAAACATAATCGTGCCGTAGGAGCCTGTATTGCACAGATGAGTAACAAAAGGGATCAGGGTGAACTTGTGAGCAGGTCGAACAGGGAGGGGGATATGGAAAGCTGACTAAAAATGAAGGGGCACTCCGTAGGCCAACGGGAAGGGCTGTGTAGAGGTAGTAGTGGTTTTTCCGGGCCATTCCCTGGAGCTCCCTCAGGGGTGAATGGGGATTATTCTGGAGGCAGGGTACAGGGTCTGAAATTGCGCCTTCCTGGTTGCTAATGCGACTAAAAAATTGAGTACTGGCGACCAGAATTTCACAACTGGTCACCATTGTTAAGGTCAGATCTGTTTGCCAAGAGGTGTCTTACTTTTTATCCTGAGACTGTTTTGAAATAGAAATGAAGGAGTTTTTCCGTTAACAACCTCCATAACCTCACAAGCCGTTGTTTCTCATAAAATATGTATTGCAGGGGGAAAAACGACTCAGTCAAGACAAGGACTGGTGTGAGAAATATACCACTATGGCGGATTGTGTTCGACAGCGTGTGACTAGTGTTTCCGTAGCTGAAATTTTCGACAAACTAGGGGGCAGATAGATTTCATTATTACATGTACAACCGTGGTCAATACTCTTGGGACATTAACGCAACAGCTGGTGAAAATGACGCATTTTGTCTCCCCCGTCCCCCCCGGTTCAGTGTTGACGTTATGGCTTCAAATCTTTTTCAACACAATCAACATTGCTGAGGGGAAGGGGGGACAGCAGAAACAAGCTTTTTCCACAACATTTCCAAGCGTTTATAACAGGTTAAATACACTTTTCATAAGCAAGGTGTGTTTTCGCGCCTCATTTTCGTAAGTGTCCCAAGACGTTTTGACCAGGGTTGTCTGAAAATGGGTTTGTTTTAACAAAACAGAATTATATCATTTTCCGTGTTTTCACACAGTTCCTTTTTTCATATACCTGCCTAGAAGTCCAAGTCTGCACTGTGGATCGCTAAAATTCCGTTTCCTTTAGGAAAATGTACGCTACAAGAAGTACAGGCATGTATGTGTAATGGTTTGCGGATCTATTAGTATAGGGAGATAACTGGAAAGTCAGCTTTCGTTTTCTTTTCTGACATGAAACAATGTGGTACAATAAAGGGCAAGACGTTGTTTGTTCGTTATGGCCATATTCAAAAGCAGGGAAAGTCACATGAGCAATCGGCACGTTCTGATTGGTCAAGCGATGTCTTCGAAAATTTGAATTCAAAGTAAACGATCTTTTTACGGGAACCCAACAGCTTAGAGAGTTCAGTTCAGTAACGACTTGTTTATCAACTGAATATGGCATCGTTGGATCCTTCAAGGCAAAGAATAGTATATCTAATTACGTATAGTCGTGCAGATACCACCAAGTTTCCAAGTAAAGGGAGTTTATCGTCAGCTATTGTATGAGCCTGGCAGCATTTTGGCATGATAGTACTACAGTGGGTTACTTGCATCGAGGCACATAACAACAACAATGAGTGTACGAGTGGAGACGAGATGAATCTATATCATTACCATATGGCCTTAAAATTAGCGAAGCGGGGCAGATGGCTTCAAGTACGAAACTACTTGGACGAGAAGTTTGGAGTTCAAGTGAATTTTAGTGACAACCATAATTCGTAATACACAGCCTACCGGTATGTCACCAAGGAAGATCGTGAAGCGTTACACTCCTCTGGACATCCTGACCTTACTGATGCGGTTCCACGGACCGAAGCTGCAATAACTTCTCGGAAAAGAAAGGCAAAAGACAAGGGCAAAGGCCAGGGTAAAAAACGAGGTCAAAGATCGGAGCGTCTCAGTGTTTACGATGTCTGTCAGATAGTTCAACACAAGGGTATAACGTCACGGCTGGAACTCGTTTGCTTGGCTGTTGAACAAAATGGAGAGGGTAAAAGTTCTTTGGCACAGTTTATCGCAAACCGGGGAAATAAAGCAGTAGAGGAAGCTATCGAGTTAGCGAAAGAATTTGCCGAAGCAGAGGTAAAGTGTCTCCGGGCTAAGAAGACCAGGATCGAGTTATTACAAGAACAAACTACAGGCGAATGTGTCCATGGTTGTGGGGGGAGGTGGTTAGAAGCAGCTCACCAATTATTGCAAAGGCACAATATTACAAAAGAAGATTTTTGTACCGCAATTTACACCGCTTTGAGTAAGGGAAGAAGAAAGTACAGAAATATCTTTATTTATGGCGACACAAATTGCGGCAAATCGTTTATTTTAGCTCCGTTGAAGGTCATTTATGAGACCTTTTGTAACCCCGCGACTGGTTCATTTGCTTGGCTAGGAGCAGAGGACGCGGAGGTCATTTTCCTCAATGACTTCCGCTGGCATCCCAAAATTATTGCCTGGGCTGACTTTCTACAGGCTCTGGAAGGCGACACAGTGCACTTGCCGACCCCGAAAAACGTATGTAGCCGAGATTTGGAACTAAATATTGACACCCCATTTTTCGCCACCTCTGATGCTCCTTTGGTTTTAATCAAAGCGGGAGCAATTGACAGCACTAACACTCGTATGATGAATGTGAGGTGGAGATTCTACCACTTTTGGAAACAAATACCACTCGAGGAACAACAGGAGTTAATTCCATGTGGTCGCTGCTTTGCTAAGTTTATTTTGGACAACGCACGCAACGATGCGTTGCTATAGAGACACTGAGACATTTCTCAGTAATGATCAGTAACATTTCTCACTAGAGAAAAGTGGTTTTTGAAGGTATTATGTCAATTTGTTATCGCTATTTTAGTGCTAAGAAAGTCTCTGTTATGCCCTTGTGATAAAACGGGTATTTGTTCTCGCATTCCTGCACATATGTGAAAAAAATCGACATTTCTCACCTTGAAATTAAAAAAAAAACGAAAACTTTAATTAATCTTTTATAGTCGTTTCAGTGAGAAATGTTCAAAAAGCGCCACAAAGTGCCTATGTTAACAAGAAACGAGGGGAAAAGGAAATTAAGACATTGACAAGCCACACAAGAGTTTATTTTCAAGAAATGTAGCTCTCTGTGAATTACAATTCAAACAAAACGGCCTCGTAGACAAGTGAGAAATCAGGTGAGAACTGTTCAACGTATCTGTCACGCAATGCCCTTTCCTAAAATAACCTTTCAGAGCAATTTTACAGTCAACACAGTTTCTTGAAATGGAACAAAGTTGCCCTTGACGTTGAGTAAAAACCTCTTAAGTCATGGAAAATGTAATAGATAGTGTGGACCGCTGTATCGAAGCACTCCAGTCAATATTTTGTTTTGTGACCTTTGGACGCCAGTACAGCTTCAATTCTGCGAGTTGTACTTAAAATTAGTTTATCGATATCCTCGATAGGAAAATTATCAAAGGCTCTCAAAACCCGTGCGGTGAACTGTTCAAATGACTCCTTTGTAATATTCTGTGTTACAGCTTCTTCATCTAAGTGACATTTGATTTGGTTGAATAAATTTTCTATGCAATGGATATCTGCGCAGCGAGGAGGAAGTTTAAGTAACTCCGCCTCAATTTCCTCTAGGGCCTCCTTCGCACGCTTGCTTGTCTGGCTAGGGTCGTTATCCATGACAAAGAGTCGTCTGGCGTTTCTTTTCGGCCCTGCCCGACCAAACGCTATATTGAAATGGCTCCTAATAAACTGAGCGAAGAAACTTCCGTGCATTTTTTCATAGGGTACTGTTAGTATTACCCCTTTTCCGTAAGCGATGGCTACGAGCACGTGCAAACGTCTACCGCCAGGCAGGTCCTTGGAACCTTTTGTTGTAAACTTTAGGCCTTCTCCCTTCTGTCGCCATATCCGTGATTTATTAATATTTGCACCGCTCTGCGGATTGTATTTGTGGACAAAGGACACGGCATCTAAGTAAAAGGCCACTTCATTTGCCCAAAACTGGGGATTTTCCGCGGCTACACGTTTCATTTTGCGAGCGAATCGTACACGCAGCTTGCGGTCGTTTTCACTAAGAAGGCCCTTTTTCCTCGCTTGCAAATATGAGTAACCACTTTCATTTAAATAACGAGAAAATGTTCTCCTACTTGCCATTTCAAAATTAAGCCCACTTTGCTCCACTATGCTTTTAACTGTAATGTTTCTACAGTTTCTTGCCCTTAACTCCTTTAGCGCGCGGACAAGTTTTCGCACACTACGTTGACTTACTTTCCGTGGTCTCCCGCCTTTGTTACTTGACTTTGATGCGTCCATATTTGGCGGAGGATTGTCGCTGCAAATTCTAGCAGCAGAAGACTTGGAAATCCCACATTCTCTTGCTATTTCACGGTACGATGCCTTCCTGTACTTTCGTAAAAACAACGCTAAAGCTGTTTGCACACTTGTTCTTTTCTGGTCGCAAACCATCCCGAATTAAGTTACCAAGCAACTTCTGATGACTGTTTAAAAGTACATGACTTCTTATACAGAAAAGGGTAAGATGCAGGCATTCCCAGTCATGAAATTTGTACACTTTTGACAGTGAAAGGAAACTCCCCACGCATGAAAATGAGTACGTCACAGATTCGTGATAAGCATTCGAGAGTGTTCTTCTATGCACCTCAGGTCACGAAGTAAATAACAATTACTTAGTAATACATGGCAACTTTTTTCTTGAACTTACTATACTTACGAATCCACAACTTTCATCTACGTTTCTTAACGTTTAAAAGACTTTTTCCAATAGAAGGGGTTTTCAGACAACCGTGGTCAATACTCTTGGGACATCAACGCAACAGCTGGTGAAAATGACGCATTTTGTCTCCCCCCGTCCCCCCCGGTTCAGTGTTGACGTTATGGCTTCAAATCTTTTTCAACACAATCAACATTGCTGAGGGGAAGGGGGGACAGCAGAAACAAGCTTTTTCCACAACATTTCCAAGCGTTTATAACAGGTTAAATACACTTTTCATAAGCAAGGTGTGTTTTCGCGCCTCATTTTCGTAAGTGTCCCAAGACGTTTTGACCAGGGTTGTACATTCGAGGTCGGATACCTTTTCTCTCCAAAATGTGCGCTTTTGAAAGTGAAAAGATAATGCTTGACACATACACAAGACCATGCGGTCGTTGCTTTCTGGTATCCATAAAACAGGTCAAAATGTACAAGTTAATTTGGACCCTGGGTTAGATGTCTGTTTTAGAGGGGGAGGTTTGTGGCTGTTTTCCTACGAAAGTCAACATCATAGGAAGGCCATGCCAAGCCCTCAACTTCCTTTGGGTAATCGAATGGTCGCTTGATAGGGGAACATCTCTACCGCCCTTTGGGGAAAAGAAGTGAGAAGTGCAGAACCAGGGGTGGATCCAGAGTAGTTCAAGTGACTGGCAGAAATCACTCAAATTTCTTCCAAACCTTATTTTTCAGCCCTTTATTGCAGTTCACGAAATCAACTATCCTTCTTGTTTTAATTTTTTTTTTTTTTTTTTTCTTCTAGAAATATGACAAGAAAATCGCTCCCAATTGATCGACAGATAAACAGCTTACTTCAACAACAAATCAAAACAAATCGCGAAAATTCTGAAATCCCTGTTCAAGACAATAATTTTTTGCGAAAGAAACAACATAGCCCTCAGAGGTCCACAAGATGATGATCCACAAAATGCCAGTCTTTCTGGAAACTTTCAGGCACTATTAGAATTTCGAATTGGCAGCGGCGATCAAACACTGCAACGTCACTTGAAAACTGCACCCAGAAATGCAACATATTTCTTAAACCCGTCAAAACAAGATGATTACAACTGTGGGTGCTATCATAGTGAATAATTTGTCGCAGGAAATCAGGGAGAGCAATTATTTTTCTATTATGTCTGACGAAGCAGCTGACGTATCAAACAAAGAAAATCTTTCAGTGGTGATCAGATTTCTTGATTCAACCAAAACAGTCAGAGAAGGTTTGTGGGATTCTACCTTTGTGAGGATGGAACGACAGGAGCAGCTTTCAAAGATTTAATATAGCTGATTTAGGACTATCTTTGGATGACTGTCGGGGCCAATGTTATGATGGTGCGGGAAAATGGCATTCGGAGAGCACCAAATTTCAAATTTTCTTGGGGGAGCATGCCCCCAAACCCCCCTAGTTTAGTTGGTGCAAATCACTCATGAAAAATCCTGGATCCACCCCTGAGAAAACCATACAGAAAATGCCGACAAGAATCAAGCTGGGCTAATTTTTTCCGAGAGGAGGGGGGAACTCTTTGTGGTTTACCGATAAAGGAAATGGAAAGCCCGGGAAGGTCGTTATCTGAAAGGCACGAGTTTTCTGGCAGCACCGCGACAAACTCAACATACTCACCCTTTAATGTTGCGCGTTTAACTTTGGTTGGAACATGTGCTGATAACGGCGACTATCCTTGAAAAATGGGGAAGGAATGTTGTTGCTGGCACTGTGATGGTTGTGATGGCTGGCGATGCATTAGATGTCGTAGGTGAGTAGCTATTGGCGGGAGTTTGTCGAGGTTGCACAGATTGAGGCGGAGGCTATTGAGGTTGGAGCAGGAACTGATTTGGCGGTAGATTCCTCGATTTTCGTCCACGATGATGGAAATAAGAGTGGCTAACGTGGTTGGGGACGTGTCTGTGTGTGAAGCTCTTCTTGCTTGGACGCCATCTTGGAATAAAATTTGACCGTTTTGACCGCTGTTTCAAGCAGCGCATCGTCAGGGATGGTAACAATTGCTGGTGGGTCTATATAGGATGAAACTTCCTCAGCAGAGGCACTTGAAGTAAAGGGGGTTCACGGCGGAGCGTGAACGTTTCTCTGCTGGTCAGATGGACGCTTGGTGTACGCGAGCTACAAGATGGTGCGGAAGGAACAACGGTGTGAAGCCGTTCAATAAATTGTTCCCGAGTTCCAGTAATAAATAAAAGGTTTGTGTTTGTGAGGTCAGCAAATTCCCCAGCAAAGATTAAATTGCTCAACGGAAAAAACAGAACTAGTTGAGCTTTGGAAATGTCAAACTGAGAAGGCTCGCATGGCGGGATGAATGAAATAGCCAAATAAGGTAGTCACGTGATGGGAAGTCACGCTCTCCTCCCAGGCGCTGCCCAGTATTTGCTTACCAGCATTAACATCTATTTTACTCTAAAATATCATTTTAAGCCGCACCTATTTGGTTTAGTTTTGGGCCAAAAATCACGGGTGTGCCTTATACATGAGACTTTTGCTTTCAGAAGGAGTAAACAAGCTTGTAGGGGTCACAAATTGAACTGAAAACCTACAGTAACTAAAGATTAAACATATTGAAACTTGTGGTTGATCACTGCTTTTGGTAGAAATGGTGGCTCCTAAAGAAGCCGTTTCTTTGCATCTTCAGGTTCTAAACGCGAATCTTGCTCGCCAAGCGTTTCATTTGCACTTTGTTTAGCAGTTAAACTCTAATTGGCATGGAATCTCTCGCAAGGCAAATGGCCAACCGTTTCATTGCCCTTCACTACATTCACGGCATGTTTGTCCATGGGGTTGTTAAACTCTCGTTTAGCAACAAGTTTTTCTTTGAGCGACGGCTTCCATATATCTTCATAAACATGATATCCACGAAGCAAACATTTCCATGTCCAGACTTCCCTCGTTAAATGACTGCATGGTTACCAAGCAAAGGTTTTGCATCGTTCTCCTGCACTTTTTCATGCAAATTGTATCGTTTTCTTTTCAACTCTGGGCTTTAGCAACTGTTGTCAGTCAAAGGGAATAGGGCAATTGCAAGAAAATACCACGCTATTCTGGAGAACTCACGAGGCAAATGGCCAACCGTTTCATTGCCCTTCACTACTTTCATGGCATTTGTCCATAGGGTTGTTAAACTCTCATCATATGTTGCCTGTTTTAGAATTGCTGTTTTTGTCTGATCGATGGCTTCCATACGTCTTGATAAACATGATATCAACTCAAGGCTGATGCAAAAGCGAACATTTCCATGTCCAGATTTCCCTCATTGCGTGGTCACCAAGAAAACGTTT
>NC_090889.1:28896137-28906137 GCF_036669925.1 Montipora capricornis
GTGAAGCCAAGCATGGGACGCACAGGAAAAATGCTTAATCAGAGTTTAACAAATATATTAATTGGAAAGGAGTGAGTGAGTGCCATCTGAGGGCCTCCTATACTTCAGGGCCCGGTTGTTCGAAAGCCGATTAACTTAATCCAGGATTAGCAAACTTTGGTTTGCTTTTTTAACTTTTGGGTGAAAGCTTCTTTTGGTTATTTTTTTGGTTTTCAAGCTTGACTTCGTCTAATGTAAATTTTTGCCAAATATCAGCGTTGTACAACATTTGGGAGTAGAGAAATAAACTCGTTGGTTAATTTTTAATCTGGGATTAGCGTTAATCGGCTTTCGAACAACCGGGCCCAGAGATTTAAAATCTTGAGATTTTTTTTCATCTGGATCCCCACCCCTCTTTCCACGATCAACCCGCCAGCTTCCCCTCCCCATCCCAAAAAATGGACCCACCCCCTGTAGCCCAGCAGCTCATTCATTGCCAGTGAGCAGAGCTGAATTGATTATGTTATGCACACGCCATCGTGCTCGAGTCCTGGTTTTTAGATACGCCATCTTTTATTGCTTTGTTTGATCACATTCCTGTTCAATCAACCCCTTGCAACCAATTTAGGTGTTGAGTTTGCTGGCCTTACTGACTGGCGTGGTGGTAGCGACTTCCCAAACCCTACATGTGTATTCACATCAGATACCACTGAGCAAGCTCAAGCAACAGGAAGTTCGTTGGCAAACCGATCGTACCCTAAACAACCAAGTGGCTACAATGAGCACTCACCAGGCACCAAAGCAGTGCTTGGGTTGTGCCAGGTGCCTCACAGAACAACAAAAGGTGAATTTTTGGGGCTATTAAGTGCTCGGACAAAAAGCAAATTACTGTCCAGTGATTTTCCGAAATACAATAGTCAGGAAATCAACATCCATCAACTTGGAGTGGCATACTTCATGTATTCGCCAGCACTACGGATTTCTGGTAACTGGTGCACTATTTTCTGGACTTTGCTGATATTCACTTGGAGCCTAATGAACATCCAGAGGACCTCTATCAGAGGTTTATTGCATCTCTAGAGGACATACTCTTCAAGACTAATGGAATTTTCCACCATGGCGAGGCGGTGACTGAAGATGAGGTGCTTACGCCAACCCTTGAAAATTCCATCAGGTCCACATGGCTCAGGCTTGTGCACCTAGAGTCACCCAAGTTCGTCAAGCAGCAGTATGGGATGGAGCTGTGATCGCACTCCTTAGCGTCAGTAAAGCCTGAGATAACGCAGGCCCTCTCTTCATTTCTTGATTAGATCCATGCTGATGATAATGCCAAGATCATGCGTCCTGCCACATGCAGTGCCCCTAAAAGCTCAAATCCTACAAAACTAGATAATTATAATTATTTAGTTGGAACACTTAGCGAATGGTCTAGAATCATCGTGTTACAAGACCCTAGCTTATACCACGAGTGACGAGTGTCACATTATCCGCAAAAAATGACATTTTAATTAGTTACGTTAAAGGACCACTCTTCTTTCATAATAAAATTAAATTATTGTAGCATTGATTATTTTATCGCATGATCTTTACAAATCTGTTCTTCGGGTAGGCGTACAAAGCTTTACTCATTTTTATTTCATTTACATCAGAAGGTATCCACTAGATTAGTCTTTTCCTAAAAAAACACTTACTCAGTTGCAAGGAGTCCATCACAATGTTAGGAGCTATTGGATAACTTTCGCAATTGTTTCAACTGTAGCAAATTTGGAGTTTTTAGCCTTGGAGTCAAGATCAGACATAAGTCACGCTTGTAGACCTTGTACATGTGGTTCGTTTTACCTTCTTTTTCCTGCACAGAGTCTTATCGTAGTTTTTGTTTCTTCTGACATAAAAATCACATGTTTCCTTTTAGTTTTAACCGCAAGTGCTGTAAATGGTCGGACTAGCCTGATTTTAATAAACGCATTGAATCTTGCTGACTGCCTAGTACTTCACTGTGATTAACCTGCATCGCCCACAATTCTATTGTCTTTCGCGACATGTACTTGCAGTGCCCAGTTTTTCAACGGGCGGCATAACAATTTGCATATTCACAACAACTCGGCTGTGATTGGCTGGCAAACTTAGCTTAGGGAATACTCGACTCTCTACGCCCACTTCAACTCCTGTCAATCAAATTTAGGATGTGTGAAGTAAAATTAAGTGGACCACAAAATCAAGTACACCATTAAGAAGAAGAAAAACTCTCCAATCAAACTCGTATTTCCACTTTCCTTTTCCGATTGAGTTTAATTGAAATCTGCTAGAATGATTACACTGGTTTGTTCTTCACTTCACTTTCGGAGACATTTTCACACCCCGAGCATTGGAAAATGTAAAATTTAGCCTTATTTCTGCTTCGCACTACCTTTCTCAACTTTTGAAAGAACCCGGCACTTTGTAGTCACGCTGTTTGACTCGACCGCTCAATGCAGTCTTGTAGTCTGAAAACTGACTGCGATCGCAGAGATACAAAGTTTTGTATATTTATGATTGCAGTCGCAACGATCGTAACGATCGCAGATTGTATGGTTTCCATTTGATCTCAATGATCGCTGCGCGCTGCGATCGCGTTGACCCTTGCGAAAATTGCAATTATATCAAAACCAGGCTTTGATGATCAGGAAGAGGTATCTTTAAGTAAGAGAACAGAAGAAAAATCAAAAAGTTGCTTGTGTTTAGTACAGTACATCCTCGGAGACCCAGGGGCAGATCGCGGAGGCAAGGGAAAGTCAAAACGTGCGAAAGAAAATGGCGACGAAGAAAAACATAGTGGGGCGAGAAGAGCCCCTGGGGACAAGTTCTTACCAGACCAGTTCCAAACAGCAGAGGTAATTCTCAATTCTGATTGGTGCCAGAAATTCTTTGTGTTTTTCTGCCCAATCAGAGATCAGCAGGCCGTGAAGTCGTTTCGTGTCTTCTTACACGGAAATCACTTGTTCGCCATACTCGCCTTGGTTTGTTTGGCAAGGTTTTGCTCGAGGAGAAAAGTCTCACAGCACAAAAATGAAAATGTACAGGAAATCGTTCGGAATATCGGCGGAGAATTACGCTGAACCTTTCGCAGGTATCATTACAGCATCGTATTTCCAAGTGTGCGAGATTTTCTTAATGATGTCCTCCCCGATTCACCTAACAAAATAGCAGCGATTACTTTTGATCTCCTTTTCTTAGTCGTGGTATTTCTCGATTTCTTGCATCAATTGCTGTGGCTGAAATTTTGCTGATCTCCAGAGAAAACGTTTGCTTCTGAATGCTGCCAAAGTAACAGCTGATGTGTTCTTTAATAGCCTTGCAAAGGGCAATACCCAGGCTGTGCAAATGTGCTGGCAATTCCTTTAAGACAATGTTACTTGGATAATGGACAATAATCTGAACGTGAAAAAAGATTAAAGACAGTTGCAAAGAACACAGGAAAGAGATTGTGAGCACTGTAAGTTGGGCTGTCATTAATGTTCTCAAGCAACATTAATTTTGCTCTAAGGAAATTCTTGTTTGCTATTTCATATTTCATACAAAAGTTTGTTGTGTGTTCGACAGTAATAACAACAACGGAGTCCTGAGGTTTCTTAAACAATGCTGAAAGAAATCTTCTCCAATAGTAAAACGAGTTTGGATCCATGTAGTACATAATCTGAGTTGTACCTCTGCAAATATAAAATCTTAACCTTGTGTGACAATAAGCCGGAGCACTTGGCTGAACATCTGTTCTGAGCCAGTCCTAAAGGATAAGGATATGGCATCTTTTGTAAAAAGTTAAACTAAGTAATTTGCAAAAAACTTGAAACTTAAGAATATGCCATTACAACAATGGCAAATGTCATTTTCTAGTGTACTGTCAGTATAATAAAACATGTGTTTCTACATCAACATACAGTGTGTGTATGTATACAGAATTATTGAAATTGTGTATACCTTGACAGATATTCCTTTGCTTGATTTTGGAAAGCAGTGGCAACTTGATTTTGGTGTTTGGGTGCTTTCCTCATGGTGATTTTTTAACTCACCAGGACAATACATCACTGAGGATGGTGGAATTGGCTTAATTGGTACATTTTCAAAGGGAATTCTATAACCTTTTTCCATGTCACTGTGAAAAGCAGTTTCTGCATCTTGCCTCGGTATCAAAGGATAAAGGGGATGTCTCCTTTTCAACAAGTGCTTTGCTGAAATGGCAAATGACGACTTTTTTTTTCTAGATTGATTTCAGCCTTTTGTGACAAGTGTCGCACAATGCACCAGAAAGACCATCATCTGCCTGGACTTTTAAGTTTGATCGAAAGCCTCTTCAAATATTTTCAAAAATTTACCATAAAGGTTTCGCTGTCTCTGTTTGTTAACAAAAACGTAAGAACGCACTCGACAACAGGCGTGACTGAACTGTTTCTTTCGGTTGGCTCATCGTGAACAATATCGTGAAGAGAACACGAGCTCGATAGCGTTTAATTTAATTCGGCGCGCATTGAAATAAAGTCGTGCTGCGTGTGGCCCGTGCGATCAAGAATTTCTCGAGATTAGCAAAAGTTATTGCCACCACAATTCATGTAAGATTTCTAGAAATACCTCGACCAGGATAACGGGGCAGAATAAAAATAATTGCCAGATCAATTAAGTAATCGCTGCACTGCTATTTTATTAGGTGAATCGGTGAGAACATCTTTAAACAAATTTCGCACACTTGGAAATACGCTACTGTAACGATACCTGCGAAAGGTCCAGCGTATTTCTCCGCCGATATTCCGAACGATTTCCTGTACATTTTGTGCTGTGATTGAGACTTTTCTCCTCGAGCAAAACCTTGCCAAACAAACCAAGGCGAGTATGGTGATCAAGTGATTTCCGTGTAAGAAGACACGAAACGACGTCACAGCCTGCTGACCTCTGATTGGGCAGAAAAACACAAAGAATTTCTGGCATCAATCAGAATTGAGAATTACCTCAACTGTTTGGAACTGGTCTGGTAAGAACTTGTCCCCAGGGGCTCTTCTCGCCCCACTATGTTTTTCTTCGTCGCCATTTTCTTTTGCCCGTTTTGACTTTCCCTTGCCTCCGCGATCTGCCCCTGGGTCTCCGAGGATGAGTACAGTAGAACCTGTATATAACGGCCACCCTCGGGACTTGAGAAACTGGCCGCTTAATACAGGATCACTAAAAATACTCAATGGGCATGGTCTAATGTCAATTTTAATGCGTATCATACAAAATATTTTATTAGGTTGATATTCTTGATATATTTTTTGTAAGTTACTGTACTGTATTTCTCTGACTAACAGTTCACAACAAAATATCTGATTCCGTCATTTCATAGTTGTTTAATGTGTATAAATAATGGAAATGTTTCTAATTAAAAGTAGCACTATATAGACAAGAAAACTGTAACTGTAGTAATAGGGTAGGAATTACGAAGTCTTAAAAATTTCAGAGATGTACGTCTGGGGCTTCAGCACTTGAACCTTTTGTTTGCAGAGCAAATCGACTTTGCGGGCATTGATAGCTATTGGAGCGGCTTTAGACATTTCTCGCCTTTTTGACAGCCAAATTATCGGCCGACGTTTTGTAAAACAATTCACTGTTGATTCATAATCTGATGTGGCTCACTTGGAAAAGTTCTTTCTACAGCTTAATTAAGTATGACAAACGAACTTCTTCAAAGAAAGAAAGGTGAGGGACTTCAGGTTACTGCAAAAGGGTCTCAAAATCTTGCAGGAGGACGAAGACTTCATATACTGGTGGCAATTGCATATGGAAAAGGAGTTATCTTGAAAGAAACCTATGAGAAAATGAATGCTGCTTTTTTTTCGCAGTTTATAAAAGACAATTTTAATTCATGCTTTACTCAAGCAGGACCAAAAAGAGATGGAAGACGTTTATTTGTAATGGATAACGATCCCTCACAAAACAGCAAAGCTTCAGTTAGAGCTATGGAACAGATTGAAGCTGAACACCATAAAATTCCGCCTCGTTCACCAGATCTCAATCCTATTGAAAATATTTTTCATGTTGTTAAAAAGAGTTTAGCTGAGGAAGCAGTATCGTGCCAAATAAGATTTCAAAAACAGAGTACTTGATATGTTTGCTAAAATCGAGGTCAAGTTGATTGACAAAACTATAGAGAGCATGCCAAAACGTATTGAAGCTGTATTGGGTTCAAAGGGGTACAGAACAAAGTACTAGAGTGACTATTTCAATATTGTAAACTGTAGCAATGAATGGATAATGTCAACAATAATAAATTATGTGCAGAATAAAGCTGAAGGGAATTCTTCCAGTACACTGGAATTGGTTAATTAGATAAAATGTAAGAGCTGGTTTACATTTCATTAGACAGCAACAGTTCTCGCCAAAATGACACACAGTGTCACGAGCAGTTTTTGCTCAGATTTCCTAAACTGTTCGCATTATACTTATTGCATGCAAGGCACGTAATTATCAATGATTTTTTTCTCAAAATTATGTATCAAGTTCACATGTTTTGCATTTTAAAAGTGGATTTTCAACAGTACTCACTCCCACTCTAAAGAAATAATATAAAGCATTATCTAGTTTACCCTAAAGGTTGCCGAGTACTGTTGGAAAACCACTTTGAAGTTACCACTTTTAAGTAAAGGTATAAAAAAATAAATAAAATGTTACGTTTACCTTACATTTGCACTTTCTTGGTTCCAATATATCAGATACGTTTAGGTAGACAAGCCATTTTCAACCGAGTACTGTGGCTTCTCTTACCGAGTAGTGTGACTTTGACGTCATGACCTCAACCATCTCTTGTAAACAAAAGGAGATTGCACAAAGATAAACACCAATTACTTGCTTGTCAAAATAAATCTTGCAAAGCAGCTTGCACAAGGGACTAAATTCTCTTGCTCACTCTGAGGTATCTGTCACCAGAAATGGAACAGACGCCAACGAACTTCCATTATCTGTGTGTTCACGCGATCAACGATGGCGGCTTTAGACTCTTCAAAGCCTTTGCTGACGTCAGACGTTACAGCAAGCCTCAGCCCTCGCCGAGCCCAACATAGATTCTGTATTACGCCACATCACTCAGTGGAAGCACCTAATCATCACTGACCTTAACAAGCGCATTTTATCAGATACCTCTTTCACAGAGCTCCATGAAGTATTGCAGTGTTGCCACTCCCTTCAAGGGAGTCCAAGTGTACATACATGCCCAGCTCTGAGACTGCCCTCAAAGAGCTTACTGTATGTGCTGTGTGCTAGGTGATCTACTAGAAGAAGGCACTGTGATGAAGTTAGCTGATGACCTGTACTGTGGTGGTGGTACTCAAACCAACCTACTCAACAACTGGGAAAGAGTCCTACATGTATGTGCACTGTACCAATGTAACCTTCACCTATCTCTATCCAAAACCATAATTAACCCTCAGTCTAAAACAGTATTGGTTTACAATGTACATCTGGAATGCAGGCATCCTTAAAGCAAGCCCTCATCGCATAGCCATGTTAGCATCCTGTCCAGATCCCAAGACAGTCAACCAGTTGAGATCATTTAGCGGTGCTTGTAAGATTTTGTCCCAAGTTGTACCATGTTGCTCTGTACTCTAAGCCCCACTCGACAATGCTATCACTGGCTGGACTGACTTAATTCAATCCTCCTTCCATGAACCCCAGAGTGCAATTTCCGAGAGTCGCATGATAACTCTACCCAGGCCCCATGATGCAAAGCTATGTGGCACCCAGTCCACATGGTTGCCTTGTGAGGTTGAGGCCTTATCAATCATCATCACTAGTAGGCATGCATTCTAACTGACAGTAAGCCATGCGTACAAGCTTACAAAAAATTATGTCAAGGAGAGTTCTCAACAAGCCCCACAGACGCAACCTTTGTGTCTACATTCAGCCGCTATCAAGCATCTGTTAGACACGTTGCTGGCACCGCGACCCTCCCATCAGGCTTTGCCAGCACCAATGCCCCTGCCTGCGAAGATCAATAATTGTGCCAAGTATGTTCCTTTAAGCAACGCCTAGATTAGTCTATTTTTTGCAAAGAGTGCCCATCCAAGATCTCCTTAACGGCCTCAAGGAACTAGCTGGCCAGCATGGCTCTCCATCTAGTTCGAATGCAATGATCTCCGGTGTACACATGCTCATCTTAAGCAAGGCACCAGGCCATCCAAACAGCTCAAAAACATCAAGGATGTTAAACGCCATCTGAATGTGGCCACAATTGCCAGGCATGGACTACTCGTCATCAAAGGCACAGACCCCTTGTCACCTGCTTGCAAGAGTATCATCATTCCACGTCAAGTTTTAGATGGCCTCCTGACTGCGTTCTATATTCAGTTATGTCACCATTCCGACCATCAACTGAAGTCAGTAGTGAAGCCCTATTCTTTTGCCTTGGATATGGATAACGCAATCAGCCACGTCCCACAAGGCTGCCAGGTCTGCGCTTCCCTCCACCAGCCATACCAGGACCGCATTGAGCAGTGCTCAAGCCCACCTACAGATGTAGTGGGAGTGGCAATCGTCGCAGACGTTGTAAGCGCTCGCGTCAACTCATTCTAGTGCTGAGGGAATGCACTAGTCTTTCACTCTCTCCTTGCTCCTTGGAGAAGAAGGACATGTTTCACTCCACAATTGGCTCATCCAGCTGTACATACTGATGAGTCCATTAGACGGCCCACACGCCATTATTCGCACTGATCCTGCACCTGGCTTTAAAGCCCTTGTAGATGACGTGCTCTGGCATGTCACCAGATAACACTTATTCTAGAGATTGGTCAATCGAAGACCTACCGGTTCTCCACTGAACAGAAATATATAGTTCCTCTCTAAGGGAGCCAGTTTCAGGTAGCCAAGTCTCTTGTAATGCAGCAATGTTGTTAATCACTGCTGTTGTTCTTGCATCTTCAATTTGCTTTGCTGCGCCACAGTAATATGTCACACATTACGTCATGCATTAGTTATGGTCCCAAATAACATGGCATGGAAAACGCCAGGGAAAAAAAATTCCAAGCCGGCAAAGGAATTGCAAAATTTTTCTGGTTTATGGTGACCAAAAAAGAAGAAACTCTGCCTCCCTGCACTGCCAATTGAGGCAGGCGACCTGTGGCAAGAAAGAACCTCATTGACCGGGGGCTGTGCAGTTTGAAGTTGGTGGTGGCTTTCCAACGAGATGCTATGACCTCTTCCATTGTCGGACGTGACTCCTGGTGCCTACTCTATACCAGTTGAGTATTGGCTTATCACTAGTAACTATAACAAGTTGCAAAAATAGTGGAGACACTTCACCTTCTTGGGGCGTTATTAATTCCCCTATTATTTCTCACACTGCAGCCCCCCCCCCCTCCCTTATCAGTGTTGCTAGCAAGACAAAAAAATGTTGGAAACTTAAGCAGTCAACATTGAAAGGGGGAGAGGGGAGAGGAAGTGGGAAAGGTTTAAGTTCTAGAAACAGCGGGCATTGGAAGCTAGAAAAGGTGTTTTTTAATGAAAGTGTCTCAACAATTTTGCAACTAGATGTAGCTACTTCCCATGTTATGGGAAGTGTTACTGCATGTACCTGTAAATTTTTAAAGGCAATTTTACTGTAATGCAAGTAAAATGTAGTTAATGGATCGTGACGATATTATCTATAACCCTCTCATGGCGGCTCTGTTTTCAATGTAGCGTTTGTGCCATCTAGTTGCCAAGGTCAGCAAACACTAAGAATTTATTGTATTCTCGCTTTGACCTTCACAGCTTTGTTGTTGCTAGCAGGCTAGTACAATCCACGGCATTGGCGCATTTTTCAAAGTTCTATAAAAGCATGTGAAAGCTATTTAGAGATCACTTACAGTATGTTCTGTTGTTCAGCGCAGTTAGCTCTCCATATATTAGTGTGCTTTACGATTTGGTTTTTTCCCTCCCTCCCTCCCTTTGGAGTTGAGATTGGGCCTCGTTGTCTGTCAATAAACTCAGGACACTCTTGTGTGGTGCAGTTAAGACTGCGCAGCGACTTTCCCCAAGATTATTGGCT
>NC_090889.1:28911137-28948637 GCF_036669925.1 Montipora capricornis
AGGTTACACTTGTCCACAAGTCTTTCAATTCCTTAAGATCACAACGAGTTCGTGTTAAGGATAAAACAGAAAACCCTAAAAAGTTTGGAACAGTCTATCACATCCATTGCGAACAATGTGACAAAGATTATGTGGGCGAAACTTCTCGGTTATTAGAAACTCGAGTAAAGGAACATCTTTCTAGGGATTCGTCAGCTGTTCATGAACATTTCAAGCTCACGGGTCATTCAGTGGATTCCAGCAAAACAAAAGTTCTTGCCACGGAGAATAACACATTCAAGCGCCGCATAAGGAAGGCAATTATGATAAGATTACGTAAGCCGTCTTTGAACAGAGACAATGGCCGTTTTCATACCGGAGACGCATAATTCGTCTTGGACGAACTTGGGCAAACATTTTTTCTGCGTCTGTTAAATTCGTCTAGTATAAAGACGGCCACAAGACGCATTATGCGTCTGGACGAAGAATCTATTTTAGTGCGTCTTCGAAGACGCAATAAACTGGAAAGTTCGTCCAGACGCATAATGCGTCTAGTGCCCGTCTTTATACTGGACGAATTTAACAGACGCAGACAAAATGTTTGCCCAAGTTCGTCCAAGACGAATTATGCGTCTCATATAGTTCATCCCGTCTTTACACCAGACGGATAACATAAGAGACGCATGATTCGTCTGGACGGATTATGGGTCTCTAGTATAAAAACGGCCAATGACAATCACTTTCCCTAGATCCAACCCTCTGATGTCCAATCGGTCAGTTTGGAACGTGAGTAATGCCGGACCTTAGAGTCCAAAACTTACGCTCCAAGTAAACAACCTATAAATAAAAATCAAAGCTCAAAATTTTGCCAGTCAAGTGTGAAGCAATCACACTTTCAAAATCTGAAGAAAAAAAGAAAGTGATTTTTTTATCACAGTAGCACTTAGATGAACATTAGTTTTTCAATATTCGGTCCAGAGAAATATCAGCTCTTACTGTTATATTCCCAGAATATCAGTGCAAACATAATAACGCTATCGTGCTAGCTTAGATAAGTTCAGATTAAAGTGTATGTTTTCCCCAGAAAAAGTCGAGAAAAAGCAAAAAGGAGTCATCACAGTTTTTGTTGTGATAGTTTCGTAGTGTAACGCTTTTCTCTTATACTATTTTTCAGAAATCTTGTCAAAAATAAAGAGAGGATAGGTTGTGAAATCAAGCCACATTTGAACACTTTCTTCAAATTGTTGGGGCGAACATTTGTCAAGAAACTTTGACAAACACGAGGAAAGATTAACCTATAAGGGCACATTTTTTTCGTTTTTCGGCAGTTGAACGAATTCCATTCCAAAGCGAGATGAGCTTTATCTAGATTCTTGCGTTGGGTGAGGTGGAATCTCAGTAACTCCTTTTGTCTGATTTAGGAAAGATTGAAAATGACAAATAACTCAAGTTTAATTTGACAATGGAAATAGCTCAGCCTCACTCACCGGTTTATCGCTACCAAAGCAAGGGTGCCAATTGAAGCGCAAGCTACCCACATAACAAGGAATCCCTGGATCTGACAAATAAGGTACCCAAAAATCCAATCTCCAACGATTAAAACACCAATACAAAATGGTGCACAGATGTCCAACATGATGATATCAGATATGGCCAAGGAGATCACAAAATAAGCTGTAATGTTGCGAAGTCGGTGATTTTTATACAAAACCAACAACACTGCAACGTTACTAAGAGTGCCGACGGATACGAGAAGAGCGTATAAAAACGATTCGCCAATTGTGGAAGAAATCGAGCGGGTAGCGAGTTCTTTATAAAGAGGGGACCCGTCTGCGATCTTCGTCGAAGAAGAAACCATTTTGCTGATCAGTGATATAACCACGAGTTGACGCCCTTTCGTGTAAAAGGGGTGACTTTTGTCTTACGTTTTTGCAATGTATTCATTTCTTGAAGTGATGCTCTCACTTATTAGAACACTGATGTTAATGAACGATCCTGACGTCTTTCAACCAGTAAAAGCTTCATCTAAAAAGTCATGGAAATCGTCATTGTGGCAAAGGTATGTTTATTCATGTCAAAAACAACCATTTATTTTGAACCAGACGAAAGGGTGAAAGCGAGCAGCCGATTTTTAAGTCTTGTCTTTAAAGCCATATAAAATAACTTGAAAGAATAATGCTAAATTATGTTATTGCTCAAAACAAGAACAATAATAAAAATACAGGGAGCATTTTCCGTTTTTCAAATAGTTACAAAACAGCAAGTATTTACTTGAATACAGGACGGATATTGAAAATTCATCAAACAAAGGCGACAGATGAATTTGCTTTCAGTTCTTAAACAGGGAGAAATATCAGAGAATATATGCAATATAGTAGACATATGCTTTAAGTGAGTGAGATAGGCATCATCAATGGTGGAAGACAGCTCTGAAGTCTACCAAGAGAGTATGAAGATCAAAGTGGTTGCCCCGCCTATTTTGATCCTATTCTAGAATATTATTATGATTTGATGAATTAAGAAATGTTGTTTCATTTAAACAAATTAATTGATTGATACGAGCCGGCTCAAGGAGTAGATACGAAAAACCCAGCGTAAAAACATAAAGAAAAAATGTAAAAGTAAATGCAGTGTTTTTTTATCGTAATTTCTGAGTGAAAAAGGGAAGGACCGAACCTCCCACTCAAGCAGGGGTTTCAATAAAATCAGTTCAAGTTGTTGATTGGTTTGCGTAGAGTAACCGACTGTATCAGCAAGAAAAAGGAAAGGAAGCAACTTGGAAGCTGTCAACATATGCGTTTCAAATATCAGACTTGTTCGCGTCTGCGACCTGTTACCTCACATACATAAAAACACCAAAAGCAGCATTACCTGCGAAAATACCATCTCACTCGCTACGTGAATTTATTTATGTCAACTGGCCATAACCCCAGAAACCAAAACGACGAAAAGAAGAAGAAAAAACAATAGACCTAACGCTGATAAAAACCATGGCTTTCATGTTCATCATGCAAATTAATTGCAGTTTCTTTTGCCATTCTCCCTGCTTGTCAATGAACATACAAGAAAAAAACGCAGGTCAAGAAGAGATTAATTTTTTCGCTGCACAGGCCTCGAGGGGCGTTTTCACTTTATCAGACGTTCACGATCTTTTGCGAGTGTAAATAGAGGTAACAGAAGCGCAAAAGTTATCCCAAACCTAACTCAAAACCGAAACAGAGCTTGCTTTCCGATTCTACTCCTCATATATGATGTTTTCAACCAACCTCCAGAGACACCAGTAACAATAGAGAAATCTACGACTTCTGGTGGACAAACAAAAGAAGCTAATGAGAGATCTTTTGTTTTCGTCCACAAACAAGGCGGCGATGACGTCACGTGAAAACCTCCTATACCGGCTGTTTTAGTGCTCAACGTAGCACGATGTTGGGACGAAGCGTTAATAACGCCTGTGTTAAAGGCCCTCCAGCACCGCCAACCAAAACTAGTATATACCGCACAAGTGAATAGGGCCTTATACGCCTTTTGATTGTTTAGATGTGACACCGGCGACGGACAACTGAAATGCAAACTACCATGTGGGTTTGGTCGGAACGTCTTCTATTAGCCGATGGTGCGTCCAATGGACCAAGCTGAAAAGTAAAGGCGGGTAAAGGCATCACGCAACGTTTTGTGATGTCCGTGCACTTAAAGGGTCGTGGTGGTGGAGGCAATAAAGCATTTCCGTAACACTAGCATAACATTTTGCAAGCGCATAATATACTATACACCTTTTTCCAAAATGGCCGCCATTTAGATATTCTTTTCTTTTTATTAAAATTAGCCCTTGATGCCTCGTTCTTAAGCTTAAAATTCAAAAGAATATTTTGCCTTGAACGAGGCATCAAGGTCCAACTTGAATAAAAACAAAAGAATATCTAGATGGCGGCCATTTTGGAAATTGGTGTATTTGCGGCAAATGATAAACCTACGGCAATGTGTCGGGAATAGGCTTGAGACAGCTCAGTCAAAACAAGCTTGAGTTGAACGGTCGATACTGCGGCTTTGTCCATGTTAAGCTGGATGCTAAGAGTTGTTAGTAACCCATCGGCAGAGATCTCATGTATATACCCTCCACGAGTCCCACGATTTCCCATTATTCAATCATCCATATTCATTTACCTTCATCTATATCCACCATTTACATGAGGTCTTTCCCAACCATCTCAGTCAGGCTAACACTTCTAGGGGCGAAGGGCGAGTCGCGTTTGACGACTGGTTTGCCGTCTGTGGTAAAAGTGACAACATCAAGATATCTTTTGACATCTGCAAAGTTGGTGAGCTTTTTGGATGAGCGTCACTTGTTAATTAAGTGATTACGGCCAGGCTAAATGGCTGATGAAGGAAAGGCGCTCATTGCCGCTTATTATTAGGGAACTTAAGCAAGGACAACGGCGACGACAACGACACAAATTTGCATATAAAGGACGGTGCCTGATATTGTTATTGCGCATACGTTCTGCGCATCTCGCGATACTCGGATTTCCTGTTGGTAATGCTTACTAATACAGGGATATTTATGCGTGGTTTAAAACTATCCGCAGAAAATAGATCTTAGTAAGTACTCTTGGTATGCAAAAAGAAAATCGGGGGTAACCATGCATTTTTGAGAGATAATTAAGCTTCAATTTAGAAAGAACGCCATACATTGCTTTGTATTTTAAAGCTTTTTACAAATATCATTCATGAATTATCTCTTTTTAAAAATGAGTAGTTACCCCCAATTTTCTTTTTGGATTTCAATAAAACTTGTTAAGATCTACATTTCCTGCATAATCACACACCGGGACAAAAATATCTTTAATTAGTAGGCACCATCCTTAAGTGAGCAAACACAATAGCTTTGCTCTCCTTTTTCATAGGTTTCCGAACATTTTTAATCTGGATAACAACCGTTCTTGGCGCATAATCTGCCCTATATGACACCGCCCTAATTCCCCATTCTTTTCGAGCTCCAATTATTTACTTTCCTGATCCACTGAGTTAATTGTCTAGACTTGTACACGAAGTCTGTATCGCTGAAGTGTATATTTTCAGTTTTTGTGGGCAGACGTATTCAACAATGACTCTATGAACGTGCGTTGGATATGAGTTGGTAAATGGCATACGGGAGGCGTAGTCCCGAAACTTTACGGGCCATTTTCGGGTGTCACAATTCCCTTTGCATCTCAAGAACGGAGATGATTTAATTCGTCAAACTTCACAGTTAATTTTTATTTTTGTTACCTTGAAAATATGTTAAAAGATCGGCTTTCCAAAACAAGTGGTTGGCAGTTTCTCAAATGGCTTTTCGGGTCCGAAAAGTTTCGGGACTTTCGAGAAACGGGCCCCAGGTATGAAAAGAGGGAGGGAAGGGAGGGAATTTCAGTGTAGATGCTTCTGAGCTAAAGTGTTTTCGCAATAAAGACAGAACTGGAATGACGTAGTAGCAAATGTCAGACTAGACGTGCTAGTCCATAAGCACGAGGCGCCAAGAATGTAATTGGATAATAAGGTGTATAGACCGAATGTATGAATGGCGGCCGATATATTATTCTTTTGTTTATGTGCTAATCAGACCATCTAGCCTGGTTCTAAAGTAACATTTCTTTTGTATTTTGTCTTTGCTAACCAGGCTAGTGGGTCGAATAAGCGCAGACAACGTTGCTCTGTAACAGACAACAGAAAATAGCCTTGGCTAAAATGCATATCCCTCGCAGAGGTCATGGTTGTCACATCAACTTTAATTTAAAAACCTTTATAAATTGTATTCGGCGCTTTCGAGAAACGGGCCCCTGGTGCCTCAATAGCATTTCCCAGGTCATGTCATGGGGAATCAGTTAGTTGTAAACTATCTGTGGATTTGTTACGCATGCAGTGTTTGTATGTCAATGACATTTTTTTCTGATACGAAGGGTTAAGTCCCACTTTGCGCTTTGTAAAATAATGATCTAGTCAATCATGTAAAGTAAAATATGGGTGGCCGATGAAATGTTCCCATCCGGGTCACCTTTTGCTCCAACGACTCAGTGTACTAGGGTTGTGTGCCTTCTGATCGCGCACAGTTATCATAGAAACCCCGGTGACTTCTTTGGTTCTCCTGGTGTAGATTTCGAGTGCCGCTGGAGCCATGCCGGGAGATCAAGGATCTGTCTAAAAGAACAGGAAATGTAAACAAAACTAAAGCTAGAATCATATGAGCGATAACAAGACTTAAAATGAGAAAAAGTTGTGAAAGAAAGGAAACGCAGTTCCTCTCACTGAAGTACCATTGAAAACTACTGGAGAAAAGTGAACTTGCCAGTGAGTTTTTCCAAGGTTTCTGGTTCAGTTGACCGACAAATTGTTCAGTTCCCGCAAATGTCTTTCTCCAGTCTTCGTTCTTGGCTGATCGTGTACATTCGCTGGTACTTCCACGTCTACTCGTCCCACACGATGAATTCCGAACAACTTTAAGTAGGCTCTCCGATAAGAAGGATTCATGACGCCGTAAATGATGGGGTTTATCGCTGAACTGGAAATGCCAAATATAGTATACATGTAATAGGTTTCGCGGGTCAATTCCCATCCCGACCCGAGAAAGCTATCCACAACATCCAGGACTAAAATTGGAGTCCAGCAGAAGATAAAGCCAACCACGGTTGCAAACAAGATTTTTGTTACCTTAATATCCTCTAATGAGAGAGAGACCTTCCTTGTATTTCCGTTCCAGAGATTCTTTGCCACAGTTCTCTCATGGATTTTAAGCGCTTTGAAAACTCTTAGGTAGCAAACGATCAAAATCACCATTGATATTCCGATGAAGATGTAGACGGGAAGAACAAGCAATGAAAATGTGGACTCAAAGAAACAAAAGAATTTCCCGGGTTGAAACACGTAATCCTTACCAGCGGCGGTGTATGTCAAAGGAGCTGATAAGGCTGCAATCCAGCCTCCAAGGACTATAAGTTTGGCTTTGGCTGAAGTGAAAATGACTCTATACATAGAGGTTTTAACGATGTGGAAATACCTAAAAGAAGGGAATGTAGTGCTTAATGCTCGGCTTATGTAAAAAAATATCTTGGCTTGGCCTCAGCTTCTTCGGTTTAGGGTCTCTTTTGAGGGTCCAACCACAATAAAGCTAAATAACGTATTCTCATTTTTTTGTAAAGTCGGTGGAACTAGTGAATAGCACTGAACCAGCGAAGTACTTGATGAGAAATAGTTGTCATGAAAATGTGGCTTATATTAATTCTTTTACTGGGACAGAAGTGCACGAAATTGCAACGCGCCGTCATTTTTAAGACTCAAATATCTTTTCTCATTCGTGGGAAGCGAAACAAACACGCTATGGTTTTTACATTTTCTTGAATTGAAATTAGACTAGATGTCAAATTCACGTTACCGCCGTAATTAACAAATAAAAAAACAGGTGTTTGCGAGAATAAAGAAAATTATCAGTTCTTACTGTAATATTCCCAGGAAGGTGCAAAAATAATAACGCTATGCTAGCTTAGACAAGTTCAAGTTAAAGTGTATGTTTTCAGGGGCACCCAACGACCAATTTGTTGTAAAATGTATTATTATACCCCAGTTAATGAAAATAAATGATATTAAGGCATTTTCAGGTGTTTTTCAGTGTTGCTGGGAAAACATTATGTGTTCCTTTTTCCCAGCAAGACACACAAGAAATGTCCCAGCCAGCTAGATAAATTTATTTCCCAGCCAGGAATTCCGCACGCTTTCAAATCCCTCGATCCAAAACGACCGAACAAAAGCGACAAAACCCGGACAAAACAGGTTTTTTCCGCAAGCGCAATCACTCTGACCAGCCGTCGTATGTTTGCGAGAGGGATGGGGTTCTTTTTCTTTTTTTTTTTTTTAGTCGTCCTCAGTCTTCAGAGTTTCTACAGCCAGCTCGGATTGAAATGCTAGAAAAAGTCAGTAATTCCCAGGCAAAACCTCTATCAATAACAAAATTTCCCAGCCAGCTCATCGAAACACCTGTATTTTTGTCAGCCAGCAAGATTCCTCTGGGGAACAGATAATGTGAGGAACAGATTCGTTGGGTGCCCCTGTGTTTTCCCCAGAAAAAGTCGAGAAAAAGCAAAAAAGAGTCATCACAGTTTTGTTGTGACTGTTTCGTGGTGTAACGCTTTTCTCTTATACTATTTTTCAAAAATCTTGTCAAAAATAAAGAGAGGATAGGTTGTGAAATCAAGCCACATTTGAACACTTCCTTCAAATTGTTGGGGCGAACATTTGTAAAGAAACTTTGACAAACGCGAGGAAAGATTAACCTATAAGGGCACATTTTGTTCGTTTTTCGGCAGTTGAACGAATTCCATTCCAAAGTGAGATGCGCTTTATCTAGATTCTTGAGTTGGGTGAGGTGGAATCTCAGTGACTCCTTTTGTCTGATTTAGAAAAGATAGAAAATGACAAATAACTCAAGTTTAATTTTGACTAAGGAAAAAACTCTCACTCACCGGTTTATCGCTACCAAAGCAAGGGTGCCGAGCGACGCGCAAGCTAACCACGTAACAAGGAATCCCTGGATCTGACAAATAAGGTACCCAAAAATCCAATCTCCAACGATTAGGACACCAATAGAAAATGGTGCGCAGAGGTCCAACATGATGATATCAGATATGGCCAAGGAAATCACAAAGTAAGCTGTAACGTTGCGAAGTCGATGATTTTTATACAAAACCAACAACATTGCAACGTTACCAAGAGTGCCGACGGAGAAGATAAAAGCGTATAAAAACGATTCGCCAATAGTGGAGGAAATCGAGCGGGTAGCGAGTTCTTTATAAAGAGGGGACTCGTCTGCGATTATCGTTGAAGAAGAAACCATTTTGCTGATCAGTGATATAACCACGAGTCGACGCCCTTTCGTGTACAAAGGGGTGACTTTTGTCTTATGTTTTTGCAATGTATTAATTGATTGAAGTGATGGTCGCACGTATTAGAGCACTTATACCACTGATCCTGACGTGTTTCAATCAGTAATTTAAAACTTTCACTCTAAAAAGTGAAGGAAATCGTCATTGTGGCAAAGGTATGTTTATTCATGTCAAAAACAACCATTTATTTTGAACCGGACGAAAGGGTGAAAGCGAGCTGTTGATTTTTAAGTCTTGTCTTTAAAGTCACATAAAATAACTTGAAAGAATAAACAAATGCTAAATTATGGTACTGCTCAAAACATGAACAATAATAAAAATACAGGGAGCATTTTCCGATTTTCAAATAGTTATAAAAGAGCAAGTATTTACTTAAATACACGAAGAATATTAAAAAATCATCAAACAAAGGCGACAGGTGAATTTGTTTTCAATTCTTAAACAAAGAGAAATATCAGAGAATATATGCAATATAGTAGACATATACTTTAAATGAGTGAGATAGGCATCAATGGTGGAAGACAGTTATAAATTCTACTCAAAGTGGTTGCCCCGCCTATTTTGATCCCATTCTAGAATGTTATTGTGATTTGATAAATTACGAAATGTTGTTTCACTTAAACAACTAACTGTCTCCTGTAGTTACGGATCATAACAAGGACTATCACAGACTACAGCCACAAAACAATGAACGATTTGTTCAAGTCCTCGCTTTGAGTCTTGAAGTAATCGTTAAGGACCTACAACAAATAGCTCTTACAGAAAAACTGAGGCCACAGGGTTTTATATCAGCTAAAAGTATTGTATGCTTAAATAAAGGAAATTATTAGGGCTGATTTATGAGTGATGTGCACCAGACAACAGCAAAAATCCAGTGATACAAGTAGCGAATAGAAGGCGCGCACGACAGGGAGCCGAGCTTGCGAACTTAATCACTTTTGACTGCATCGTTTCGCAGGAACTCATTGGAGTGTAAGTTCAGGCTGATAAGACATTTAAATTGACGTATCATTTTGTATGAACTACGGACTCGGAGGAGAATTATTTTTAAAAGATGGAAGAGGTGCCAATTACGTGAAGGCAGATGTCCAAAAAACAAAATAGCCTCCCGTTTTGCTTTTGCTTCATCGATAAACTCGGTGGATTATTTTGTGTGGTGTATAACTAAGTGCCGGTGAAAGTCCCGACTGCATAAATTTCCACCACTATTCTCTTCCACATCGGGGAATGATTGTTGACCTGAATTTATTTATGTCAACTGGCCATAACCCCAGAAACCAGAACGACGAAAAGAAGAAGAGAAAACAATAGACCTAACTCTGATAAAAACCATGGCTTTCATGTTCATCATGCAAATTAACTGCTGTTTCTTTTGCCATTCTCCCTGCTTGTCAATGAACATACAAGGAAAAAACACACGTCAAGAAGAGATTAATTGAGGGTGGTTTTCACTTTATCAGCCGTTCACGATTTTTTGCGAGTGTAAATAGAGGTGACAGAAGCGCAAAAGCTATCGCAAACCTAACTCAAAACCGAAACAGAGCTTGCTTTCCGATTCCACTCCTCATATATGATGTTTTCAACCAACCTCTACAGACACCAGTAACAATAGAGAAATGTACGACTTCTGGTGGACAAACAAAACAAGCTAATGGGAGATTTTTTGTTTTCGTCCACCAACGTGGCGACGATGTCGCCACGTTAAAACTCCTATACCAGCTGTTTTAGTGCACAACGTAGCACTATGTTGGGACGAAGCCCTAATAACGCCTGTGTTAAAGGCCTGCAGTACCGCCAACCAAAACTAGTATATACCGCACAAGTGAATAGGGCCTTATGCGCTTTTTGATTGTTTAGATGTGACACCGGCGACGGACAACTGAAATGCAAACTGCCACGTGGGTTTGGTCGGAACGTCTTTTATTAGCCGATGGTGCGTCCAATGGACCAAGCTGAAAAGTAAAGGCGGGTAAAGGCATCACGCAACGTTTTGTGGTGTCCGTGCACTTAAAGGGTCGTGGTGGTGGAGGCAATAAAGCATTTTCGCAACACTAGCATAACATTTAGCAAGCGCATAATATACTATACACCTTCTAGCGGCCATTTTGGAAATTGGTGTATTAGCGGCAAATGATGTTATTGTTCGTCGATTCGATTACGAATATGACCATGTCAGACGACATTTTAGAACATTTCGCGGTGTGTCCGCTGGTGGCTGATGAGACCGATGCTGGCATGGAAGCCCGTGCCACAGGTCTGGCACCAGAGAATGCATGGGAGGCATATTGGTGGAGTTTACGGCTCGAGCCTTTCTTGCCCTACGTTTTTCTTTGGCGGCGTTGGATCGTTGAACTTCCCAGTGGAGGGCGCCCTTGTGAATCATGCTTCGCCAGACTGGTCTGTCAGATGCTACGTTTTCCCATGTGGTAACAAGTTAAACCGACGTTTCGGAGTAGACATCACTCCATTATCAAGGTAAAAATGTTCTATAATGCTAAAATTACAGTATTAAAAACGATTGACGCTAAGAATTAACATAATAAGCACGTGCGAAATTGGCTATAAGAATACTTTAGCACGAATGGAATCCGATTGCACATTGAGGCTAGGCTTAAGTGTTCTTATAAATAACATTTCAAACACTAAGCAATCAAATTTGTTTTTACATTTTTTGAGCACCTCAAAGCGTTTAAGCAGGTCCCGAGGGATCGACCCGTGTGCGTTCTTATAGTGTCTGGCAATAGCCGAGGACTGTTGCTTATGTCCCTTTACACGATTGTGTAAATGTCCGCGTGTGTAGCCTACATAACCTTCATCACAAAGGTCACATTGAAATTTATATACAACACACTGCTGATTTATGATCGGCGGCTTTGCCTCTTTCACTTTCAGTTCCCGTTCAATTTTTCTGCTGGTAAATACAGGCTGGATGGACGAACGAAATTCAAAACATGGAAATAGCAAACGGTGACATTCTGGTTTCGTATGATGTGTCTTCCCTATTCACAAACGTACCCTTGGATGAAACGATAGAGATACTCGCGAACAGAGCTTTCACCAACAATTCGTTTAACGTAACGTACGACTTGAATTTGACGAAAATGGACCTTGTTGACCTTCTCAGAGTAGCTACAAAAGAACAACTTTTCCAATTCAATGGAGCCTTGTATGAACAGACTGATGGTGTGGCCATGGGTTCTCCCCTTGGCCCCTTGCTCGCTAATGTTTTCATGACCTCAATCGAAGAAAACCTCGAACGACAAGGAAAACTCCCTTCGTTCTATCGAAGATATGTAGACGACACCCTGACCATCATGCCGAATATGGCGGCAGCATCTAGCTTTCTAGACACATTAAACCTTGCACATTCATCCGTAAAATTCACCATGGAAACTGAAAGCAATGGTATGTTGCCATTTCTGGGAACTCAGTTACTGAATCGCTCTCCCCGGATAGAAACAAAGGTCTACGTAAAACCCACGAATTCAGGTCTCCTTCTGCATTTTCAGAGCAATGTTGACAATCGGTACAAGAATGGCTTGCTGAGAACTATGCTCGATCGAGCACACCGTTTATCTTCTTCTTGGTCACACTTCTCAGACGAATGTGACCGTTTGAAGTCAGTTTTCTCACGCCTAAAGTACCCGAAACAACTCGTAAATTCCACTATCAAACGCTTTGTTGACTCAAAGGTCTGCGACCAACCGCGACCTTTATCAACAGCCCAAGAGACGGATAACATGGTTCGAGTAGTCTTGCCATTTAAAGACCAAAACTCAGCAGAATTTGTAAAAAAACAACTTAAGGATTTGAGCCTGAAAGTAAACAAAACCATCCAGCCTGTATTTACCAGCAGAAAAATTGAACAGGAACTGAAAGTGAAAGAGGCAAAGCCGCCGATCATAAATCAGCAGTGTGTTGTATATAAATTTCAATGTGACCTTTGTGATGAAGGTTATGTAGGCTACACACGCGGACATTTACACAATCGTGTAAAGGGACATAAGCAACAGTCCTCGGCTATTGCCAGACACTATAAGAACGCACACGGGTCGATCCCTCGGGACCTGCTTAAACGCTTTGAGGTGCTCAAAAAATGTAAAAACAAATTTGATTGCTTAGTGTTTGAAATGTTATTTATAAGAACACTTAAGCCTAGCCTCAATGTGCAATCGGATTCCATTCGTGCTAAAGTATTCTTATAGCCAATTTCGCACGTGCTTATTATGTTAATTCTTAGCGTCAATCGTTTTTAATACTGTAATTTTAGCATTATAGAACATTTTTACCTTGATAATGGAGTGATGTCTACTCCGAAACGTCGGTTTAACTTGTTATCTCTAACTTTTATAGTTTTATGTTTTAAGAAATCTCTTTTAATACGATTCCCATGTGGTGATGTCGATATTGAAGTCCTTGAGGTAAGCTTTCAGGGAGCCTTTGAAGCGCTTACGCTGTCCTCCTACCTTCCTTGCCCCTTGACTAAGTTCACCGTACAGCAGCTGCTTGGGTATTCTGGAGTCTGACATTCGGAAGACGTGACCTTCCCAGCGTATCTGTGCCTTGCGCATGGTGGTAATGACGCTGGGGCGCTGTGCCCTCTCCAGCATCTCGGTGTCCGGGATCTTAGCCTGCCAAAGGATGTTGAGGATGCTGCGTGGACACCGAAGGTGGAACTGGTGGAGTTGCTTCTCATGTCTCCTGTAGATGGTCCAGGTTTCCAGCCATAAAGGAGAGAAGTTAACACGACATGGCCTGTAGCCCTGTAGACTTTGACTTTAGTGCGGCAAATGATACACCTACGGCAATGTGTCGGGAATTGGCTTGAGACAGCGCAGTCACAACAAGCTTGAGTTGAACGGTCGATACTGTGGCTTTGTCCATGTTAAGCTGGATCCTAAGAGCTGTTACTAACCCATCGGCAGAGATCTCATGTATATACCCTCCACGAGTCCCACGATTTCCCATTATTCAATCATCCATATTCATTTACCTTCATCTATACCCATATGGTTCCATGAGGTCTTTCCCAAACATCTCAGTCAGGCTAACACTTCTGGGGGAGAGGGGCGAGTCGCGTTTGACGACTAGTTTGCCGTCTTTGGTAAAAGTGACAACATCAAGATTACAAGATATCTTTTGACATGTGCAAAGTTGGTGAGCTTTTTGGATGACCGTCACATGTTAATTAAGTGATTACGGCCAGGCTACATGGCTGGTGAAGGAAAGGCGCTCATTGCCGCTTATTATTAGGGAACTTAAGCACGGACAACGGCGACGACAACGACACAAATTTGCATATAAAGGACGGTGCCTACTATTGTTATTGCGCATACGTTCTGCGTATCTCGAGATACTCGGATTTCCTATCGGTGATGCTTGCTAAGGCAGGGATACTTTTGCGTGATTTAAAACTATCTGGAGCAAGTAGATCTTAGTAAGTACTCTTGGTATCCAAAAAGAAAATCAGGGGTAACCATGCATTTTTGAGAGCTAAATAAGCTTCAATTTAAGAAAGAACGCCATACATTGCTTTGTATTTTAAAGCTTTTTAAAAATATTATTCATGAATTATGTTTGAAAAATGCCTGGTTAGCCCCAATTTTCTTTACGGATTTCAATACCAGTTGTTAAGATCTACATTTCCTGCATAATCACACACCGGGGCAAAAATGTTTTTAATTAGAAGGTACCGTCCTTAAGTGAGCAAACACAATAGCTTTGCTCTCCTTTTTCATAGGTTTCAAAACATTTTTAATCTGGATAACAACCGTTCTTGGCGCATAATCTGCCCTATATGCAACCGCCCTAATTCCCCATTCTTTTCGAGCTCCAATTATTTACTTTCCTGATCCACTGAGTTAATTGTCTAGACTTGTACACGAAGTCTGTATCGCTGAAGTGTATTTCGGTGATCGCTTGGGTCCCTAAGCGATCTGTTAAGATCACCGATCGTTTCACATGTACCTCCGCAAATGTCATTTATTACATAACCTGTACGTTATGCAATAAATTATATATTGGTGAGACAGGTAGACGACTAGGTGACCGATTCCGCGAACACCTTCGCGATGTTGAGAAGAATGACAAGGATGCATCTAAGCCAGTCGCTCGCCATTTTAATCTGCCTAACCACTCCAAAAAACACATGGCTATCTACGGCCTTTCCCTACATCTAGGTACGACGGAAAGCCGCAAGAATCTGGAACAAAAATTCATCTTTCAAATCGGCACCCTTAATCCTCACGGTATTAACGAACGCTTTTCATTCAACTAATATATTCCTATTTTTCACGTTGCCATGTTACCACCAATAGCGTAGCTCCTACTCTACTATAAAAACTACACGTAACCCACAATTCCTCGATTCGCTCTGACGAAGGGCTAACGCTCGAAACGTCAGCATTTAGAATCTCTGTACGGCGGCCAATTTACATTGTCAACTCCGTTTATAAAACCAAATTTTTGTATACTACTTCCCCACCAACGCAGAACCACAGTTTCTTTAGAAACTACCCCCTTCATTGCTGTCTGTTATACTTGTAGTCTTGGGTTGGGGACATCATGAACCCATTTCATATCCAGTGAGAAGCGCGTTTGAAACAATTGCTTCATCAAGTTTCATTTGACTCTGAGCTCTTTCCATTTCACAAAGCGACCAGCGAAATCAGTCTCCACATATAAGCTCAAACGGTATATGACCCGATAAGACAGGTTGAAAGTCGTATATTTGCAACTGGTGACCTTTCGTTGGTTTTCTTGGTATGGATTTCGAGAGCGATGCAGTCACGCCGGGAAGTCAAGGATCTGTCTAAAATGACAGGAAATGTAAACAAAACTGAAGCTTGAAATATGTGAGCAGTAACAAGACCTAAAATGAGAAAAAGTCGTGAAAAAAAGGAAACACAGTTCCTCTCACTGAAGTACCATTGAAAAGACTTGGAGAAAAGTGAACTTGCCAGTGAGTTGTTCCAAGGTTTCTGGTTCAGTTGATCGACAAATTGTTCAGTTCCCGCAAATGTGTTTCTACAGCCTTGGTCTTTGGGTGATCGTGTCTTTTCTTTGGCAATTCCCCAGCAACTCGTCCCACACGATGAATTCCGAACAACCTTAGGTATGCTTTCCGATAAGAAGGATTCATGACGCCGTAAATGATGGGGTTTATTGCTGAACTGGAAATGCCAAATATACTATACATGTAATAGGTTTCGCGGGTCAACTCCCATCCCGACCCGAGAAAGTGATCCACAGCATCCAGGACTAAAACTGGAGTCCAGCAGAAGATAAAGGCAACCACGGTTACAAACAAGATTTTTGTTACCTTAATATCCTCTAATGAGAGAGAGACCTTCCTTGCATTTCCGTTCCGGAGATTCTTTGCCACAGTTCTCTCATGGGTTTTAAGCGCTTTCAAAACTCTTAGGTAGCAAACGATCAAAATCACCATTGATATTCCGCTGAAGATGTAGGATGGAAGAATCAGCAACGAAAACTTGGACTCAAAGGAACAAAAGAATTTCCCGGGTTGAAACACGTAATCCTTACCAGCGGCGGTGTATGTCAAAGGAGTTGATAAGGCTGCAATCCAGCCTCCAAGGATTATAAGTTTGGCTTTGGCTGAAGTGAAAATGACTCTATACCTCGAGGTTTTAACGATGCGGAAATACCTAAAAGAAGGGAATATAGTGCTTAATGCTCCGCTCATGTAAAAAAAATATCTCGGCTTGGCCTCAGCTTCTTCGGTTTAGGGTCTCTCTTCAGGGTCCTACCATAATAAAGCTAAATAACTTATTCTCATTGTTTTTGTTAAGTCGGGGAAACTAGTGAATAGTACTGAACCAGCGAGGTACTTGATGAGAAAAAGTTGCCATGAAAACGTGGCTTATATTAATTCTTTTACTGGGACAGAAGTGCACGAAATTGCAACGTGCTGTCATTTTTAAGACTCAAATATGTCTTCTCATTCCTGGGAACCGAAACAAACACGCTATGATTTTTACATTTTCTTGGATTCAAATTAGACTAGATGTCAAATTCGCGTTACCGCCGTAATTAACAAATAAACAGGTGTTTGCGAGAATAAAGAAAATAATCAGCTCTTACTACAATATTCCCGGGAAGATGCAAAAATAATAACGCTATGCTAGGGTTAGATAATTTCAAGTTAAAGTGTATGTTTCCCGAAGAAAAAGACGAGTAAGAGCAAAAAAGGAGTCATCGCAGCTTTTGTTGTGACAGTTTCGTAGTCTAACGCTTTTCTCTTATACTATTTTTCAGAAATCTTGTCAAAAATAAAGAGAGGATAGATTGTGAAATTAAGCCGCATTTAAAACACTTCCTTCAAATTGTTGGGGCGAACATTTGTAACGAAACTTTGACAAACAGGAGGAAAGATTAACCTATAAGGGCAAATTTTTTTCGTTTTTCGGCAGTTGAACGAATTCCATTCCAAAGTGAGATGAGCTTTATCTAGATTCTTGCGTTGGGTGAGGTGGACTCTCAGTGACTCCTTTTGTTTGATTTAGAAAAGATAGAAAATGACAAATAACTCAAGTTTAATTTTGACCAAGGAAAGAACTTTCACTCACCGGTTTATCGCTAGCAAAGCAAGGGTCCCAATGGAAGCCCAACCTACCCACATAACAAGGAATCCCTGGATCTGACAAAGAAGGTACCCAAAAATCCAATCTCCAACGATTAGAACACTAAGAGAAAATGGTGCACAGATGTCCAACATGATAATATCAGATATGGCCAAGGAAATCACAAAATAAGCTGTAATGTTGCGAAGTCGGTGATTTTTATACAAAACCAACAAAACTGCAACGTTACCAAGAGTGCCGACGGATACGATAAAAGCGTGTAAAAAGGATTCGCCAATTGTGGAGGAAATCGAGCGCGTAGCGAGTTCTTTATAAAGAGGGGACCCGTCTGCGACCTTCGTCGAAGAAGAAACCATTTTGCTGATCAGCGATATAACCACGAGTCGGCGCCCTTTCGTGTAAAAGGGGTGACTTTTGTCTTATGTTTTTGCAATGTATTAATTGATTGAAGTGATGGTCGCACTTATTAGAGCACTTATACCACTGATCCTGACGTGTTTCAATCAACAATTTAAAACTTTCATCTAAAAAGTCAAGGAAATCGTCATTGTGGCAAAAATATGTTTATTGATGTCAAAAACAACCATTTATTTTGAACCGGACGAAAAAGTGAAAGCGAGCTGGTGATTTTTAAGTCTTGTCTTTAAAGCCATATAAAATAAATTGAAAGAATAATGCTAAATTATGATACTGCTCAAAACAAGAACAATAATAAAAATACAGGAAGCATTTTCCGATTTTCAAATAGTCACAGAACAGCAGGTATTTACTTAAATACCCGAAGGATATTAAAAATCATCAAACAAAGGCGACAGGTGAATTTGTTTTCAATTTTTAAACAAAGAGAAATATCAGAGAATATATGCAATATAGTAGACATATACTTTAAATGAGTGAGATAGGCATCAATGGTGGAAGACAGTTATGAATTCTACTCAAAGTGGTTGATAAATTAAGAAATGTTGTTTCACTTAAACAAATAACTGTCTCCTGTAGTTACGGATCATAACAAGGACTATCACAGACTACAGCCACAAAACAATGAACGATTTGTTCAAGTCCTCGCTTTGAGTCTTGAAGTAATCGTTAAGGACCTACAACAAATAGCTCTTACAGAAAAACTGAGGCCACAGGGTTTTATATCAGCTAAAAGTATTTTATGCTTAAATAAAGGAAATTATTAGGGCTGATTTATGAGTGATGTGCACCAGACAACAGCAAAAATCCAGTGATACAAGTAGCGAATAGAAGGCGCTCACGACAGGGAGCCGAGCTTGCGAACTTATTCACTTTTGACTGCATCGTTTCGCAGGAACTCATTGGAGTGTAAGTTCAGGCTGATAAGACATTTAAATTGACGTATCATTTTGTATGAACTACGGACTCGGAGGAGAATTATTTTTAAAAGATGGAAGAGGTGCCAATTACGTGAAGGCAGATGTCCAAAACTACAAAATGATCTCCCGTTTCGCTTTTGCTTCATCGATAAACTCGACGGATTATTTTGTGTGGTGTATAACTAAGTGCCGGTGAAAGTCCCGACTGCATAAATTTCCACCACTATTCTCTTCCACATCGGGGAATGATTGTTGACCTGAATTTATTTATGTCAACTGGCCATAACCCCAGAAACCAGAACGGAGAAAAGAAGAAGAGAAAACAATACACCTAACTCTGATAAAAACCATGGCTTTCATGTTCATTGTGCAAATTAACTGCTGTTTCTTTTGCCATTCTCCCTGCTTGTCAATGAACATACAAGAAAAACACACAGGTCAAGAAGAGATTAATTTTTCGCTGCGCAGACCTTGAGGGGCGCTTTTCACTTTATCAGCCGTTCACGATTTTTTGCGAGTGTAAATAGAGGTGACAGAAGCGCAAAAGCTATCGCAAACCTAACTCAAAACCGAAACAGAGCTTGCTTTCCGATTCCACTCCTCATATATGATGTTTTCAACCAACCTCTACAGACACCAGTAACAATGGAGAAATGTACGACTTCTGGTGGACGAACAAAACAAGCTAATGGGAGATTTTTTGTTTTCGTCCACCAACGTGGCGACGATACCGCCACGTGAAAAACTCCTATACCAACTGTTTTAGTGCTCAACGTAGCAGCACTATGTTGGGACGAAGCCCTAGTAACGCCTGTGTTAAAGGCCCTCCAGCACCGCCAACCAAAACTAGTATATACCGCACAAGTGAATAGGGCCTTATGCGCTTTTTGATTGTTTAGATGTGACACCGGCGACGGACAACTGAAATGCAAACTGCCACGTGGGTTTGGTCGGAACGTCTTTTATTAGCCGTTGGTGCGTCCAATGGACCAAGCTGACAGTAAAGGCGGATAAAGGAATCACGCAACGTTTGGTGATGTCCGTGCACTTGCAGGGTCGTGGTGGTGGAGGTAATAAAGCATTTTCGTAACAATAGAATAACATTTTGCAAGCGCATAATATACTAAACACTTTTTTCCAAAATGGCAGCCATTTAGATATTCTTTTGTTTTTATTCAATTTAGCCCTTGATACCTCGTTCTTAAGCTTAAAATTTAAAAGAACATTTTGCCTTGAACGAGGCATCGAATGTCTAATTTGAATAAAAACAAAACAATATCAAAATAGCGGCCATTTTGGAAATTGGTGTATTAGCGGCAAATGATGTTATTGTTCGTCGATTCGATTACGAATATGACCATGTCAGACGACATTTTAGAACATTTCGCGGTGTGTCCGCTGGTGGCTGATGAGACCGATGCGGGCATGGAAGCCCCTGCCACAGGTCTGGCACCAGAGAATGCATGGGAGGCATATTGGTGGAGTTTACGGCTCGAGCCTGTCTTGCCATACGTTTTTCTATGGCGGCGTTGGATCGTTGAACTTCCGAGTGGAGGGCGCCCTTGTGAATCATGCTTCGCCAGACTGGTCTGTCAGATGCTACGTTTTCCCATGTGGTGATGTCGATGTTGAAGTCCTTGAGGTAAGCTTTCAGGGAGCCTTTGAAGCGCTTACGCTGTCCTCCTACCTTCCTTGCCCCTTGACTAAGTTCACCGTACAGCAGCTGCTTGGGTATTCTGGAGTCTGACATTCGGAAGACGTGACCTTCCCGGCGTATCTGCGCCTTGTGCATGGTGGTAATGACGCTGGGGCGCTGTGCCCTCTCCAGCACCTCGGTGTCCGGGATCTTAGCCTGCCAAAGGATGTTGAGGATGCTGCGTGGACACCGAAGGTGGAACTGGTGGAGTTGCTTCTCATGTCTCCTGTAGATGGTCCAGGTTTCCAGCCATAAAGGAGAGAAGTTAACACGACATGGCCTGTAGCCCTGTAGACTTTGACTTTAGTGCGGCAAATGATACACCTACGGCAATGTGTCGGGAATTGGCTTGAGACAGCTCAGTCACAACAAGCTTGAGTTGAACGGTCGATACTGTGGCTTTGTCCATGTTAAGCTGGATCCTAAGAGCTGTTACTAACCCATCGGCAGAGATCTCATGTATATACCCTCCACGAGTCCCACGATTTCCCATTATTCAATCATCCATATTCATTTACCTTCATCTATACCCATATGGTTACATGAGGTCTTTCCCAAACATCTCAGTCAGGCTAACACTTCTGGGGGAGAGGGGCGAGTCGCGTTTGACGACTAGTTTGCCGTCTTTGGTAAAAGTGACAACATCAAGATTACAAGATATCTTTTGACATGTGCAAAGTTGGTGAGCTTTTTGGATGACCGTCACATGTTAATTAAGTGATTACGGCCAGGCTACATGGCTGGTGAAGGAAAGGCGCTCATTGCCGCTTATTATTAGGGAACTTAAGCAAGGACAACGGCGACGACAACGACACAAATTTGCATATAAAGGACGGTGCCTACTATTGTTATTGCGCATACGTTCTGTGTATCTCGAGATACTCGGATTTCCTATCGGTGATGCTTGCTAAGGCAGGGATACTTTTGCGTGATTTAAAACTATCTGGAGAAAGTAGATCTTAGTAAGTACTCTTGGTATCCAAAAAGAAAATCAGGGGTAACCATGCATTTTTGAGAGCTAAATAAGCTTCAATTTAAGAAAGAACGCCATACATTGCTTTGTATTTTAAAGCTTTTTAAAAATATTATTCATGAATTATGTTTGAAAAATGCCTGGTTAGCCCCAATTTTCTTTATGGATTTCAATACCAGTTGTTAAGATCTACATTTCCTGCATAATCACACACCGGGGCAAAAATGTTTTTAATTAGAAGGTACCGTCCTTAAGTGAGCAAACACAATAGCTTTGCTCTCCTTTTTCATAGGTTTCAAAACATTTTTAATCTGGATAACAACCGTTCTTGGCGCATAATCTGCCCTATATGCAACCGCCCTAATTCCCCATTCTTTTCGAGCTCCAATTATTTACTTTCCTGATCCACTGAGTTAATTGTCTAGACTTGTACACGAAGTCTGTATCGCTGAAGTGTATTTCGGTGATCGCTTGGGTCCCTAAGCGATCTGTTAAGATCACCGATCGTTTCACATGTACCTCCGCAAATGTCATTTATTACATAACCTGTACGTTATGCAATAAATTATATATTGGTGAGACAGGTAGACGACTAGGTGACCGATTCCGCGAACACCTTCGCGATGTTGAGAAGAATGACAAGGATGCATCTAAGCCAGTCGCTCGCCATTTTAATCTGCCTAACCACTCCAAAAAACACATGGCTATCTACGGCCTTTCCCTACATCTAGGTACGACGGAAAGCCGCAAGAATCTGGAACAAAAATTCATCTTTCAAATCGGCACCCTTAATCCTCACGGTATTAACGAACGCTTTTCATTCAACTAATATATTCCTATTTTTCACGTTGCCATGTTACCACCAATAGCGTAGCTCCTACTCTACTATAAAAACTACACGTAACCCACAATTCCTCGATTCGCTCTGACGAAGGGCTAACGCTCGAAACGTCAGCATTTAGAATCTCTGTACGGCGGCCAATTTACATTGTCAACTCCGTTTATAAAACCAAATTTTTGTATACTACTTCCCCACCAACGCAGAACCACAGTTTCTTTAGAAACTACCCCCTTCATTGCTGTCTGTTATACTTGTAGTCTTGGGTTGGGGACATCATGAACCCATTTCATATCCAGTGAGAAGCGCGTTTGAAACAATTGCTTCATCAAGTTTCATTTAACTCTGAGCTCTTTCCATTTCACAAAGCGACCAGCGAAATCAGTCTCCACATATAAGCTCAAACGGTATATGACCCGATAAGACAGGTTGAAAGTCGTATATTTGCAACTGGTGACCTTTCGTTGGTTTTCTTGGTATGGATTTCGAGAGCGATGCAGTCACGCCGGGAAGTCAAGGATCTGTCTAAAATGACAGGAAATGTAAACAAAACTGAAGCTTGAAATATGTGAGCAGTAACAAGACCTAAAATGAGAAAAAGTCGTGAAAAAAAGGAAACACAGTTCCTCTCACTGAAGTACCATTGAAAAGACTTGGAGAAAAGTGAACTTGCCAGTGAGTTGTTCCAAGGTTTCTGGTTCAGTTGATCGACAAATTGTTCAGTTCCCGCAAATGTGTTTCTACAGCCTTGGTCTTTGGGTGATCGTGTATTTTCTTTGGCAATTCTCCAGCAACTCGTCCCACACGATGAATTCCGAACAACCTTAGGTATGCTTTCCGATAAGAAGGATTCATGACGCCGTAAATGATGGGGTTTATTGCTGAACTGGAAATGCCAAATATAGTATACATGTAATAGGTTTCGCGGGTCAACTCCCATCCCGACCCGAGAAAGTCATCCACAATATCCAGGACAAAAATTGGAGTCCAGCAGAAGATAAAGCCAACCACGGTTGCAAACAAGATTTTTGTTACCTTAATATCCTCTATCGAGAGAGAGACCTTCCTTGTATTTCCGTTCCGGAGAGTCTTTGCCACAGTTCTCTCATGGGTTTTAAGCGCTTTGAGAACTCTTAGGTAGCAAACGATCAAAATTACCATTGATATTCCGACGAAGATGTGGGATGGAAGAGTAAGCAATGAAAACTTGGACTCAAAGAAACAAAAGAATTTCCCGGGTTGAAACACGTAATCCTTACCAGCGGCGGTGTATGTCAAAGGGGTTGATAAGGCCGCAATCCAGCCTCCAAGGACTATAAGTTTGGCTTTGGCTGAAGTGAAAATGACTCTATACATCGAGGTTTTAACGATGCGGAAATACCTAAAAGAAGGGAATGTAGTGCTTAATGCTCCGCTTATGTCAAAAAATATCTCGGCTTGGCCTCAACTTCTTCGGTGTAGGGTCTCTTTTGAGGGTCCAACCACAATAAAGCTAAATAACGTATTTTCATTTTTTTTGTAAAGTAGTGAATAGCACTGAACCAGCGAAGTACTTGATGAGAAATAGTTGTCATGAAAACGTGGCTTATATTAATTCTTTTACTGGGACAGAAGTGCACGAAATTGCAACGTGCTGTCATTTTTAAGACTCAAATATGTCTTCTCATTCCTGGGAACCGAAACAAACACGCTATGGTTTTTACATTTTCTTGAATTTAAATTAGACTAGATGTCAAATTCAGTCACATTACTGCCGTAATTAACAAATAAAAAAACAGGTGTTTGCGAGAATAAAGAAAATTATCAGTTCTTACTGTAATATTACCAGGAAGGTGCAAAAATAAGTTCAAGTTAAAGTGTATATTTTCCCCACAAAAAGTCGAGAAAGTGCAAAAAGGAGTCATCACAGTTTTTGTTGTGACAGTTTCGTAATCTAACGCTTTTCTCTTATACTATTTTTGAGAAATCTTGTCAAAAATAAAGAGAGGATAGGATGTGAAATCGAGCCACATTTGAACACTTCCTTCAAATTGTTGGGGCGAACATTTGTCAAGAAACTTTGACAAACACGAGGAAAGATTAACCTATAAGGGCACATTTTTTTCGTTTTTCGGCAGTTGAACAAATTCCATTCCAAAGCGAGATGAGCTTTATCTAGATTCTTGCGTTGGGTGAGGTGGAATCTCAGTGACTCCATTTGCCTGATTTGAAAAAGATAGAAAATGACAAATAACTCAAGTTTAATTTTGACTAAGGAAAGAACTCTCACTCACCGGTTTATCGCTAGCAAAGCAAGGGTCCCAATGGAAGCGCAACCTACCCACATAACAAGGAATCCCTGGATCTGACAAAGAAGGTACCCAAAAATCCAATCTCCAACGATTAGAACGCCAATAGAAAATGGTGCGCAGAGGTCCAACATGATAATATCAGATATGGCCAAGGAAATCACAAAATAAGCTGTAATGTTGCGAAGACGGTGATTTTTATACAAAACCAACAAAACTGCAACGTTACCAAGAGTGCCGACGGATACGATAAAAGCGTATAAAAACGATTCGCCAATTGTGGAGGAAATCGAGCGGGTAGCGAGTTCTTTATAAAGAGGGGACCCATCCGCGATTTTCGTTGAAGAAGAAACCATTTTGCTGATCAGTGATATAACCACGAGTCGACACCCTTTCATGTAAAATACAACGTGCCTTTCTAAATCCTTCATTCACAATGACAATTCCGTTTCACTATTTAATCACGTTTTCAAATCCAATAAAACTAACTTCGAATAAAATCACGAGACTTATCAGGAAAAGCAAATTGTCAATCATCAGGAAACAAAGCGAAAACGTCACTTCCGTTGCAGTAACAGGACTAATGAAGGAAAGAAATATTTTTTTCACGGAAACACATGAGCCCAACAAATTGACCTGCTTCCAACTGTGTGGCTTCATAGCTCAGTTGGTAGAGCATTGCACCGGCACGGGTGGCCGGCTCAGTTGGTTGAGCATCGGGCTGCCCTGCGGGAAGTCGGGAGGTCGTGACTCCGGTCGGACCAACACTCAGGGTCTTAAAATAACTGAGGAGAAAGTGCTGCGTTTGTAATTACATCCGCAAATGGTTAGACTTTCAAGTCTTCTCGGATAAAGACTATAAGCCGTAGGCCCCGTCTCACAACCCTTCAATGTTCATGAACTCTGTGGGACGTTAAAGATCCCACACACTAGTCGAAAAGAGTAAGGCACGAAGTTCTTGGCGTTGTGATCTGGGCTTTCCCTCAGCAATGTGGTCGGCTTGGCACCATCATCTGAATGAACTACTGATCGATGAGACCACATAACAGCAGACAAACAGACAGCAGCCAAATTGAAGGAGTCCGAGTGCTGAAACTGGTAAACTGACTGCGAACAGTCTCTCTTTTGCTCTAAAGTCGTTTAAATGAACGCAAATACTGCAGGCGTTGGTTAGAGTGGCCCTAACCAACGCCCACAGCTTCAGCCAAAGTTCAACGAATGCAAAGTTCAAAGTTCAACGTATGCATTCCTTTCAACAATTTTAGGTTGTCCTGGTAAGGCCCCGTTTATATGGAGAAAGGATGTCCCGGGTAGAAGGGTCACCCTCCTAGCCGAGTTACCCTGGGCGAGCCAACGTTTCATACATTTCCTTACAAAACGCAGCGAACCGTTTATTTGAGAAAACAAAAGTTGGCTCGGCTAGAAGGGTGAACCGCCTGGCAGGGTCACCCTTTTTCGACGGTAGGGTCACCCTCCTAGCCGGGCCAACTTTTCTTCATATAAACACTTTGGCTCGGTCAGCCGGGACACAACTCCACGTATCGGAAATTGAAGTCCGTGTTTTATCTTTAAAACAAACATTGTGGGTTAAATTGCTATCAAAGAAGTTAAATCTAAGTCAACAGTGACCGTGTGAGTGATTTAAAACATAGAAATCAAGCGGAAAGAGGGATATTGAAGTCATGAATTATTAAGCAGGGCCAATGAATAATTTAGTAGGGTTAACTTTGACTCGGTCAACCGGGACAACTTTTCTCATATAAACGCTCGGTAAAGTTGACTCAGCTAGGAGGGTGACTCTTCTACCCGGGACAACTTTTCTCCATATAAACGGGGCCTTAGTCTGAGCATCACTTCAATCAATGAATACATTGCATAAACGCCTTTCAGTCAGGAACTCCGAAGTTTCAACTAAAAAGTCATGGAAATCGTCATTGCGGCAAAGGTTTGTTTATTCATGTCAGAAACAACCATTTATTTTGAACCGGACGAAAGTGTGAAAGCCATCCCGCGATTTTTAAGTCTTGTCTTTAAAGCCATAAAATAACTTGATGGAATAATGCTCAATTATGGTATTGCTCAAAACAAGAACAATGATAAAAATGTTGGGAGCATTTTCCGATTTTCAAATAGTACGAAGGATATTAAAAAATCATCAAACAAAGGCGACCGGTGAATTTGTTTTCAGTTCTTAAAATGAAAGTATTGCTGGTTTTCACTCACGTGATCAACAGCCATGTTTTTCGACGAAAACAAAAGGAAGCATTTGCATAATAATAGAGTTAAATTCCCGGAGGATTTGGTCGGGGCACCAACATGGCCGCCTTTTCTTTGTTTAGGGCACCAACATGGCGGTCGTGACGTCATGTGAAAACCGAGAATATGTAATATAGTTGACATATGCTTTAAATGAATGAGATAGGCATCAATGGTGGAAGATGTCACAGTAATGAATTCTACTCAAAGTGGTTGCTACGCCTATTTTGATCCCACTGTAGAATGCCATTGTGAGTTGATAAATTGAGAAATGTTACTTCACTTCGACAACTGTCTACTGTCGTTACGGATCATAACGAGGACTGTAACAGATTGCAGCCACAAAAAAAAAACTATTTGTTCAAGTCCTCGCTTTGAGTCTTGAAGTAATCGTTAAGGACCTAAAACAAATAGCTCTCACAGAAAAACTGAGGCCACAGCGTTTTATATCAGGAAAACGTATTTTATGCTTCAATAAAGGCACTTAATGGGGGTGAATTATGAGTGATTTGCACCAGAAAACAGCTTCATCATTCAAGGAAAAGGTTCTTCAGGGAAGGGTTTGATCCTGAACTCCGGTGAGAATTTATTTAGTTGTGTATCATAGGTTTTTGAGACGGAGTGTGTCGCTTGTTTGCACGCTCGGAATGAAATAGGAAGGTGTGTTTTTTTGCCTCTTATAGCAAATATGTAGCAAATATGTTCATTTAGTTGTGATTTGACATCCTCTATGTGCTGTTCTTTGGTGTGCTAAGATTAAAGTGTCGTAGAGTTTACTCTTTGGGATAACAGCTTTTTTGTCAGGTGTTTGCAGTTTTCCTTGGTGGTATGTCCATTTCTTTCTTTGCAATGTCTTTAGTTGTGACTGAGATAGTTTGCCTTCCGTTTCTCTCGAATCACAACTCGATTTTTCACTTTGAATTTTCAAGTATTCCATTGCTTCATTGTAAAATTGATCTTCGATAAACATTGTTAGTTGTGATGTATTTCGCTTCTGCTTTTGCTTAAAGTCATCTAATCTTTGACAAAATATTTCGTGTGGTACACACTGCATTGTCAAGCTGTTTTCTTCCAACGAAACTTGCGAAGTCTAAATCTGAATAAACTGAAGTTTTGACTGAGAGTGGCCTGGGATGAATAATAAAATATTTGGACAGAGAGTGGCCTGGGATGAATATTAAAATATTTAATTATAAATTATCATGGTAAGTTTGCATGCTCTGCTTGTGTGGTCAAGTGGATAAGAGATCCAGAGGTAGGGAGTTCAAGTTCATGTTCGGGTGAGTAAAAAAGGAAGTCTTGAGTATACTGTGTAAAGTCTGTCATAGAGGGAGTGCGTATAAAGGTATGCAAGGAGGAGGGTCACCTGCAAAATAAGGGGGGATAGAACTGTGAAAGAAAGGGGGGTTGGATAGAGGTGATGGGGAAGATGAGGGAGGGGTAGGAAAGTAGAAGAAAAGAAAGAAATAACATGTTCTTTTTTTAGACCCCCTAAAAACCACGCCCCTGTTTTTTAACTACACCCCAAAAAAGGGAAAATTCCTTTTTTAAACAGTTGATAAAAATAAACCAGTACATTTAAAATTGTACCAGTTCCATGTATTTTGTACCAGTTCAATATATTCTGTACCAGTTCAGAAAAAATTGTACCAAAACATACATAAATGCCCAGCTCTGAGACTGCCCTCAAAGAGCTTATGTGCTGTGTGCTAAGTGATCTACTAGAAGAAAGCACTGAGATGAAGTTAGCTGATGACCTGTACTGTGGTGGTGGTACCCAAACCAACCCTCTCAACAACTGGGAAAGAGTCCTACATTTAGGTGCGCTGTACCAATTTAACCTTCACCTATCTGCATCCAAAACCATAATAAACCCTTCGTCTACAACAGTATTGGGATAGATCTGGAGTGCAGTCACCCTTAAAGCAAGCCCTCATCGCATAGCCATGTTAGCACCCTGTCCAGCTCCCAAGACAGTCGCCCAGTTGAGATCATTTATCGGCACTTATAAGATCTTGTCCCTTGTTGTACCACGTTGCTCTGTACTCTAAGCCCCACTCGACAATGCTATCACTGGCTGGACCAACATAATTCAATCCTCCTTCCATAAAGCCCAGAGTGCAATTTCCGAGAGTCGCATGATAACTCTACCCAGGCCCCATGATGCAAAGCTATGTGGCACCCAGTCCACATGGTTGCCTTGTGAGGTTGAGGCCTTATCAATCATCATCACTAGTAGGCATGCATTCTAACTGACAGTAAGCCATGCGTACAAGCTTACAAAAAATTATGTCAAGGAGAGTTCTCAACAAGCCCTACAGACTCAACCTTTCTGTCTACAGTCAGCCGCTATCAAGTGTCTGTTAGACACGTTGCTGGCACCACCACCCTCCCATCTGGCTTTGCCAGCACCAATGCCCCTGCCTGTGAAGATCAATAATTGTGCCAAGTATGTTCCTTTAAGCAACGCATAGAGGAGTCTATTTTTTGCAAAGAGCGCCCATCCAAGATCTCCTTAACGGTCTCAAGAAACTAGCTGGCCAGCATGGCTCTCAATCTAGTCGGAATGAAATGATCTCCGGCGTACACATGCTCATCTTAAACAAGGCACCAGGCCATCCAAAAAGCTCAACAATATCAAGGATGTTAAACCCCATCTGAATGTGGCCACAATTGCCTGGACTACTCGTCATCAAAGGTACAGACCCCTGTCACCTGCTCGCAAGAGTATCATCATTCCACGTCAAGTTTTAGATGGCCTCCTGACTGCGTTCCATATTCAGTTATGTCACCATTCCGACCATCAACTGAAGTCAGAAGTGAAGCCCTGTTTTTTTGCCTTGGATATGGATAACGCAATCAGCCACGTCACACAAGGCTGCCAGGTCTGCGCTTCCCTCCACCAGCCATCCCACGATCGCATTGAGCAGTGCTCAAGCCCACCTACAGATGTTGTGGGAGTGGCATTCGCCGCAGACGTTGTAAGTGCTCGTGTCAACTTGTTCTAGTGCTGAGGGAATGCACTAGTCTTTCACACTCTCCTTGCTCCTTGGAGACAAAGGACATGTTTCGCTCTGCAATGGGCTCATCCAGCTGTGCATACTGATGAGTCCATTAAATGGCCCACACGCCATGATTCGCACTGATCCTGCACCTGGCTTTAAAGCCCTTGTAGACGACATGCTCTTGGCACGTCACCGGATTACACTTATTCTAGAGATTGGTCAACCGAAGACCTACCGGTACTCCATATTATGTCATCTCAGTTAAGGCTTTTCCACCGAACAGAAATGTATAGTTCCTCTCTAAGGGAGCCAGTTTCAGGTAGCCAAGTCTCTTGTAATGCAGCAATGTCCACATTAATAACTTTCAGTCTGAGCAGTTTGTTGTTAATCACTGCTGTTGTTCTTGCATCTTCAATTTGCTTTGCTGCGCCACAGTAATATGTCACACATTACATCATGCATTAGTTATGGTGACAAATAACATGGCATTGAAAACGCCAGGGAAAAAAAATCCCAAGCCAGCAAAGGAATGGCAAAATTTTTTGGTTTATAGTAACCAAAAAAGAAGAAACTCTGCCTCCCTGCACTGCCGATTGAGGCAGGCGACCTGTGGCAAGAAAGAACCTCATTGACCGGGGGCTGTGCAGTTTGAAGTTGGTGGTGGCTTTCCAACGAGATGCTATGACCTCGTCCGTTGTCGGAAGTGACTCCTGATGCCTACTCTATACCAGTTGAGTATTGGCTTATCACTAGTAACTACTGTCAACAAGTTGCAAAAATAGTGGAGACACTTCACCTTCTTGGGGGGTTATTAATTCCCCTATTGTCTCTCACACTGCAGTCCCCCTTCCCCACCCCCCCCCCCCCACCTTATCAGTGTTGCTAGCAAGACAAAAAAATGTTGGAAACTTAAGCAGTCAACATTGAAAGGGGGAGAGGGGAGAGGAAGTGGGAAAGGTTTAAGTTCTAGAAACAGCGGGCATTGGAAGCTAGAAAAGGTGTTTTTTAATCGAAGTGTCTCTGTCAACAATTTTGCAACTTGTTGTAGCTGCTTCCCATGTTATAAGGAACAGAGACATTAAAAATTAAAACCCATTGACCCCTGCGAGTGAGACATAATAGCTATTACAAGGAAAGGTTACGTTTATGCAAACGTTAGCTATTAATTACTACCATTTAGGTAAACTAGTTTAAAACTGAATTAAAACTGAATTAAAACTGAATAGCTATTACTGAATAGCTGAATTACTGAATAGCTGAATAAAACTGAATAGCTATTACTCTGTCTAATGCCAAATGATTTTACTCATCAATGGAGGCAGTTCAGGAGTCAATGGGTTAAGTAAGATAATGACTAGACTATTTTTTGGTTTACCTGTGACATTTCCTGACAATACACCGTAGATGGGTTTAGCAACCCATGTATGTGAAATGGCAGGCTGCTGCGTGTCATAAATGCATGAAAATTCTGCTGTCTTGCTCTAAGACAAGTTGCTTGATCCCTGGAGCTGAACATCGAACAAGGTTCTTCCATTTCTGGTAAAATGCAAAACAGTCTAACGTTTGCTGTTTGCCATAAGCTCAAGGTTAAATCTTTCTAATAAACATAAACCTAACTATCATAAAATTTTCTCCCAGCCAACTTACACAATCAGGGAAACACATGGCACTTCTGCCATTAGATGTTTTAATTTAGATCTGGAATCTTGGAATTCAGTTTTAAACTAGTTTACCTAAATGGTAGTAATTAATGCTGCCGAGGGGAAGAGAGATGTTCAAATAAACTTATGCTTGCTGTAACTTAACGATGGTTTGTGCATGGAATTGAAGGGAGATTTTATTAGGTCTTGAGCAGGGATGGTACAAAACATGGACCCCCAAACTGGATCGTCAACTGGACCTCGTTCTGGAACCCACTCGAGAGAGGAAAGAAAACATCAAATTCTAAATCAAAATCTCAAGGTATTCTGAAAATGACCTAGAAATGAATATATTTTTTTAAAGTTTCCAGCTCCGTGACATCTTTCATTTCGAAAATACAGCACTTTGAATTTCCAAATGGTCACCTTGAGTAACACCACGATGCAAAGCTACTTGGTCGAAAAAAAGCCTATCCCTGTGAATCTTGAGCAGCAGTTTGTATTAATTTTTATCTCAAGCGAGAAGTACAGTGCAGGCCGCAGGAATAGCAGAACTAACACGCGTGTAAAATGCATGCAATATGGCGTCTTTACAGGCAAAATACATGTACATGTGAAATACATGCGCGAAACATGAGTGTAAATATTTACACAAGCTTTACACGCACCTCAATTACACGCAAATTGAGTGTAACTCTGATAAGCGGCGCATCTTTTGTTATTCATACACGAAAACTGTGTGTATTTTTCCTAGAGAAGAATACAAAAATTAATTGTGCGTTCGATTGAGAAATACCGATTTACCTTAAAAGTTGGATCTTTTAGATTTCCAATCAAAGCCAAAATTCAGAAACGGATTGCACTATGGATTTCTTTAATCGAAAATCCATGTCGAGAAACTCTAATAAATTCCATGGCAAAACCAGTTTTCAGAATTTAATTTGTGTTTGATTAGAAATTTCCGCAACCAGGCCAATCTGTCCGGAAAACGCTTAATTCTGACATACATGCAAGTGCGATGCATAATAAATAATTTGGATCGTTTACACGTTTCCGTGCGAACGTATCGCTTTAGTTTTAGTTGACCCTCCGCAATCCAATCCAACTTACACAATGCCAACCTTGCGTCAGCATATGGCATCTTGTTTCTAATTGGACCACCACTACGATAACTTGACAAAATAATTATAAGATATGAAATTGACAGATAAATCGTATGTCAATGCAAAGTTGATAGTGAAGGGAAAATCCACTAGGATTTTTATCACCGCAGTCATATCAGTATGTCGCATCCTGTTGTCACTCACAACTTTTTTTCACATGAATTTTGGTTGCTTGATGATGAGATGTTACACAATAAAGCCTTTTTAAATACCCCAAAAATACATTTGTTGCAAATCTAAACAAATAAAAATTGTGTAAAAGCGAAGCTTCAGAAAGGAAGAGTGTATTCAAAACATAAACAGTTAAGCCAAAAAACCGTAGAATAAAACGAACTCTCTATAACATCACTACATGTACTTTAATATTTATACACGCACTTAATGAGCTTCTGCTTGTAAATTTTGACGGCACTTGTGAAAGAGTTTCATGTATTTTTTTACAAGCACTTTCGTGTATTTTTTTTTACTTGCGTGTTTAGCGCGTGTAAATTGTGTGCAATATGGCTTCTTTTCGCGCAGGAAACATGCGTGTAATGCAGACAAACCTGTGGCCTGTACTGTAAGCACTTTCATTGCAAAGTCAACGCCACATGTTTCGTCCATTACCAGCCGTCATATTGGTGGACCACAAGGTGTCTACATAGAATTTTTTAAACTCTATCAAGTTGCGTGAAACGGTTCGACAAAGAACTCGGAAAGGTATGTACCACGCAGACCTGAGGATTGGAGAGGTGGTCAAAAGATCTGTTTCCCATAACATTCCAAGTTCTTGACCTTTTTCATTGTACGATTTAGAATTAATTTTTTGGTTGCGTGACAGTGTAAACTATCCATGGTTTGCGGATACGAAAGAGAAGTGAAAAACAGTCTGTAACAACATCATATCACGCATCTTAATTCCTGCATTCGCACATAACCACAATTCCTCCTGTGTTTGACCACAATCCCTTGCGTTTGAAAGAAAAACGTGTTCTTCTCCCGATTAGAGAGAGGTGCCTCGTTCGTTCGCTTCAGGCTCACTCACTGAAGTTTTTACGCCCACAAAATGCTTCGCCTGCACTTAAGTCGTTTTGCCCACACTTCAGTGGATTGACGCCAACACCTGTTCTAATGTAAATGATGCAAATCTTCACCGAAACAGTGCAAGCAAAACGACTCAAGTGTAGACGAATCACCGTGTGGGCGCAACGACCGAATTCCAGGAAAAACACGTGCGAACCTTCTTAATCAATGATCGGGCGTAATGTTTCTTTGCTTTCCTTATCCGTTGGACAAAACAACACGGTAGACGTTTTAATTACCCTTATTGCATACCTTTAAATTCCTCCCTTCTGCTTGGCCAAACGGTCGCTTTCGACTTTTGGTGTTAACATATGGCGTCTCCGTACGACAAGACGCAACCTCTGACAAATGTTGCATAATTGATTAGAAGACTGGAACCAAATTACGTGAACGTGGATGGCTCAACGACGGTCACCGTATACCAGAAACCCACTCTCTGAATTTCCATTCTAACCACCACCTGCATGCAACATAAAAGAGCTGTAGTTAACACTCTGCTTCTTCGAGCTCAGACCTTGGTGTCTGAAGAAGTTGACAAGGTAAAGGAAATTCGACTCGTTGAGCAAGCCTTGGGGTGCAGGGATGGCGCAGTGGTGAGAGCACCCGCCTCTCACCAATGTGGCTCCGGTTCGATTCCCAGACTCGGCGTCATACAAGGGTTGAGTTTGTTGGTTCTCTACTCTGCACCGAGAGGTTTTCTCCGGTACTCCGGTTCAGTCCCCTCTCCTCAAAAACCAACATTTGACTTGATTTGAGTTACTTGTTAATTTCAGTTTACAGTGTCCCCAATTAGTGCTCCAGCGCGGGTTGCTGGAAGCATGGTTAGCGCTAACCAGAGTTAAATGCCATGGAAACCTAAAGGTTTTGATACCTCTTAACCAACGGTTAGCGCTAACCAGGCTTCGAGCAACCGGCCCTTGGATGCTAACAATACCGAACACTGTTTCGAGAGTTCTGAAGAATCCGTTAACGAGAAGAGAATATATGCTTCAGTGCCATGCATCAAGGGCACTTCGGAACGCCTCCAAAGAGCATTTAAATCTCACGAGGTCACACTTGTCCACAAGCCTTTCAATTCCTTAGATCACAACGAGTTCGTGTTAAGGATAAAACAGAAAACCTCAAAAAGTTTGGAACAGTCTATCACATCCATTGCGAACAATGTGACAAAGATTATGTGGGCGAAACTTCACGGTTATTAGAAACTCGAGTAAAGGAACATCTTTCTAGGGATTCGTCAGCTGTTCATGAACATTTCAAGCTCACGGGTCATTCAGTGGATTCCAGCAAAACAAAAGTTCTTGCCACGGAGAATAACACATTCAAGCGCCGCATAAGGAAGGCAATTATGATAAGATTACGTAAGCCGTCTTTGAACAGAGACAATAGGGAGCTTAAGCACGAGACGTTTTTGTCAACACGGACCGCGTTTGAGAAGAAGATTATGCCCAAGAAGAGGACGGGAGAAAAAAAGTACTTTCCATATAAGCAGGAAAACCCTTAAAAAAAAAAAGAAACAAAACACACTTTTATAAAGTAATGTGAGGAAATTCTGAATGTGTTTATTGCATAGCGTTAGCAGAAAGAGAACAGGTCATCTGCAAATATAGATCTCGTTATTCTCTTATTCACATTATACTGTTTCTTTGACACAAAGATTACAGCGAAATGAAAGCACAAATTTGTCGCAAATTTTCTATGATAAAAACTTGTTCACCAGGCCTACTCCTGAGTATCTGGCTCCAATTTCTTTCCTCTGGCCGCGCTTCACGATTCGATGAGGGCCAGTCTCGTGCTTCTCAAGTTGCCTCGCTCATGCCCAAAAGAATACTGGGACTCCCTATTCTCATTCCATAGTTTTTTTCATAAGTGTCAGCCCACCCAGTCCTACCAGCAAAATACCACATCGATTGAAGATTTTAGTTTTCAAAACTTGCCCAGATAGACCTTTTTGCAGATACGGCGGCCATTTTGATTTCTATTGTTTCGAATAGCTATTATGGGATGCCCAGGGGGCAAATACATATTAATGTACCCCCTGAGTATCCCATAATTTGTTTCGGAACAATAGAAATCAAAATGGCCGCCGTATCTGCAAAAAGGGCTAATCGGTAGGTCTTGGAATTCGTCCACAGAAAGGCCATAGAGACAGCTTCACTCGTGAACCACCATGTTTACAACAGAGCATTTTAGGCGTCCCAGCTGTCTGCATGAAACCATCTCCCACCTCTGTCTCGAGAAGACCAGACACGCACGGCTCTTACCTTACGTTTATTTCTGTACAATCAACTGAAAAGTCAATTCCTAGTTTAAAAAAAAAAAAAAACCAGTATGTTAATTCTTTTGATAGAGAGGTAGAACATTTACGTATGCGCTGACGGAATGTTTGAACAAGAGAGAAAAACGCAGTACTTCTAGACATGGCGCTGGAGCGTCGTACCAAACGAGTCGGCCCGTGCGATCGCTTTTGGACGCAGTTGGCCCTTCGCTGCTTTTTGCTACCGACTTCGCCTCCCGCTACGGCATTGAGGGAGAGATATGTCAGCCCCTAAACCACACGAGACAAATCCCACGCCTACTTACAGCTCCAAACCGCCCTTGTCAATTTACCGTAAGAATTCGATGGCTTATATATTCAAGGGAAAAGTCATTTTGTCTGTCATATGGTAAGCACTGAAGTCGCAGATTACAAAGTGTGCGCACGCGCCCTGCTAAAGATAACATAAATACATGCATGCATAGACTTTATTTCATCCCAAATTTGAGAATAACTACACTGAGCTAATATCTTCGAGAAATTACATTTACAGCTAAAATACATAGCGTATATATACAGATACTAAATACGTAATATTTAAAGATATATTAATTAATCAAAAAGAAAAGCCGCTGTACAAAATGCGGCCCTGGATTCTCTTTTGAAACCAGTAAACCCAGTGGTAAGGATAAAATCAGGTAGCGCATTTTGCAAATTAGCTGATACGTAAGAAAAAAGAAGGAAGACCATGAGTGGTTGTTCTAGGTTTATTGAGGGACAGAATGTAATTTCCGCGAAGATCGTGCCTAAGAAATGGACGGGAGAAAAAATGAACTTTTCATCTAAGCAGGAATACCTTAAAAAAAAAAAACAAAAAAAAAACATACTTTTATAAAGTAATGTGAGGAAATTCTGAATGTGTTTATTGCATAGCGATGTTAAAGTTTGACGTTAGTAGAAAGAGAACAGGTGATCTGCAAATATAGATCTCGTTATTCACTGGTTATTCTCTTATTCACATTATACTGTTTCTTTGACACAAAGATTACAGCGAAATGAAAGCACAAATTTGTCGCAAATTTTCTATGATAAAAACTTGTTTAGAAATCCAACATCTACGTTAACAGCACATACCAGGCCTACTCCTGAGTATCTGGCTCCAATTTCTTTCCTCTGGCCGCGCTTCACGATTCGATGAGGGCCAGTCTCGTGCTTCTCAAGTTGCCTCGCTCATGCCCAAAAGAATACTGGGTAATTCTGCCATTCCATGACAAGGCAAGACTCCCTATTCTCATTCCATAGTTTTTTTCATAAGTGTCAGCCCACCCAGTCCTACCAGCAAAATACCACATCGATTGAAGATTTTGGCTTTCAAAACTTGCCCAAATTGTATCGGTAGGTCCTGGAATTCGTCAACAGAAAGGCCAGAGAGACAACTTCACTCGTGAACCGCCATGTTTACAATCGGAGCATTTTAGGCGTCCCAGTCTGCATGAA
>NC_090889.1:28958637-28971137 GCF_036669925.1 Montipora capricornis
TTATCCACAATATCCAGGACTAAAATTGGACTCCAGCAGAAGATAAAGCCAACCACGGTTGCAAACAAGATTTTTGTTACCTTAATATCCTCTAATGAGAGAGAGACCTTCCTTGTATTTCCGTTCCGGAGATTCTTTGCCACAGTTCTCTCATGGGTTTTAAGCGCTTTGAAAACTCTTAGGTAGCAAACGATCAAAATTACCATTGATATTCCGACGAAGATGTGGAATGGAAGAGTAAGCAATGAAAACTTGGACTCAAAGTAACAAAAGAATTTCCCGGGATGAAACACGTAATCCTTACCAGCGGCGGTGTATGTCAAAGGAGTTGATAAGGCCGCAATCCAGCCTCCAAGGACTATAAGTTTGGCTTTGGTTGAAGTGAAAACGACTCTGTACATCGAGGTTTTAACGATGTGGAAATACCTAAAAGAAGGGAATGCAGTGCTTAATGCTCCGCTTATGTAAAAAAATATCTCGGCTTGGCCTCAACGTCTTCGGTTTAGGGTCTCTTTTGAGGGTCCAACCACAATAAAGCTAAATAACATATTCTCACTTTTTTTGTAAAGTCGGTGGAACTAGTGAATAGCACTGAACCAGCGAAGTACTTGATGAGAAATAGTTGTCATGAAAACGTGGCTTATATTAATTCTTTTGCTGGGACAGAAGTGCACGAAATTGCAACGCGCTGTCATTTTTAAGACTCACATATCTTTTCTCATTCGTGGGAACCGAAACAAACACGCTATGGTTTTTACATTTTCTTGAATTCAAATTAGACTAGATGCCAAATTCACGTTGCCGCCGTAATTAACAAATAAAAAAACAGGTGTTTGCGAGAATAAAGAAAATTATCAGTTCTTACTGTAATATTCCCAGGAAAGTGCAAAAATAATGACGCTATGCTACAATTGTACCTTAGACAAGGTCAAGTTAAAGTGTATGTTTTCCCCACAAAAAGTCGAGAAAAAGCAAAAAAGAGTCATCACAGTTTTGTTGTGACTGTTTCGTGGTGTAACGCTTTTCTCTTATACTATTTTTCAGAAATCTTGTCAAAAATAAACAGAGGATAGGTTGTGAAATCAAGCCACATTTGAACACTTCCTTCAAATTGTTGGGGCGAACATTTGTAAAGAAACTTTGACAAACTCGAGGAAAGATTAACCTATAAGGGCACATTTTGTTCGTTTTTCGGCAGTTGAACGAATTCCATTCCAAAGAGAGATGAGCTTTATCTAGATTCTTGCGTTGGGTGAGGTGGAATCTCAGTGACTCCTTTTGTCTGATTTAGAAAAGATAGAAAATGACAAATAACTCAAGTTTAATTTGACAATGGAAATAGCTCAGCCTCACTCACCGGTTTATCGCTACCAAAGCAAGGGTGCCAAGTGAAGCGCAAGCTACCCACATAACAAGGAATCCCTGGATCTGACAAATAAGGTACCCAAAAATCCAATCTCCAACGATTAGAACACCAATAGAAAATGGTGCACAGATGTCCAACATAATGATATCAGATATGGCCAAGGAAATCACAAAATAAGCTGTAACGTTGCGAAGTCGATGATTTTTATACAAAACCAACAAAACTGCAACGTTACCAAGAGTGCCGACGGATACAATAAAAGCGTATAAAAACGATTCGCCAATAGTGGAGGAAATCGAGCGGGTAGCGAGTTCCTTATAAAGAGGGGACTCGTCTGCGATCTTCGTCGAAGAAGAAACCATTTTGCTGATCAGTGATATAACCACGAGTTGACGCCTTTTCGTGTAAAGGGGCTGACGTTTGTGTACTTTTTGCAATGTATTAGTGATGGTCGGCACTTATTAGAACACTGATGTTAATGAATGATCCTGACGTCTTTCAACCAGTAATTTAAAAGTTTCATCTAAAAAGTCATGGAAATCGTCATTGTGGCAAAGGTATGTTTATTGATGTCAAAAACAACCATTTATTTTGAACCAGACGAAAGGGTGAAAGCGAGCAGCCGATTTTTAAGTCTTGTCTTTAAAGCCATATAAAATTACTTGAAAGAATAATGCTAAATTATGTTATTGCTCGAAACAAGAACAATAAGAAAATACAGGGAGCATTTTCCGATTTTCAAATAGTTACAAAAGAGCAAATATTTACTTAAATACAGGAAGGATATTGAAAATTCATCAAACAAAGGCGACAGGTGAATTTGCTTTCAGTTCTTAAACAGGGAGAAATATCAGAGAATATATGCAATGTAGCAGACATATGCTTTAAGTGAGTGAGATAGGCATCAATGGCATCAATGGTGGAAGAGAGTTCTGAAGTCTACCAAGAGAGTATGAAGGTGAGAAGTAATCCCTCTTACTGGCCCTATTCCCATCGTAATTCCTCTTAAGTTATTTTTAGATCTCCTGCGAGATCCGGTATTCCCACGAGGGTTAACTGATAGCCAATCAAATCTCCCCATTTTTACCAATGTTGACAGCTGAGCGCAATGATTTGCGTCGTTCGCGAAAATGGGGACAGATGATTGGCTATCAGTTAACCCTCGTGGGAATACCGGATCTCGCAGGAGATCCAGAAATAACCTAAGAGGGATTACAATGGGAATAGGGCCAGTATGAGGGATTACCTCTCTTTCCTTCATACTCTCTTGAGTCTACTCAAAGTGGTTGCCCCGCCTATTTTGATCCCATTCTAGAATATTATTGTGATTTGATATATTAGGAAATGTCGTTTTATTTAAACAAATTAATTGATTGCTACGAGCCGGCTCAAGGAGTAGATACGAAAAACCCAGCGTAAAAACATAAAGAAAAAAGAAAATTATTTGACATTTGGAAAATATGCATTTATTTTATAAAAAGTAAATGCAGTGTTTTTTTCAGGGGAAACCGTTTATCGTAATTTCTGAGTGAAAAAGGGAAGGACTGGACCTCCCACTCAAGCAGGGGTTTCAATAAAATTTCAAGTTGATGATTGGTTTGCGTAGAGTAACCGACTGTATTAGCAAGAAAAAGGAAAGGAAGCAACTTGGAAGCTGTCAACATATGCGTTTCAAATATCAGACTTGTTCGCGTCTGCGACCTGTTACCTCACATAGATAAAAACACCAAAAGCAGCATTACCTGCGAAAATACCATCTCACTCGCTACGTGAATTTATTTATGTCAACTGGCCATAACCCCAGAAACCAGAACGACGAAAAGAAGAAGGAAAAACAATAGACCTAACTCTAATAAAAACCATGGCTTTCATGTTCATCATGCAAATTAACTGCAGTTTCTTTTGCCATTCTCCCTGCTTGTCAATGAACATACAAGAAAAAAACGCAGGTCAAGAAGAGATTAATTTTTTCGCTGCGCAGGCCTTGAGGGGCGTTTTCACTTTATCAGCCGTTCACGATTTTTTGCGAGTAAACACTATCGCAAACTTAACTAAAAACCGAAACAGAGCTTGCTTTCCGATTCCACTCCTCATATAGGATGTTTTCAACCAACCTCTAGAGACACCAGTAACAATAGAAAAATGTACTACTTCTGGTGGACAAACAAAAGAAGCTAATGAGAGATCTTTTGTTTTCGTCCACAAACAAGGCGGCGATGACGTCACGTGAAAACCTCCTATACAGGCTGTTTTAGTGCTCAACGTAGCACGATATTGGGACGAAGCCCTAATAACGCCTGTGTTAAAGGACTGAAGCGCCGCCAACCAAAACTAGTATATACCGCACAAGTGAATAGGACCTTATACGCTTTTTGATTGTTTAGATGTGACACCGGCGACGGACAACTGAAATGCAAACTGCCGCGTGGGTTTGGTCGGAACGTCTTCTATTAGCCGTTGGTGCGTCCAATAGACCGAATGCATAATTGTCGACCAAGAATGTATTCTTTTATTTATGTGCTAATTAGACTAACCTCGCTCTCAAGCAACATTTCTTTTGAATTTTGTCCATGCAAACGAGGCTAGTGAGTCTTATTTGCACATAAACAAAAGAATATATTTTTGGTCGCCATTTATGCATTCGGTCTATGGACCAAGCTAAAAGTAAAGGCGGATAAAGGCATCACGCAACGTTCGGTGATGTCAGTGCACTTGAAGGGTCGTGGTGGTGGAGGTCATAAAGCATTTCCGTAACACTCATTTTGCAAGCGCATAATATACTATTTGCGGCAAATGATACACCTACGGCAATGTGTCGGGAATAGGCTTGAGACAGCTCAGTCAAAACAAGCTTGAATTGAACGGTCGATACTTCGGCTTTGTCCATGTTAAGCTGGATGCTAAGAGCTGTTAGTAACTCATCGGCAGGGATCTCATGTATATGCCCACCACGAGTCCCACGATTTCCCATTATTCAATCATCCATATTCATTTACCTTCATCTATACCATTTACATGAGGTCTTTCCCAACCATTTCAGTCAGGCTAACACTTCTGAGTAGAGTGTAATGTACAGTGCTAAGTTTCTACCCCATACGAACCATGTGAGCGTTATAGCCCTACTAATGGAATGGGCCCACACAAGGACAGAGAAAAACTCTGACGTGGGTGCCGGGGAATTGAGCCTACGACCTTCGGGTTAGATCACCGCTGCTCTACCGACTGAGCCACCAGGTCACCTTGTATCTCAGTCGGTAGAGCAGCGGTGATCTAACCCGAAGGTCGTGGCTTCAATTTCCACCCGGGTCCTTGTATGGGCCCATTTCCATTAGTAGGGCTAAGGCTCACATGCTCATATGGGGAAGAAACAAAGCACTTTACATTACACTCTAATCAGTTAAGTCTGTTCAAATATAAGAGCTACACGGCCAACGTTTGCAAAAACGTAGTCCTTCCTAACACTTCTGGGGGAGAGGGGCGAGTCGCGTTTGACGACTAGTTTGCCGTCTTTGGTAAAATTGACAACATCAAGATATCTTTTGACATGTGCAAAGTTGGTGAGCTTTTTGGATGAGCGTCACTTGTTAATTAAGTGATTACGGCCAGGCTACATGGCTGGTGAAGGAAAGGCGCTCATTGCCGCTTATTATTACGGAACTTAAGCAAGGACAACGGCGACGACAACAACACAAATTTGCATATTAACCCTTTCACCCCGTGGGGTTCCCTATTGACGAGTAAAATCGTCTGGCGTTAAACAGAGTAAAATCTATATTAAGTGGCACTCTTGGGAGTGAAAGGGTTAAGTGAGCAAACACAAAAGCTTTGCTCTCCTTTTTCATAGGTTTCAGAACATTTTTAATCTGGATAACAACCGTACTTGGCACATAATCTGCCATATATGACACCGCCCTAATCCCGCATTCTTTTCGAGCTCCAATTATTTACTTTCCTGATCCAATGAGTTAATTGTCTAGACTTGTACACGAAGTCTGTATCGCTTAAGTGTATATTTTCAGTTTTGTGGGCAGACGTATTCAACAACTAGACCCTCCGTGAGGGTACACTGGGTTGCCTGTGGTACGTGCACCGTTGCAAACAATTTTTTTCAAGGTCATTAAGAAGTCATACCAGAAGAGGCCCTTTGGCTCACAGGTCCTCACACGTTCGTACGACGAAACAGATCTGTCCTTGCGTAATATGTAGCTCTAACAGTGCACGATATTGTTTTGGTATTGTCTATTATTGTAGTGCCATGGTAGAAGTCTTGGGTAAATAGTCTGAGAAGACATGTGGTTACTAGCAAAGTACTGAACCCAGAAAGATTGAAGAAAATAAATGGGAAGTGAGAAACATTGGCTTCTGGGCTGACATGTTGATAAACTTCTTTTCACCACAAGTTTAAGCGTGCCCGCTGAGCATCTGACAGCTTTGTAATGCCGAAGTTCACTGAAGTCAGGCCCTGTTCGGCGGGGTTAGTGTTTGGATGGGAGACCAAAACAATATACCCCTCATAAAACAGAAGCATCGGACTATCGGAAGCATCGGAAAATACTATTAACGCTAACAAATGCGAACTCAGCAAGGTACAGATCTTGTTAGCTTGCTTTATGCAAAAACAAATATTGATGCAAAAGTAAATAACTATTGATACACAGTTTTTAGAAAGAGCAGAAGGAAGTCTCCAGGACGGTCGATCGAGAATAACATATTTACGACATGAAAACAACATTAATTTTGAACCGTGAATATAGAATATAAAAAGTTACGATCAGCGACAAACATTTTGGGAGATTTTTGCTACGTTCAAATAAATCGCCAAATCGAAAGTGACATGGCCGGAATTCAGCGGGCACCGTGATTAAGTTACCGCGGCATGTTTACTCGCCAAACAGTGAAGTATCTGTGTCAAATGATGGCAAGATACCGGGTTTTTGTAAGTTTCTCTTTCAGTCAAGTGTTATAAAGTTTGACAATGAAATGAGCGAAGTCAAAATAAAGATCACAATCGCACAACTCTTGTTTATGCAAAGTCAAAATTTACTCTCCAAGACGCGTTCGACGTTATTTATCACCAGGTAATTTCATCATTTTGGAAATGGCAGCTACTTTATTATTCATCTGCGTCACAATTTTTCACTGATATTGGGGCTCATTTTGTTGAAACTCAAGCAAGCTTCCAACAGGCCTGTGAACCCTTCCTGCTTACAGAGCAATACTAAAAAACTTCTCCCATATCACATTTCACCCTTAAGCTCGGAAATTCAATACACAACATGATATTATAATTCACAAAGGCAGAAAATTCCAGCGAAAAATTTATTGAAACAAACAACATATTTGCTCTTAGAGGCGAGAACCTCTTCCTATTTCATTGCGTGCGTGAAGGCAAGAAACTCAATCGTGTCAAATTACCATGTACTTCAGGTAAATACAGCTCACTTTGATTTCGGCTCGACGGGCGATAGATTGTTGTCGAAGTCCATTACTCGTCGCTTTTAAGATTCCACCGCCTGTATATCCAATTGACCTGCCATTCATGAGCTTCATAAGGGTATATTTTGTTCAAAGATCCACTAAAACGCCATTCGCGTTACATGACTTTCGACCCCATTGCCGGTTAAGTTTATCATTCTACTGTGTCCACCAGAGAAATCTACGCATTTCCCACTACCCTCTCGATCCTAAGAAAATAAGCGCAGAAGGCTCTATGCACAAAGCCACCACTTAGCAGGGGAGTGACAGGCAAGACTTTTACCGACACGGAAAAAAAATAAGAAAACGACGAAATCAACGCAGACCTCGACTGGTTTGCCATAGGCAACCCAGTAATGACTCTATGAACGTACGTTGGATATGAGTTGGTAAATGGCCTACGGGAGGCGTAGGGCCGAATAAACTAAAAACAATTTATAAAGGTTTATAAATTAAGTTGATGTGACAACTATGACCTCTGCGAGGGATATGCATTTGAACCAAGACTATTTTCTGTTGTCTGCGCTTATTAGACCCACTAGCCTGGTTAGCAAAGACAAAATACAAAAGAAATGTTACTTTAGAACCAGGCTAGATGGTCTGATTAGCACATAAACAAAAGAATAATATATCGGCCGCCATTCATACATTCGGTCGATACACCTTATTATCCATTCACATCCTTGGCGCCTCGTGCTTATGGACTAGCACGTCTAGTCTGACATTTGCTACTGCGTCATTCCAGTTCTGTCTTTATTGCGAAAACACTTTAGCTCAGAAGCATCTACACTGAAATTCCCTCCCTCTTTTCATACCTGGTGCCTCAATAGCATTTCCCAGGTCATGTCATGGGAATTAGTTAGTTGTAAACTATCTGTGGATTTGTTACAGTTAATGAGCTATTTTAACACGGACGCATGCAGTGTGTCAATGACATTCTTTTCTGATACGAAGGGTTAAATCCCACTTTGCGCTTTGTAAAATAATGATCTAGTCAATAATGTAAAGTAAAATATGGGTGGGGATGAAATGTTCCCATCCGGGTCACCCTTTGCCCCAAAGACTAAGTGTACTAGGGTTGTGTGCCTTCTGATCGCGCACAGTTATCATAGAAACCCGTGGCGCAACCCTAGATAGGTAAGGACCTCGCAACCTTCTGGAGAGGATTGTGGCCTTGGGGATTGTAATCCCTTGGCGCGGATTGTAACCTCGCATTGCCAACTTGTTGTCATGACCTTGGGGATTGCAACCCTTTGGAGAGGATCGCGACCTCTCTTTGCTTGGCAACTTAGTTAACCTGCCTTTTCATGACCTTCAAATGGAGTGCTTCATCTCCTACCCCATTACCCCACAAACTGCTTTCTGTTACACTTATTGTCTTGGGTGAGCATTTTCCGATTTTCAAATAGTTACAAAACAGCAACTATTTACTTAAATACACGAAGGATATTGAAAATTCATCAAACAAAGGCGACAGGTGAATTTGCTTTCAGTTCTTAAACAGGGAGAAATATCAGAGAATATATGCAATATAGTAGACATATGCTTTAAATGAGTCAGATAGGCATCAATGACATCAATAGTGGAAGACAGTTCTGAAGTCTACTCAAAGTGGTTATTTGAGATATATATGAAATACATCATATAATTGAACTGCGGGTATGATTTCATACCCGCAGTGCAATTATATGATGTATTTCATACCCGCAGTGCAATTATATGATGTATTTCACATATATCTCTCACTCATAATTACTTATCACGGGAAGTTGTAAACTCAGAAGTGACCAGCTCCCAACGTCAGTGGCTTCATAGCTCAGTTGGTTAGAGCATCGCACAGGTATCGCGAGGTCGCGTCTTTAAATAACGTTGAACTCCTGAAAAGAATTTTTCAGGCTTCTTGACGTAATAGAAGTTTGCGCTCATCACTGCGAGGCAACATGGTTTCATTTGATTTCATACCCCGCAATGCAATTAAATGATGTATTTCATATATATCTCTCACTCAAAATTACTTATCACGGGAAGTTGTAAACTCAGAAGTGACCAGCTCCCAACGTCAGTGGCTTCATAGCTCAGTTGGTTAGAGCATCTCACCGGTATCGCGAGGTCGCGGCTTCAAATCCCGTTGAAGTCCTGAAAAATTTTCAGGCTTCTCGACGCAATAGAAATTTGCGCTCATCACTGCGAGGCAACATGGTTTCATTTGATTTCATACCCCGCAATGCAATTATATGATGTGTTTCATATATATCTCTCACTCATAATTACTTATCACGGGAAGTTGTAAACTCAGAAGTGACCAGCTCCCAACATCAGTGGCTTCATAGCTCAGTTGGTTAGAGCATCGCACAGGTATCGCGAGGTCGGGGCTTCAAATCCCGTTGAAGTCCTGAAAAAAAAATTTCAGGCTTCTCGACGCAATAGAAATTTGCGCTCATCACTGCGAGGCAACATGGTTTCATTTGATTTCATACCCGCAGTCCAATAATATATGATGTATTTCATATATACCTTTCACTCATAATTACTTATCACGGGAAGTTGTGAACTCAGAAGTGACCAGCTCCCAACGTCAGTGGCTTCATAGCTCAGTTGGTTAGAGCATCGCACCGGCATCGCGAGGTCGCGAGTTCAAATCCCGTTGAAGTCCTGAAAAAAAAATTTCAGGCTTCTCGACGCAATAGAAATTTGCGCTCATCATTGCGAGGCAACATGTTTCATTTGATTTCATACCCCGCAATGCAATTATATGATGAAGCGCGTTTGAAACAATTGCTTCATCAAGTTTCATTTAACTCTGAGCTCTTTCCATTTCACAAAACGACCAGCGAAATCAGTCTCCACATATAAGCTCAAACGGTATATGAACCGATTAGACAGGGTGAAAGTCGTGTATTTGCAACTCATGACTTTTCGTTGGTTCTCTTGGTGTAGATTTCGAGAGCGATGCAGTCAGGCAGGGAGTTCAAGAATCTGTCTAAAATAACAGGAAATGTAAACAAAACTAACGCTTGAAACATATGAGCGATAACAAGACCTAAAATGAGAAAAAGTCGTGAAAGAAAGGAAACGCAGTTCCTCTCACTGAAGTACCATTGTACCAGAGAAAAGTGAACTTGCCGGTGAGTTGTTCCAAGGTTTCTGGTTCAGTTGATCGACAAATTGTTCAGTTCCCGCAAATGTGCTTCCACAGCCTTGGTCCTTGGGTGATCGTGTATTTTCTTTGGCAATTCCCCACCTACTCGTCCCACACGATGAATTCCGAACAACCTTAAGTAGGCTCTCCGATAAGAAGGATTCATGACGCCGTAAATGATGGGGTTTATTGCTGAACTGGAAATGCCAAATATAGTATACATGTAATAGGTTTCGCGGGTCAATTCCCATCCCGACCCGAGAAAGTTATCCACAACGTCCAGGACTAAAATTGGAGTCCAGCAGAATATAAAGCCAACCACGGTTGCAAACAAGATTTTTGTTACTTTGATATCCTCTATCGAGAGAGAGACCTTCCTTGTATTTCCGTTCCGGAGATTATTTGCCACAGTTCTCTCATGGATTTTAAGCGCTTTGAAAACTCTTAGGTAGCAAACGATCAAAATTACCATTGATATTCCGATGAAGATGTAGGACGGAAGAGCAAGCAAAGAAAACTTGGATTCAAAGAAACAAAAGAATTTCCCTGGTTGAAACACGTAATCCTTTCCAGCGGCGGTGTATGTCAAAGGAGTTGATAAGGCCGCAAGCCAGCCTCCAAGGACTTTAAGTTCTGCTTTGGCTGAAGTGAAAATCACTCTATACATCGAGGTTTTAACGATGCGGAAATACCTAAAAGAAGGGAATGTAGTGCTTAATGCTCCGCTCATGTAAAAAAAGGTCTCGGCTTGGCCTCAGCTTCTTCTGTTTAGGGTCTCTTTTGAGGGTCCTACCATAATAACGCTAAATAACGTATTCTCGTTTTTTTGTAAAGTCGGTGAAACTAGTGAATAGCACTGAACCAGCGAAGTACTTGATGAGAAATAGTTGTCATGAAAACGTGGCTTGTATTAATTCTTAATTCGTGGGAACCGAAACATACACGCTAAGGTTTTTACATTTTCTTGAATTCAAATTAGACTAGATGTCAAATTCACGTTACCGCCGTGATTAACAAATAAAAAAACAGGTGTTTGCGAGAATAAAGAAAATTATCAGTTCTTACTGTAATATTACCAGGAAGGTGCAAAAATAATAACGCTACGCTAGCTTAGATAAGTTCAAGTTAAAGTGTATGTTTTCCCTTGAAAAAGTCGAGAAAAAGCAAAAAGGAGTCATCACAGTTTTTATTGTGACAGTTTCGAAGTGTAACGCTTTTCTCTTATACTATTGTTCAGAAATCTTGTCAAAAATAAAGAGAGGATAGGATGTGAAATCGAGCCACATTTGAACACTTCCTTCAAATTGTTGGGGCGAACATTTGTCAAGAAACTTTGACAAACACGAGGAAAGATTAACCTATAAGGGCACATTTTTTTCGTTTTTCGGCAGTTGAACGAATTCCATACCAAAGAGAGATGAGCTTTATCTAGATTCTTGCGTTGGGTGAGGTGGAATCTCAGTGACTCCTTTTGTCTGATTTAGAAAAGATAGAAAATGACAAATAACTCAAATTTAATTTTGACTAAGGAAAAAACTCTCACTCACCGGTTTATGGCTACCAAAGCAAGGGTGCCGAGTGACGCGCAAGCTACCCACATAACAAGGAATCCCTGGATCTGACAAAGAAGGTACCCAAAAATCCAATCTCCAACGATTATGGCACCAATACAAAATGGTGCGCAGAGGTCCAACATGATGATATCAGATATGGCCAAGGAGATCACAAAATAAGCTGTAATGTTGCGAAGTCGGCGATTTTTATACAAAACCAACAAAACTGCAACGTTACCAAGAGTGCCGACGGATACGATAAAAGCGTATAAAAACGATTCGCCAATTGTGGAGGAAATCGAGCGGTTAGCGAGTTCTTTATAAAGAGGGGAGCCGTGTGCGATCTTTGTGGAAGAAGAAACCATTTTGCTGATCAGTGATATAATCACGAGTCGACACCCTTTCATGCAAAATACTTGACTTTTGTCTTGGCAATGTATTCAATGATTGCGCTTATTAGGATACACTGGCAGATGTCTCATACAGACACCTGCCAGTGAAAATTCATGCGGCTTCACACGGGATTCGCACCCGTGACCTCTGCGATGCCGAGGCCACACAGTTGGGAGCACTAGTAGTAGTAGTTGTTAGTAGTAGTCTTTATTTCACTGATAAAAATACATATCAAGTGTTACATTGATTATAACCATTAAATAGACGTAAAGACAGTAGAGTAACGATAACTCTCAAGAAAGAAACGACAGTTTTCAATTTACAAAACATGTTTCGACATTCTCATGTCATCTTCAGTTGCAAATGAGCTTTTAACGGTTGTAGTTTTTTCCTTCGCAACAGCAGAGACCCACTTCTTATTCAAGGGTGTGTTTCGGGATCAAACAGATGGGGTTGCCATGGGCTCCCCTCTTGCTCCAGTCCTTGCAAACCTCTTTATGGGACATCATGAAAAACTGGTTAGATATTTTTTCATCCTTCCAAGTCTTGTTCTATAGACGCTATGTTGATGACA
>NC_090889.1:28976137-28993637 GCF_036669925.1 Montipora capricornis
ATGCTATTGCAGACAACCCGTTGTCTCCTATCAGTAAGAAAGCTTACCAATTAAAAATATATGGATTAAGCGGTAGGAGTTTAAGTTTGTAAAATAACAGATCGTGTTTAACAGTGTCAAAGGCCTTATTAAAATCCATTGCAAGCACCCTAACTGCATTCCATCTGTTAACAGAGCGCCAGTACAAGTGCCACCTTCTCTATAAGCAAACTGCGTGGGGCTCAAGCTACTCTCGACAATGTTCTTAACATAAGACTTATAAACAACCTTTTCTAATGCTCTAGCAGTAACTGGGGTTATGTTTATTCCTCTAAAGTCGCCATTTTCCTTGAGAATTTCAACCTTACGAAGAGGGGTTATGTTGGCACTCTTCCACGAACTCGGCCATGCATGGGTTTGAAGGGACAGGTTCCATATTTTAGCTACCACAGGTGTAAGAATTTCAGCATGGTCCTTCCATATCCAAAAAGAGATCTGATCTGGACCAGTGCCTGTCTTCTTTAAACCTACGAGTGATCTCCATACCTGCATTTCGTTTACGCGTGGTATTTCAGCATCAGATGGAATTGATATGGGCTCTGGTTTATGATAATCATTATCAGTGCACAATTGGCCGAAAAAGTAGTTGAGATCCCTAATTTCCGCTTCGCTTAGTGTACAACGATAAGAAGCTTAGCATTTGTTACTTTCCACCACTCTCGACTTCCGATACCATTAGCAGAATTTAAACGAACTCTATTATCCATAATGGCTTTGGAGATTCTCTTCAATAGATCTTTATGAGAACCTGTTCCTTTGGCCTTGATCTTCAACAAATATTTAATAAGTGGCCTCATCCAAAAAGGATCTCGAGACGACATTTTTACTATTAATAAAGGCATACAAGCATTCATAAGTTCCAGAATTTTTGTCTCGAGACTTGTCACAGCGTCTTCGATATTGTTGGTCTCCAGTACAAAACCCCAATCCACTTGCTCAAGTTCAGAATAAAGATTGGCCTTGCGATGTTCCCTGCAATCTCTAAGTTGAACTTTATATCGAAGTGGCTTAAGTTTCATGCCAGGACGTAATATCACTCCCTTATGATCGGTCTTCGTCAGCATCTATATTGGATAGCAAAGATTGAACAGGCTTGGATTATTGGTGAAACAATTATCCAGGCACGACTCTCCTCTTGTGGGAAAGCTTACCAAAGGACGCCAGCCAGAGAGCGATTCGAAACGGGTAATCTCCATCTGATTAAGATCTCCTCCACACATGAACAAACCCTCCGGAAAACTTTCCAAGGAGTCTGCCAAGTCAATTATACAGCTCCTCAGACTCGTTTCTTGATAATTATGCAGCGGTGGGTGATAAACTCCACAAATTAGCATATGTTGTCCCTTGGGGAAGGAAGTGGTAATCGCCATCAGTTCAAACTCTTCCGATCTATCCATCGACAAATTAACGTTAATATTGTTTCTGATGTAAATGGCAATGCCCCCATTTTTACTCATATCCTCGGCAGGTCAATTTGTTGGGCTCACATTTGTTCCTGTGAAAGGACTAATGAAGGAAAGAAATATTTTTTTCACGGAAACACATGAGCCCAATAAATTGACCTGCTCCAAACTGAGTGGCTTCGTAGCTCAGTTGGTAGAACATTGCACCGGCACCGGTGGCCGGCTCAGTTGGTTGAGCATTGGGCTGCCCTGCGGGAGGTCGGGAGGTCATGACTCCGGACGGACCAACACTCAGGGTCTTAAAATAACTGAGGACAAATTGTAATTACATCCGCAAATGGTTAGACTTTCAAGTCTTCTCGGATAAAGACTATAAGCCGTAGGCCCCGTCTCACAACCCTTCAATGTTCATGAACTCTGTGGGACGTTAAAGATCCCACACACTAGTCGAAAAGAGTAAGGCACGAAGTTCTTGGCGTTGTGATCTGGGCTTTCCCTCAGCAATGTGGTCGGCTTGGCACCATCATCTGAATGAACTACTGATCGATGAGACCACATAACAGCAGACAAACAGACAGCAGCCAAATTGAAGGAGTCCGAGTGCTGAAACTGGTAAACTGACTGCGAACAGTCTCTCTTTTGCTCTAAAGTCGTTTAAATGAACGCAAATACTGCAGACTTGCCAGGTGTCTACATGAGACATTTCTTAAATTGTCCTGATAAGTCTGAGCATCACTTCAATCAATGAATACATTGCATAAACGCCTTTCAATCAGTAACTCCGAAGTTTCAACTAAAAAGTCATGGAAATCGTCATTGCGGCAAATGTTTGATTATTCATGACATTGTCAAAAACAACCATTTATTTTGAACCGGACAAAAGTGTGAAAGCGATCCCGCGATTTTTAAGTCTTGTCTTTAAAGCCATATAAAATAACTTGAAGGAATAATGCTCATGCAATTAAGGTATTGCTTAATGACAAAAATATTTTTACTATATTCAAATAGTACGAAGGATATTAAAAAATCATCAAACAAAGGCGACAGGTGAATTTGTTTTCAGTTCTTAAAAAGAGAGAAATGTCAGAGAGTATATGTAATGTAGTTGACATATGCTTTAAATGAGTGAGATAGGCATCAATGGTGGAAGATGTCACACTAATGAATTCTACTCAAAGTGGTTGCTACGCCTATTTTGATCCCATTGTAGAATGCCATTGTGAGTTGAGAAACTGAAAAATGTTACTTCACTTAGACAACTGTCTCCTGTCGTTACGGATCATAACGAGGACTGTCACAGACTATAGCCAAAAAAAAAAACTATTTGTTCAAGTCCTCGCTTTGAGTCTTGAAGTAATCGTTAAGGACCTAAAACAAATATCTCTCACAGAAAAACTGAGGCCAGAGCGTTTTGTATCAGGAAAACGCATAAAGGCACTTAATGGGAGTGAATTATGAGTGGTTTGCACCAGAAAACAGCTAGATCATTTAAGGAAAAGGTTCTTCAGGGAAGGGTTTGATCCTGACAAGGAGTGTGTCGCTCTTTGCACGCTCGGAATGAAATAGGAAGGTGTGTTTTTTGCCTCTTATAGCAAATATGTTGTTTGTTTCAATAAAAGTTTTGGCTGGAAAAGGTTTTTGCGAGATTTTTCTGCCTTTGTGGTCAAATTAACTAATTTGACCACGTGGTTTGAAATTTGATATGGGAGCAGTTTTCACAACGATGACTGCAATTCTTGCGTAAAATGAAGTTCATTTTGGAAGCCAGCAATACTTCTTTAAGCTTATCTAAAAAAATAGCAAATATGTTGTTTGTTTCAATAAAAAGTTTGGCTGGAAAATGTTTTTGCGAGAGTTTTCAGCCTTTGTGGATTCATCTTGTTGTGTAAATATTAACTAATTTGCATACGTGGGTTGAAATTTTATACGCGAGCAGTTTCATAAAGATGACAGGAATTTTTAGTCGTGTTCTTTCTGGCAAATGATTAATGGTAGCCATAGTTTTTAACGACAGAAAATGATTTGTTTTGTCATTCTTTTGTAAAATGAAGTTGGAGCCTGGTTACCGAATTTATTGCTAGGACTTACTAGTGCAAAGATTGTTTACATTACACATTAACACGAAGATTTTCAACAACTTATCGCTTTAACCCATTCACCCCTAAACCGGCCATACTTAGTATTTTACTCTGTCTAACGCTAGCCGATTTTGCTCGTCAATGGGGAACGCCCAGGAGTCAAGGGGTTAACCCATTCACCTCTAAACTGGCCATACTTAGTATTTTACTCTGTCTAACGCCACTGAGACGATTTTAGTCGTCAATGGGGAACCCCCAGGAGTCAATGGTTAACCCATTCACCTCTAAACTGGCCATACTTAGTATTTTACTCTGTCTAACGCCACTGAGACGATTTTAGTCGTCAATGGGGAACCCCCAGGAGTCAATGGGTTAACCCATTCACCTCTAAACTGGCCATACTTAGTATTTTACTGTGTCTAACGCCGGCCGATTTTAGTCGTCAATGGGGAACCCCCAGGAGTCAATTAGTTAACCCATTCACCCCTAAACTGGCCATACTTAGCATTTTACTGTGTCTAACGCCAGACGATTTTACTCGTCAATGGGGAACCCCCAGGAGTCAATGGGTTAACCCATTCACCCCTAAACCGGCCATACTTAGTATTTTACTCTGTCTAACGCTAGCCGATTTTGCTCGTCAATGGGGAACGCCCAGGAGTCAATGGGTTAATCTAACCCACAATCATTCAGATAGTAAAACACTTCGTATTTATCAACCATTTCCTTCGCGTTTGTGTTTGTGAGCATTATGGTTTGCGATAATGCAGGTTCACGTGTTCGCAAGTTTGTTTTTGCATCTCATCGATGTTTAAATTTTCAGTTCAACAAACTCTGTTTTGATTGGCCACTCAACCTCATTGTGTAAACAGTTCACCCTGAAGTCAAAATAAATACGTTTCGTTTCTGAGGAAACGAAACAAAAAGTAAGTAGTGTTTCGTTTCCGGACTGAGAAGCTCCTGGGATGATGAGAAATATGCCGCATTTGAGCTCGATCCTTTCAGTAGCCTGCTTCTTCCATTGTAATAATAAGTGGTGCTTATCAAGGAGTAGATACGAAAAACCCAGCGCAAAAACATTAAGAAAAAAGAAAATTATTTGACAAATGAAAAATCTGTATTTATTCTTATAGAAAATAAATGCAGTGTTTTTTCAGGGGAAAGCGTTTATCGCAATTTCTGAGTGAAAAAGGGAAGGACCGGACCGCCCCCTCAAGCAGGGATTTCAATAAAATTTCAAGTTGATGATTACTTTACTTAGGCCCGGGTTAAACGCCGTACTTCACATGAGCCGAACCTAATTACAGTTTAGGTCGTCCCAAACTAGTTAAGTTCGCCTGTTGAGTCAAACGTCGAACTTAATTCAGCCGAACTTTAACTGACCACGAAAATAAATAGCAAAACCGAGATCGAGACTGTCTCATTCATTAACATGATTATGCATTTGGTTCGGCTCACGTGAAGATCGGCGTTTGACCCAAAGACGATCTTCAGCCGTTATTCCCGCCTGGAGTGGCCGTGAAGAACGCCTCAGCCGATCCAAATAAAACCAGTCGAACTTAATTGGGTCAAACGTCGTACTTCACATGAACTTAATTCATGTAAATTAGGTGAATTGAGTTCGGCTCATGTGAAGTACGGCGTTTAACCCTGGCCTTAGAGTAACCAAGTGTATCAGCAAGAGAAAGGAAAGAAAAGGAAGGAACTTTATATAAGTTCCAAGTCGATCTAGCGCTGAAGCGCTAATAGACCTTTTTCGCTTGTATATTTTGTTTTCCCAATATACAGGTCATGTGATAATACTCAGGAGGTTTGGTCCTTTGTTTTGTTCATTAAAAAGAGTGCATGCAGGCATATTCACGCTTGCTCCTCTAACAGCTAAAAATCTAGCTTGAGTCACCCCTTCAGTTTCCATGCAGCTATGATTTCACATGTGAAAGATCCCTTGAGTGACAGAGGTTTGTCTGGAGCATAAGCATATAGTCTTCTTTCATTTGGAGGTGCTTCATTAGAGTTGCACAGTATTTTCTGGGCCATCTGTCTTCACTAATGTTACTTGTGGCACCAAAATCAACAAGCATTTCTAATTTGACTCCACCAATGTTCACATGGTTGTTGTGGACATCGTTCACTTGTTCTTTGCCTGTGAGAGCTATGCCACGAAATGGGTGCCTGTGGCACAAAAGTTGTACAGCTGCACGTTCATTGACGAACAGTCAACAAGATTGGAAACTGCTGCCTGCTCACGAAAGGCTCTATCTTAGGTAAGCCAGACGCGCCCGTTGAATTGACGACAAGTGCGGATAATTAGTAATTATAACATGTCAGGTCTTACCGTCGGCAAGGGAAGTAGGAAGCAAGAATCATCATAAAAATAGAAAAGCCTTCGGTCCACGATACAATAACTTCGATCCGATGGCGACTTTTCTTAAGGCCTGGATGCCACCCAAAAGCACATGGGATTGCGGTTAGGCGTGCACGATGGTGAAGGACAACAGGTCACTCAGTTGGATGTATCTCCCTGTCACAATCTTGTCGAAAGTTTTAGCCGGTGCCGGGGTAAGACCAAGACCAAAGACGAAAGGCTAGTGGAGAGATAAGCTTGATAAGAACTGGTCAGCGAGGCGCTACTTGTAGCGCCAGAAGGGACGGTAACAAGACTTGAACTGAGTGGAATCTCTAAGCTTGTGTCGGGAAAATGCGAGGTCATCAAGGGAGGAACAAAAGAAGGAACAGCATAAGTGATCGACCTTGAGATGCAGCAGAAGACGAAGCATTGGACGGCGAATAAAATTCAGTATCCGAAGCAACAAAGCCGTGCTTATGCCTAATTTCAAAGGCCGGGAAGAAACGGCCACCAAAACCAAAGAACACGAAAAACTCGAAAACCCCAATGAGGACACCGGCGAGGAAGAACTGATCGGGGCAAAATTGAAGAGGCATGCGTAGATACTGAGGGATTTTCGGTGGCCAAAGTAGCTTTAACTGCGTTTTCATCTTCAGCCAAAAAGGCGGGATCTGGAACAGCATGCGAAGACAAAGCTGGCGTGGCGGAAGAGCCAGCTAACCCGTGCGATTGAACGATTTAACAACAACTCATCAGTGCCAGAGAGTGAGGGAACCTCCGGAGAATCGCTGTTAAAGAGTTCAACTGAAAGATTGTCGTTGGTTCGTCAAGAAGACATTGCTCACCCGGTGAAAGCGAAAGCTTTGAATACGTGAAGCCAAAAATGGCCGTGCGAAGGCCAGCAAGCTAGCAATTAAAGAAGGCCACAAGTTAACTCCCTGCAAAAGATCAGGGCCGCCTCTGAGCCATATTAAAGGGTTACCGATGACTGGCACTGTCTCGATTCTAACCTTGCCTTAATTCCCTTCAGCCACATCTAAAAATGAGGAAGAATAATGTTCACATAGTGCACATATTGTTGGCTGAGAGTACGTCAAGTAATCCCAAACAGAGTGCAGTAAAGTGAAATTAGTGCAGATAGTTAAAATTAATGCAATAAAGGTGTAATTTTTGTATGTATATCATTAATAATAATCGCATGATTTGTTCTCTTGCAACTAGAAACTACAAATTATTACAATCGCCCTACGGGCTCGTGCAATTTTGTTGGTCTTTGAAAAAAATTCAAACGCGCTTTAGCCTGGGACCACGCTCCGCAGTTGGGGTTATGAAGCGAAATAACATTGCAATAACATTATTGAAAGTAATGCTGAGATTTTTGAACGTCTGTAATTTTAACAGACGTAAATACAATAGTTAAGTTAGATAAAATCAATGGCATGTACAATTTCAGTGTGAAACATGTCATGTTATGTCTTGTCTTGTCATGTCAAACTCTCTTGCATGACATTTGAAAATTGTTTCACTTCACTTATTTTGAAAGATACAGCCATGAATTATATGTCAAATTAATCGTTTCATAGTGTATTTTACAGGCAATATTATTCGCTTTGAGAATTGAATTAAATCGTTTACAACTCAATGGTCACAAAACGAAAATCGACAACGGCACGCGGGCCAAAATTGACAACAGCGGCCGATAAGAACACATATACTGGTTCAGTCTTGAGCTCGTTCACTCAATATAGAACACGCTGGTTCGAAAATAAATATTAATGAACACTCAAAGCAAGTGTACACAGCACAATGGTTAGAGAAATGGAAAAATGTATTGTCACTCACCTTCGAACACACGATCAGTATCCACCTTAACGATGTCGCGTCATGCCAGTTAGTCTATTGACATCACGCATCAAAACGCGCGCTTTTATTGATTCTTGAAGTCATAAGATAAGCAGCCCTTTGTGTAAGGCGCACAAATCAAGAGTAGTTTCAACAGTTTTATTGTCCCCAAGAAATCACTTAAATCACCACACCAAAAGAACACTCGAACTTATAACCAAGTCATATCCACATGCCCTCATTCTCTTTTTTCTGCATACACAACTCTCTCGCACTTCCGCTCTACTAAGGCTGCTGCGTCGTCAGCCTCGCGTCTCTCCTTGGCTGACTCGTTGGCAATTTTGTTTTTACATTATGTAAATGAGAAAAAAAAAGATGATATCATTGGACGCAAAATTAAGATGTTATTCAAACAAGTCACAGACAATGACCTTCGCGAAAGATGCTAAATGGTACACTACGTAATCATTGCAATCTTTCTCTCGCTCCTTATCAGATACATACAATATGCGCCCAGATAGCATATAAGAGCTCAGGTTGCCCAAGGTGGAGAAGGCGTGGCTACACAGCTCTAAGCCCTGTAACCACACGTTCAGAGGTGCCTTTGATGGGAATTCACCGTCATAGATCCTTGGAAGTTCGAGTCCATCGTCCCTAATTTTCGATTCTATTGCACTTGAAAAAGGAGCCTATAGAGATCCAAACCTGAAATTGGACGGAAATTGTAAAGTGCTACTATGATCAAGATTACACCTTTCCTTTCTTTACATTTTTGGAAAATATAAGTGTCGAATGCTTACCCTGCCAGGTTTATTTCGAAATAGGCTTGGGAAGTCTGATAGTTTTATTTGCGTTTTGAAGCCTCGGTCGTCCGCCTTTGCAAATTTCAAAAATGGACGAGCGCCATTAAAAAGATTCGAAATAGTTGAATCCGAGAGGATGTGACGTCATATGCCCATCGCGGCAAACAAACGTGCCTACTTTGTAGTTTGTAAGCATTTGGTGAGAGACGGAGGCCTTTCTCCTTGAAATGCCTCCAAGGCGATGTATGGGGCAAGATTGTAATCAAATTTAGGCTAGTGACTTTGGGCTCTCGGTTCACAAATCCTCTGCAAGTGGCTGCGTCCATGCAGTGTGGAGGAGATTTGTTCGAGTGTATCGTAAGAACTTCAATTCAAAGGGGACGTTTTTTCTTGAGTAGGGGTGTTAATGCAGAAACTCTTGCAGCATTTGGTGTTGTACCATTTGTTGATTTACTTCGTTAAAGTTTAGAGTTCAGGCGAGGATTGAACAAACGGTTTAATATACAGTCCCATCTTACATCGAGCACATGGTCAAACTACATAGGCATGCAATGTGGGCGTACTCGTAGCCTCACTAACATATCAACACCATTCATGAGGACACTATTGATAATCGAAGATGAAGTTGGAAAGAATCATGCGTAGACAGTTCCCAAGGACAGTTACAGGTAATGGATCAAGTTCACACGATTTCTAGAGCACAGTTTTTGCTGCCGCACAAGGCAGCTCTCTAATCGGGAGAAGAACACATTTTTTCTTCGAAACGCAACGGATTGTGGTTAAAGCCACAAGGAATTGTGGTTATGCGCGAATGCAGGAATTAAGATGCGCGGTAAGATCTTGTTACACAGAATATTAGAACAGTTCCCTGCAAGCAGAGGTCTCTTTTCTTTTGCGTTCGCTGGGCTGACGCAACGCAAAAAGAAAGGAGACCTCTGCTAACAGGGAATTAGAAGAGAAGCTTGCAGCCCGCTACGTTTTGTAGTCTTTTGGTTTATTTTTGCTTCTTTGATTTATCCGTTTATAAAAAAATTATCACAGGCTTTGTGAAATACAGAAAAAGCTGTCAGGCTGAACCAAAGTGACCGTTAAATATGAGTATTCCGATTGAAAAAAAGGCATGTGGCGTCTGCGAAAGGATCTCACATTTCGCATATCGCCAGATACCAACCCTGTCCGATAGAGCTTAACGTCCGCGAAAGCATCTCAAAGGAACTGTAGTGAATCAAGCGGTTAGTTTATATTGACCGGCTCAGTCATGCTGAATTTGGTGATTCACAAGTCTTTCTCAGGTATAGTACCATTCTCGTCACCAGAGCCTCGCATCGACCTAAGGCTCTGGGAAACTCTATCTTGAAGAACATTCGCCGTAGGGTTCTTATAGCCAAAAATTGGCTATTTGTACCTTACGGCGCTTCCTCACTCCTCGTGCTAACGTGAATGCACCAATTAGAGACGCTTTTGATTGTTGTTCACGAAAACCATTGACAAGACACTTTGTTTCAGGGTTACCCAGAGCTCTTCTCTCCCTCAGTCAAGAGAAGAGCTCTGGGGTCGAGATTGGTATAGTACTTAAGTCACACGAAAAGTAGAACTAATAACCACAGCACCTCGGGCTTCAACTTGCTGTGAAAAAGAAGTTGAAGTGAACTCGGAAAATATCCACATGTTTGATGCCAATGTTAATCTATTTCCTTTTATTTTCTTTCATCTGTTAAGGTTTCGTATTTTTTACTAGTAACCACATGTCATCTCACGGGACTATCTTACGTTGTATCGTGTACAAGATCATGATAACCCCCTTAACTAATCTATAGAATCTACAAATGCACAATTCCATCATGCTTGGAACATGTGATCCACAAGAGAAAGGCAAAGTATGATCTGCGCCATCAACATCGAGTAAACGTCCCACTTTACGAAGCAAACCGTCATCATGATGAGTATCCCTGCGTGGCTAACGCTAGAGGCTATGCCAAAATGGGCTCAGTATGTGTCAAAACGTCAGAATGCGCCGTGCGTTGGATATGAGATAGTAAATGGCCTACAGGAGGCGTAGCGCCGAATAAAGTATAACCATTTCATATTCCAGAAGCACGATTGAAATAATTGCATCATAAAGTTTTATTAAACTCTGAACTGTTTCAGTTCTACAAAACGACCATCGAAATCAGTCTCCACATAAGTTTACACGATATATAAGCCGATAAGAGAGGTTGAAAGTTGTATAGTTGCAATGGGAGACTTTTCGTTGGTTCTCTTGGTGTAGATTTCGAGAGCGGAGCAGCCTCGCCAGGAGACCCTGGATCTGGGTCTCGATACCAGGACATGCAAACAAAACGATAGCTTAAAGTTATGAACGAAAGCAAGGCCTAACACGAAAACAAAATCGGAATCGCACTTTCTTTTGCTAAAGTACCGATGAACAGTACTGGGGAAGCATGATCTTGCCATTTAGTTTTTCCAAGATTCCTTGTTCTTCATTTTTCTGTTTTAGTTGACTGAGGAATTGTTCAGTTCCCGCAAATGTGCTTCTCCAGTCTTCATTCTTGGCTGATCGTGTACGTTCGCTGGCACTTCCCTGTCTACGCGTCCCACACGATGAATTCCGAGCAACCTTAAGTACGCTCTCCGATAAGAAGGATTCATGACGCCATAAATGATAGGGTTTATCGCTGAACTGGAAATGCCAAATATAGTATACATGTAATAGGTTTCGCGGGTCAATTGCCATCCCGACCCGAGAAAGTTATCCACAACATCCAGGACTAAAATTGGAGTCCAGCAGAAGATAAAGGCAACCACGGTTACAAACAAGATTTTTGTTACTTTTATATCCTCTAATGAGAGAGAGACCTTCCTTGCATTTCCGTTCCGGAGATTCATTGCCACAGTTCTCCCATGGATTTTAAGCGCTTTGAAAACTCTTAGGTAGCAAACGATCAAAATTACCATTGATATTCCGATGAAGATATAGAATGGAAGAATCAGCAACGAAAACTTGGACTCAAAGTAACAAAAGAATTTCCCGGGTTGAAACACGTAATCCTTACCAGCGGCGGTGTATGTCAAAGGAGTTGATAAGGCCGCAATCCAGCCTCCAAGGACTATAAGTTTGGCTTTGGCTGAAGTGAAAATGACTCTATACATCGAGGTTTTAACGATGTGGAAATACCTAAAAGAAGGCAATATAGTACTTAATCTCAGTCTGCGTATGCTCAGGTAAAAAAGGGTCTCAGCTTGGTCTCGACTTCTTTGGTTTAAGGTCTCTTTTCAGGGTCCTGCTACAATAACGCTAAGTAACTTATTCTCATTGTTTTTTAAGTCGGTGAAACTAATGAATAGCAACTAGCTAAGTACTTGAAAATGAGAAACAGTTGCTATTAAAACGTGGCTTATATCAATTCTCTTTGGGACGGACGTGTCCGAAATTGCAACGCGCTGTAATTTTGAAGACTTATTCGTGGGAACCAAAAGTACTGCTATGGTTTTGTTATGCGACGGGTTTACTACTTGTTCCGTCATTAGCTACAAAGGGCGTGTGTGCACTGAAGGGAACTTCTACTCCTTGTAAAGAAAAACCTTAAACTTTAAATAAGTTCAAAAATTATCCAAAACAAGTGTTGGTATTATAAATAGCCAATTTTAGATACGCTTAATTTTCGAATTTTCCGGTGCCGCCATCTTGAAAAATTCTACGTTTTACAGTTGATTTGTACCTAGTATTGGACCGAAAAAGCCGAGACACTGAAAAATATGTAAATAAATTATTAAATAAATAAATAGCCTGACAAGCGCGTGACCAATAGTAATCAACTTGACGGGAAAAGGACCTCCACAGATATTACATGACAGGGCGAGGGGAAGCAGCTACACGTTCCCTCCGGTCCGTTAAAAAAATAAATTTAAAAGGTTTTTACTGTATATCGACGCAACTTTTGAACTTGAGACCTTAGATGAGTTTGAATTTTGAGTCATATTTGCTATTAACTATAAAAGCATCAAATATTCAAGGTGTACTTTCCAAAAAGATGAACATTAGTTGATCAAAATTATCCAGAGAAATATCAGCTGTTACTGTTATATTCACAGGAAGATGCAAAAATAATAGCGCTATGCTACTGAGGTAAGATAAGTTCAAGTTAAACCGCGCTAATTGCTGGTTTTCACTCACGTGACCAACAGCCATGTTTTTCAACGAAAACAAAAGGAAGCGTTTGCATAATAATAGAGTTAAATTCCCGGAGGATTTGGTCGGGGCACCAACATGGCCGCCTTTTCTTTGTTTAGGGGCACCAACATGGCGGTCGTGACGTCATGTGAAAACCAAGAATATGCTTGCCCGAGAAAAAGTCTAGAAAAGGTAGAAAGGAGCACTCACAGTTTTTGTTGCGACAGTTTCGTGGTGTAAGGCTTTTCTCTTGTACTAATTTTTTTTCAGAAATCTTGTCAAAAATAAAGAGATGATAGGTTGTGAAGTCAAGCCAAATTTGAACACTTCCTTCAAATTGTTGGGGCAAACATTTGGCAAGAAATTTGGACAAACACGAGGAAAGATTAACCTCGTTTTTCGACATTTTAACGAAATCCATTCCAAAGTGAGATAAGCTTTATCTACTAAGATTCTTGCTTTAAATTAGAGAGTTTAAGAAACGACGACGGCTACTGCAACGACAAAGCCAAAAAGCAGTAATATTATTGGTTAAAAGAGGAAAAGATGACCGTGCGGCACGTGCTTTTGTACATTTTCCTCCTTTACTCGACATAACAACAGCGTAAAATGATCAATTTTCAGGTTTTGACGACAACATGGACAGACAGTGAATCTTTCCTTTTTTCTCTATTCTTTAAATCCTTACGTACCAATGTGGTTATAGGATACTAAGCCACCCATATTGCAGAACATAAACAAGATGGAAACATCGTGAAACACTCAGGATAGCTCAAACTTATATTTTGAAGTGACGTTTTCATCACCTTAGCCGTCGCGGTTTCTTAAACTCCCTATTGTTGGGTCAGGTGGAAGTCAGACGAGCGGTCTCAGTGACTCCTTTTTGTCTGATTTAGAAAAGATAGAAAATCACAAATCACTCAAGTTTAATTTGGACTAAGGAAAGAACTCCCACTCACCGGTTTATCGCTACCAAAGCAAGGGTGCCAAGTGAAGCGCAAGCTACCCAGAAAACAAGGAATCCCTGGATCTGACAAAGAAGGTACCCAAAAATCCAATCTCCAACGATTAGAACACCAATAGAAAATGGTGCGCAGAGGGACAACATGATGATATCAGATATGGCCAAGGAAATCACAAAATAAGCTGTAATATTGCGAAGACGGTGATTTTTATACAAAACCAACAAAACTGCAACGTTACCAAGAGTGCCGACGGATACAATAAAAGCGTATAAAAACGATTCGCCAATAATGGAGGAAATCGGGCGGGTTGCGAGTTCTTCATAAAGAGGGGATCCGTCTGCGGTTATCGTTGAAGAAGAAACCATTTTGCTGATCAGTGATATAACTGCCAGTCTACTTCAGGTCAGTGAAGCCCTTTTGTGTGAAAGGGGTGACAGTCTTATTATCTCTTCCCATTTGTCAAATACACTTAGAAATAAAATTGATGATGCACTTATAAGGCTTGGTTATTAATTCAGTACAATGAAGACATTGCATAAACGCCTTTGTCGTTTTATTCAGCATGGGTAAATGACTATAAATCCTATGATTTTAAAATCACTTGAGACTTCCAAAAATTTAACTTGTCAATTCCTAAGAAAAAAAATAACCATGTAGGCAATGATCGCGAGGTATTTGGCGGCTTCTCTGATTTGAAGTCAATGAATTTAACTTACGATTCAAGATGGTGTTTAAGTTGCAGTCATTAAACTATCTTATATAGAATGACATGTTAAAAGTGAGATATTACAGAAGAGTTAACACACAGCTGATAAAGGTCCTTCCCTGCAGTAAAAGTAACTGAGTAATTTGTATTTCTTTGCACAGTTGATTCAGTTTCTGAAGCAGGTTTCTAAAGCAAGCATTTGCTGGAAACATGATTTTGGTTCTGATATATGCACTTGAACGGTACTGGCTAAGTTTCACAATAAGGCTTTGAAATTCTGACGTGTGTTCGTCAATAATGTGGAAGTTTCATCTAAGATAAATTGGAAATCGTCAAATTGTTTTTAAATTCATTTCCGGGGTTAAAGACAACCATCTATTTTGAACCAGGCGAAAGGGACAAAGTAATCCGATCTTTACAGCCATATGAAATAACTAAAAAGAATAATCCTAAATTCTGGTACCGCTCAAAATAAGTACAATGATACAAGGAGCATTTTCCAATTTTCAAGTAAGGTAGTTACAACTGATTCACCTGTCTCCTTTGTTCAATGGTTTTTCAATATCCTTCGTGTGTTGAAATAAAAGAAACAGCAAGTATTTATTTCAACACACAAAGGCGACAGGTGAATTTGTTTTCAGTTCTTAAAATAAGAGTATGTGTAATATAGTTGACATATGCTTAAAATGAGTGAGAAAGGCATCAATGGTGGAAGATCTCACAGTTATGAATTCTACTCAAAGTGGTTGCCATGCTTATTTTGATGCATATTGTAAAATGCCATTGTGATTTGATAAATTGAGAAATGTCGCTTTACTTAGACACCTGTTTCCTGTCGTTACGGATCATGACAAGGACTGTAACAGACTACAGCAAAAAAATGGCCAATTTGTTCCATTTCTCACTTTGAGTCTTGAAGTAATGGTTAAGGATCTTCAACATCGTTTTATATTAGCAAAATGTATTTTATGCTTAAATAAAGGCAATAAAGGCAATAAAGGCAGAAAACAGCAAAAATCCAGTGATGCAGTCACTTTAAGAAGCAGCGAAAAGAAGGCAATTACGACAGGGAACCGAGCTTGCGAGCTTATTCACTTTTGACTGCATTTTGCAGGGGTGCAGGGATGGCGCACCAATGTGGCCCGGGTTCGATTCCCAGATCCGGCGTCATATGTGGGTTCAGTTTGTTGCTTCTCTACTCTTCACCGAGAGGTTTTCTCCGGGTACTCCGGTTTTCCCTCTCCTCAAAAACCTAGATTTGACTTGATTTGTGTTAATTGTTAATTTCAGTTTACAGTGTCCCCAATTAGTGTTCCAGGGCGAGAACGACTAGACACTTAAATAAAGTTCCTTTCCTTTCCTTTTTCCTTTTACTCATTTGAGTGTAAATTCAGACTGACAAGACATTCAAATTGACGTATGTATGAACTCCGGAGGAGATTTATTTTTAAAAGATGGAAGAGCTGCTAATTACACGAATACAGATCATTCTCCGATCTCCCCTATCCAATGACTGAAGAGGCATTTGAACATGCACTTACTGCCGGAAGACGCGCTGTTCAAAAAACTATTCAAACCGTTACAGTAACAAAATGGCTTCCCGTTTCGTTTCATCAGTAAACTCGGCTGATTATTAATTTTTGTGTGGTGTATAATAAAACAATTGGTCACCTCAGTGTCGGTGAAAGTCGCGAGTCGGTAAATATCCACCATTGTTACATAGCTGAATTTTTTCTCACAACAGCGCGTGCTCTCATTGGTTACTTCGAGCTCACATGACATTTAACAATTAAAAACTGTTTCCCGCCAAAAGTCTCTGAGCGGCAACAGTGCAAAATCTATGACGTCAGAGGGTAACAGTGGACTGTTACCCGCAAATGTTGACCGACGACCGCCGTTGCTGTTGCCGTTGCACGTTTTTCTTTTGTGCTATTCAACAAATCACTTAATGAGTGGTCCCAAGGGAAACAGTTCATTTTGTTTCCCTGGAATTTTAGGGTGCGTTCGATTGACCCTATTCCGGAATAAGAATACGTGTAGTGATGATAAAAGCGGTATGTTTGGTGCGTTTCGAAGCAGCAAGGATAATAAAAATATGTTTAAAATAGCATTTTAGCAGCAATAGAGCAATCTCAGTGCAACTACGGCTAAACGAGTTTGCCTAAATGGTAGAAATGCTGCCGAGGGGAAGGCAGAATGTGCAATGCATGTTTCACCTACAACATTCAGGGGGTGATGAGCTGTTTGCTTAGTACACCAACTGAAAATTGAGACTCCTGCCGCAGCCAAGGTGTTGAGTGACCCTTGTTACAGGTCATTTTCCCCTCGCCTCGTTCACAATGGTTACACGAAACGGGTGGAAGGAGAAGAACAAGTCTAAGAATGGAGTTTAATTTACGTATGCGGTACACTCTTGTTTCGATTGAAAGCTCTCCTTTTTCATAGGTTTCAGAGCACTTTTAATCTGGATAACAACCATACTTGGCACATAATCTGCCCTATATGCCATCGCCCTAATCCCCCATTCTTTTCGTGCTCACATTATTCACTTTCCTGATTCCCTGAGTTTTGAATAGACCAATTTCCATATATTAAAATTCAGTCCTAAACAAAAGGTATCATCTCGAGGAACAAACTCATACAAACCCTTCATTCCCCAGAGCCTCGAAACGGATGCCTTTTGTTCAGGACTGAATTTCAATATACCGAAATTCTAGCCTGATTTTTACACAAAGTCTGTAACGCAGAAGCAGTGTATATTTTTTTGTAGGCAGACATATTCAACAATAACTCTATGAGCGTGCGTTGGATATGAGATAGCAAATAGCCTGCAGGAGGTGTAGCGCCGAATAAATTATATCCCATTTCATATTCCGAGACGCACGATTAAAATAATTGCTTCCTGAAGTTTAATTAAACTCTGAGCTGTTTCAATTTTACAAAACGACCAGCGAAATCAGTCTCCATATAAGGTCATACGCTATATAAGAGAGGTTGAAAGTTGTATAATTCTGCCTACACTAAAACCGAGACATTCAATGTGAAATAGTTTATTTAGGATGAGCCAGTTAGTCATCTAGATCACACTACATATACATATCGTTATACAGTCTTTACAAGGATAGACGTGGACATAATAGGTGTGC
>NC_090889.1:29001137-29003637 GCF_036669925.1 Montipora capricornis
CAAAGGATTTCACATTTCGTATATCTCCATGAGCTCCCATCCAGTTACCAACCCTGTCCGACAGGGCTTCTGTGAAAGTGAAAGCATCTCAAAGGACGAGTAGTGATTATATTGACCACTGTCAGGCTAAATTTGGTGATTCACAAGTCTTTTTCATGTATAGTACTTAAGTCACACAAAAAAGAGAACTAATAAACACAGCACTTGTCGCTTCAACTTGCTGTGAAAAAGAAGTTGAACGGTGAAATCGGAAATGAGTAACATCTTTGATGTCAATGTTAATCTATTTCCTTTTATTTCCTTCAATCTTTCAAGGTTTTGTATTGTATTTTACTAGTGACCACATGTCCTCTTAGGGGATTATTTTACATTTCGTTTCCCCAGAAACGATGCGTAGTTATTTTTACCACAATCAAACACGGATCGCATTTACTTACGACTGGGAGTCTACTCAAAAGCAAAGTATACAGTTTCAACGAACGAAATAATATATGAAATGAATCATATATTTAACTGCGGATATGAAATCAAGTGGAAGCCATAAATTCTCATAACTGCAAGGATCATGGCTTCGCTTGATTATATAGTTTCAATCAGTCACATGAATCACAGTACTCGGCGCTTATTAAACCACCTCAAGATGTACATCATATGTGCTCGTATCCTTAAACTATTGTTTTCTTTCTTTTTCAAGTAGGGTCCAGAAGGGGTCCACGTTTTGTAAGACCTATTAAAATCTACGATGAAATGATATATGAAATGGATCATATATTAAACTGCGTATATGAAATCTAGTGAAGCTATGATCCTCGCTGTTTTGAACGCAATTTTTGCAATTGCGTAGAGAAGCCTAAAAAATTCAGGACTTCAACGGGGTTTGAACCCGTGACCTCGCGATACCGGTGTGACGTCAGTGGGTTCATAGCTCAGTTGGTTGGAACGTTGCACTGGTATCACGAGGTAACGGGTTCAAACCCCGTTGAAGTCCTGAATTTTTCAGGCTTCTCTACGCAACTGCAAAAATTTTGTTCATAACTGCGAGGATCATAGCTTCTTCACCTGACTATTAAAATCTCCCTTCAATTCTACGCACGAACCGCAAGCATAATTAAGATTCTGCCTTCCCCTCGGCAGCATTTCTACCATTTAGGCAACCTAGTTTAGGGGCAGTTGCGACCACAGTAACAATTTGAAAATTGTAAAGATTCTAAGGTATAAGTGTTCATCAGTCGTGTCAGGCAAGTCCACTTTCTACCTCTACCGCCTTTCCATGAAAGCAGTGTGAAATCTTGTCAATCTTGGTGATGAAAAAGTCATCCTTAAAAACATTTGCTGAGCTGACATCTGAAAATCACATGTGGTATCGCTTTCTGTCATTTTTTCGGTCGCACGAATTCTCGGTGGTAACAGTTGTTTAAAGAAACAAATTTCGCAGCATACATGCTCAATTTCGTCTGAAAATTATTTCAATATGTTTTGACGCTGTGTAATGGGGATATTGTAACAGTTGTATTATTCTCTCGCTAGTTTTTATCCTGCAAAAGTCCGAGAAGGAATGAAGCTTGTCCGAAAGATCATTGAAGGGGCGCTATAGAGTCAAATATAACCTACCGCGCGACATGTCCCCCGTAGATGTTCGCAAGTTACTAACCAATTGAGACGTAGAAGATCATGATAACCTCCTTAACTAATCTGTAGTATCCACAAATGCACAATTCCATCATGATTGAACATCTGATCCACAAGAGAGAGGCCAAGTATGATCTGCGCCATCAACATCGAGTAAGCGTCCCACGTTACGAAACAAACCGTCAGGAGGATCCCCGCGTGGCTAACGCCAGAGCCCAAAGGGGCTCCGCTCAGTATGTGTCAAAACGTCAGAATGTGTCAAATTTTTCAGTTGTGAATGAGGCTATGCACAGTTTTATCTAGCCTGCTTATTACTTTAAAGCGTCACAGAGTTCGTTTTTCCGATTCAAGCATTTAAAGACTACTGAGACACGAGACATTGGGAGATATGCCCACCATAGAAGTACCACAGAAGTACTTAAGACTGCCAAATGGGATTCCTTACACTTTATGTACAAAGTCAAGTTGGCAACATTAGCATCTAAGATTTTTCATGATTGTACCCTTCCCTCTATGGGTCATATTTTAAGAAACGGTCCAGATAAGAACGATAGCAACAACGGCAACGAACATGTTGGAATTCAATTGGTATGCAAAAAGGTGATAACTTTTCTATTGTCTGTACTTACTTCTGATTGGCTTAAACAGCAAACGGTTAACAAAACTTCATAAAAGCAGTATTATATTCATCCTTACTTTCCAACCATCTTCCATCTTTCATCTGGTCTCAGTTTAAATAAATTCCACAGAAATCGTATGTGGGGAACATGTAAAATTGTAAACGTTTCTTGGCTTTTGTTTTCAACTCTTGTGATTGGTCGAAATCTTTTAACACAAAAAAACACCCTTTCAAAGTGGGCTGTAAATGAAT
>NC_090889.1:29013637-29031137 GCF_036669925.1 Montipora capricornis
AAATGAGTTATCCAGAAATAAAATTGATGATGCTCTTATAAGGCTTGGTTATTTATTCAGTACAATGAATACATTGCATAAACGCCTACTGTCGTTTATTCAGCGTGGGGACTGAAATGACTCCAAATCCTATGATTTTAAAATCACTTGAGACTTCCAACAATTTGACTTGTAAATTCGCAAGAATAAAATAACCACATGTAGGCAATGATTGCGTGGTATTTGGTGGCTTGTCTTGTTGAAAGTCAATGAATTTAACTTACGATTCAAAATGGTGTTTAAGTTGCAGTCATTAAACTATCCTATCGACATGTTCAAAGTAAGTTATCACAGAAGAGTTATCACACGGCTGATAAAGGTCTCTCCCTCCAGTAATAGTAATTGAGTAATTTTGCATTTCTTTCTATTATATGGATTCAGTTTATTGAAGGCAGGTTTCTAAGGCAGGCCGCTTTGCTTTTATTTCGTGTGTTGAAATAAAAGAAACAGCAAGTATTTACTTCAACACACAAAGGATATTGAAAAATCTTCAAAGAAGGGCGACAGGTGGATATGTTTTCAGTTTTTACAAAGGGAGAAATATCAGAGAATATATGGGCAATTGTTAACATATGCTTTAAATGAGTGAGAAAGACATCAATGGTGGAAGTTGTCTACTCAAAGTGGTTGCCACACCTATTTTGATCACCTTGTAGAATGCCATTGCGATTTGGTAAAGGTCCCTCACTCCTTGTAATAGTAACTGAGCAATTTTGTATTTCTTTCCATTATATTGATTCAGTTTCTTCGAAGCAGGTTTCTAAAGTAAGTATTTGCTGGAAACATGATTTTGGTTCTAAGCAGTTGAACACGGTACTGGCTAAGTTTCACAATAAGGCGTGTGTCTGTCAGTAATGTGGAAGTTTCATCCAAGAAGTATTGGAAATCCGTCGTCAAATTGTTTTTTCATTATTAATTCATTTCCGGGGTCAAAAAGAAAGACAACCATCTATTTTCAACCGGGCGAAAGGGCGAAAAGTAATCCGATCTTTACACCCATTTAAAGTAACTAAAAAGAATAATCCTAAATTATGGTAACGCTCAAAATAAGTACAATGATACAGGGAGCATTTTCCGATTTTCAGATAAGGTAGTTACAAATTCACCTGTCTCCTTTGTTTAATGGCTTTTAAATATCTTTCGTGTGTTGAAATAAAAGACACAGCAAGTACTTATTTCAACACACAAAGGATATTGAAAAATCATCAAAGTAAGGCGACAGGTCAATTTGTTTTCAAAGGGAGAAATAAGTTGGGAGAAATAATTGTTTTCGAAGGGAGAAATATCAGAAAATATATGGGCAATTGTTAGCATATGCTTTAAATGAGTGAGAAAGACATCAATGGTGGAAGTTGTCTATTCAAAGTGGTTGCCACGCCTATTTTGATCACATTGTAGAATGCCATTGTAATTTGATAAATTGAGAAATGTTGCTTCACTTAGACAACTAACTTTCTCGTGTCGTTACGGATCATGACAAGGACTGTAACAGACTACAGCAAAAAAATGGCCAATTTGTTCAATTTCTCACTTTGAGTCTTGAAATAATGGTTAAGGATCTTCAACATCGGTTAATATTACTGAGCAGAAAACAGCAAAAATCCAGTGATGCAGTCACTTTAAGAAGCAGCGAAAAGAAGGGGCTCACGACAGGGAACTGAGCTCGCGAGCTTATCCACTTTTGACTACATTTTGCAGGAATTCGTTTAAGTGTAAATTCAGGCTGACAAGACATTTAAATTGACGTATATATGAACTCCGAAGGAGATTTATTCTTAAAAGATGGAAGAGCTGCTAATTACACGAATGCAAATCATTCTCCTATCCAATGAGTGAAAAGGCATTTAAACATGCACTTATACTGCCGGAAAACGCGCTGTTTAAATACTATTTACCATTGCTATATGGATTTTGAACAAAGATTTCGTACGCTCCTTAGCTTATTACTGGGTTGCCAGTATGGCAATCCCAGTCGGAAAGTGGCTGGGATTTGTTTGCTTTTTTTTTCTTTTTTTTTTCCGTGTCGGTAAAAGTCTTGCCTGTCACTCCCCTGCTAAGTGGTATCTTTGTGCATAGAGCCTTCTGCTCGTATTTTCTTAGGATAGAGAGGTAGTGGAAATGCGCAGATTTCTCTGGTGGACACGGTAGAATAATAAACTTAACCGGCAATGGCGTCGAAAGTCATGTAACGCGAATGGCGTTTTAGTGGATCTTTGAACAAAATATACCCTTATGAAGCTCAATAATGGCAAGTCATTTGGATACTGAACAAGACAGGCGGTGGAATCTCAAAAGCGACGAGTAATGGACTCGACAACAATCTGTCGCCCGTCGAGCCGAAATCAAAGTGAGCTGCATTTCTAAGATTTTGCCAAGTGTGCTGTTATGTAGAACACTGAAACCAAATGGAAAATTCTCTGGTAACTTATGGGTTCAACAAAGATAGAAAACGAATCGAAAACCTTCAGTGGATCTGCAATCAAATCTGCACAGTCTTCAGGTAAAAAAAATTGGAAATGTGACAGCTAAGAATTATTTGAAAGAAACCTTGTCGTTTATTTTGTGCTTCATTATTCAAGGAAAAGGTTCTTCATGAAAACGGTTTGATCCTGAAATTTTAGTTTGTTGTAATATTGCGGATATTTGACACGATTGAGTTTTTTCTCTTCACGCACGTAATGAAATAGGAAGGGGTTTTTGCCTCTATTAGCAAATATGTTGTTTGTTTGAAAAAATTGTTCGCTGGAAAAGGTGGCCTTTATGAATTCATCATGTTTTATGATATGTGTGCTGGATAGTTGTTATGGCAATAGTAAAGCATTTTCTTGTTATCCAAGGAAAAGATTCTTCAGGAAAGGGTTTCAACCTGAAGTACATGGTAATTTGACACGATTGAGTTTCTTGTCTTCACGCACGCAATGAAATAGGAAGAGGGTTTCGCCTCTAAGAGCAAATATGTTGTTTGTTTCAAAAAATTGTTCGCTGGAAAAGGTGGCCTTTATGAATTCATCATGTTTTATAATATGCGAGCTTAACTAGATAGTTTTTATGGTAATAGTAAAGCATTTTCGTGTCAAATTGAGGTTAGCGTTTTTCTGTTGTGCTAACTTAATGAAATATAAATATACATTCTGCCTCGTGAGTTTGTTATTCTCGTTAACCAGCAATGACGTGGAGAGTCATTGCAATGCGAATGGCGTTTTAGTGTATCTTATGTTGTTTGTTTCAATAAAATGTTTCGTTGGAAAAGGATTCTGTGATATTTTCTGCCTTTGCGAATTATAATATCATGTTGTGTATTGAATTTTCGAGCTTAAGGTTGAAACGTGATACGGGAGGATATTTTTAGTATTGCTCTGTAAGCAGGAAAGGTTTCATGAAAATAAACAGGTCTGTTGGAAGCGTGCTTGAGTTTCAACAAAATGAGCCCCAAAATCAGCAAAAAATTGTGACGCCGGTGAATAATAAAGTAGCTGCTATTTGCAAAATGATGGAATTACCTGGTGATAAATAACCTCGTCTTGGAGAGTAAATTTTTGACTTTGCAGAAACATTGGTGGGCGATTGTGATCTTTGTTTTGAATTCGCTCATTTATTGTCAAACTTTATAACACTTGACAGAAAAAGAAACTTACGAAAACCCGGTATCTTGCCATCATTTGACACAGATGCTTCACTGTTTTGCAAGTAAACATGCCGTGGTAACTTAATCACGGCGCCCGCTGAATTCAGGCGATATCACTTTCGATTTTGCGATTTATTTGTGCAGCCAAAACGTACAATAACAAAATTGAACGTAGCAAAATCTCCCAAAATGTTTGTCGCTGACCGTAACTGTTTATATTCTATATTCACGGTTCAAAATTAATGTTGTTTTCATGTCGTAAATATGTTATTCTCGAGCGACCGTCCTGGAAACTTCCTTCTGCTCTTTCTAAAAACTGTGTATCAATATTTATTTACTTTTTCATCAATATTTGTTTTTGCATAAAGCAAGCTAACAAAATCTGTACCTTGCTGAGTTCGCTTTTGTTAGCGTTAATAGTATTTTCGGTCCAATGCTTCTGTTGTACGAAGGGGTATATGTTTTTGGTCACCCATCCAGACACTAACCCCGCCGCTGTCAGCTGTCAGATGCTCAGAAAGCACGCTTAAACTTGTGGTGAAAAGAAGTTTATCAACATGTCAGCCCAGAAGCCAATGTTTCTCACTTCCCATGTCTTCTCAGGCTATTTACCCAAGACTTCTACCATGGCACTACAATGATAGACAATACCAAAACAATATCGTGCACTGTTAGAGCTAGATATTACGCAAGGACAGATCTGTTTCGTCGTACGAACGAGTGAGGACCTGTGAGCCAAAGGACCTCTGCTGGTATGACTTCTGGGTGACCCCTTAAATGGTCTTAATGACCCCCCAACTTAAAAAAAATTGTCTGGAACGGTGCACGTACCACAGGCAACCCAGTGTACCCTCAAGGAGGGTTTAGTATATACTTAACTCTGCGCACTCTCCAATTAAATTATTACTTAACTGCCTTGTGCAAATTAAACATTTGAATACTAAGTATCATCATTTAGTATAAACCACACAAGTGAATAGTGCTTACTGTGCATTCTGATTGGCTAGCTTGGAGGTGAATAACAAGCACCATTCAAACCGTGAGAAAAACGAAATGGCTTCCTGTTTCGCTTTATCAGTAAACTCTGCTCGGATTATTTTGTATGGTGTATAATAAAACAATTGGTCACCTCAGTGTCTGTGAAAGTCGCGACTCGGTTAATATCCACCACAATTCACCTCCACTTAAGCTTCAGGGAACAATTCTTAACTATCTAGTTTGCCTCGTCCTCAACGAAATAATGAAATTCTTCCACGGAAATGAATTCATCTCAATCCGTTATTACGTAACGACTTTTTAAAACAAAGAAATGAATCCGAAATTGTGAATAAACATATACGAGCCGGCTCAAGGAGTAGATACGAAAGACCGCGTAAAAACATTAAGAAATAAGAAAAACCCTTCACAACTGAAAAATCTGTATTTATCATTATAAAAGGTGAATGCGTTTATCGCAATTTCTGCGTTGAAGGGGGACGGAGCTCCACTGGACCGCCAACTTAAGCAGGGGTTTCAATAAAATCTCAACTGCTGGCTGGTTTGAGAAGAGTAACAAGAGGCCCAACAACCACTTTCTCTAGGATGGAGTGTCGACTGGGAGCATGCCATTTTAAAAGATTATCACCAAGAGTCAAATTGACGATCACGTTTACACAACTAAATGGCTTTCATTGTCAAATAAATTTTAATCTTTGGTTTGAAAGAATCTGTCTTTAATCAGGAGCCCATAACCCTCCTGCTCCTGTTCCTGCTTTAATTTCTTTAATTTATGGGAAAAAAAAGTAGCCAGCTCCTCAGAATGAAGTATCCGACGCTGTACGTCAGTTGTCGATACTTACTGAAACCATTTTGGCCCAGGAATGCGGAAGGGGGCTGGGATGCTAGTCGTCTCTCTCAGGGGTATAAATTTAGGATTATGGTCTCACTTAGGGTGTTCTGGGCAAAACGCCATCATATGTAGCCCGTATGTAGCCGTGAGCTTATCGTTTAGGGTTGCAAAGAATAAATATAAAAATATATATTTCATTAATATATTTTAAATGTGGTCTCTTTTAGGGGTCAAGAAAGCTTGGTCCGAAGCCCAGATTGGTCTCCTTTAGGGGCTTCATTTCCGACGAGCACCGGGTATTTTGGACGGTATGAAAAAGAGGAGTCATCGATTTGGCGTTTATTTATATTCTCCATTTTCACTTTCCCCATAACACACTTTGTTTGCCCTCCACATTGAAACCACATAGAAACCATTGTTTCAAATGCTCTTGGGAATATGCAGTTTCCCAAGAGCATTTGAAACAATGGTTTATGCAAAATGTGGGGGGTGCATTATGGGGAATACGAAAATAGAGAATTAGAAGAGATACGGATTTTTGCACTACTTGTACTCACTTGAACTTTGTTACTTACCAATATCCATCCCTTTATTTGTGCCGGTTCATCGTTGCATATCACGTAGCATGAACCAATTTAGCCACTAAGCAGTGTCGGTGTAATCATGGCTGAGCGAAACAACAACCTTTTCACATGAAGTCTATTACATCGTTCATTCCATGGGATGCCTTTGGAACATAGGCACTCCACGGTTAAACTTCCCCATCTTAATCAAGTGAAGCACTATTTCCGAGGAGCTGGAGTGGATCCGGAATTTATCCTCCATTGTCAGTCTAGTACAGGCTGGTAAGTCGTGACGTCCCAATAGCCAGTTGGACCTACGTCAGTGAAAAAAGGAGGAAACGGTAAAAAAAAAAAAACAACAACAACATCAACAACTCAGACTAAAGGAGAACAATGTTCAAATAGCTTTTTGAAAACAAAAGGCAATTCGAAGTGGAATCAACAAAATGTGAATTCATGTAACTTGATCAGTCGAAAAGGGTACAAAGGACACGAGGAGACCTCACGAAACAACGCGGCCTATTTTTGGAGTGAAAACACTAAAATCTTAGATTGCTAACTAAATAAGAGAGTCACTGTTACCGGGAGAGAGTTCCAGATTTTGGGACCTCCGTTAATTAGTTGGATGGATTGTATCATTTTGTCTGTAATGGCAATGAATGTGGGAAAAATTCTCCGTTACTTGACTATTAGCAGCTTCAACTAAATTGTTGACAATACTACACGGCTGTACATAGAGTGCGCGATCTTCCGGGACGAACGCCACTTCGGTTCGAGTTTTCTCCTAACATGTTTATTCGAGGTGATTCCTGACATGTAACTAGGGAGTTACTGAGAAAAGTGAAATCACAGGTTAGCCTTGTTGTGTACTAAGTAGTTGTTTGCCAGTCACCGGCATACGTACCGGAGAGGTGGCTCACGATAAAGAAGATAAACACAGGCTTTCTCTGCCAGAAACAAGGCTTTTTAACAAAAAGATCAAATGTTGTAATCATACCGTTACGATCTTTCAACCATTCCCTTTTAGACAACCATGGACGATGAGAGAACCTGGATGGAGGCTCGTACTGCGCCTAAAGGTTAACATTTTTCTGCGCACCCGTAGGGTTTTGTTTGTATTTGTGGACGTATTTTTGTGCGTGCAACGTTTTTAACTTGTTCACTAAAATATTTCCGCTAACTCTTTTGAATAAAGATAAAGAAAGAAGTAAATGCTCAATTTCGTCTGAAAATTTTTTTAATATGTCATGACCCTGTGTAATGGGGATATCGTTGTATTATTCTTTCGCTAATTTTTATCCAGCAAAATTCCGAGAAGGAATGAAGCTTTCCCGAAAGATCATTGAAGGGGCGCTAGAGTCAAATATAACCTACCGCGCGACATGTCCCCCGTAGATGTTCGCAAGTTACTAACCAATTGAGACGTACAAGATCATGATAACCCCCTTAATTAATCTGTAGAATCCACAAATGCACAATTCCATCATGCTTGAACATCTGATCCACAAGAGAGAGGCCAAGTATGATCTGCGCCATCAACATCGAGTAAGCGTCCCACGTTACGAAACAAACCGTCAGGAGGATCCCCGCGTGGCTAACGCCAGAGCCCAAAGGGGCCTCGCTCAGTATGTGTCAAAACGTCAGAATGTGTCAAATTTTTCAGTTGTGAATGAGGCTATGCACAGTTTTATCTAAGCTGCTCATTACTTTCCAGCAATAAAAATAAAGCGTCACAGAGTTCGTTTTTCAGATTCAAGCCTTTAAAGACAACTGAGACATGAGACATTTTAATTAACTCTCCAGATCAGACGGTTGTGTACGTGGAAGATATGCCCACCACGAAAGTACCACAGAAGTAATTAAGACTGCTAAATGGGATTCCTTACACTTTATGTACAAAGTCAAGTTGGAAACATTAGCATATGACATTTTTTATGATTGTACCCTTCCTCTATGGGTCATCAAGTTTAACCAAGAAGATTTCTCCTATCCATCATTTACGTACTACGAATACGCTAACAGTGCCTCGCTTTAACACATATTTTATGAAAAATTCAATAGCATTCAGAGTTTCTATTGTGTGGAATCTCGTCACCCCGGATTTCGCAAAGACATCCAACGTCAAGAACTATATTGGAATGAAAATAATTAGGATAGTAAGCGCGCTATCATTGGTCAATAGCTGTGTTTAGATGAGAGTACATCTATCAAAACACAGCTGTGACATCAGACGAATTCTGATTGCTTGTGCGTTGTCAGACGTGCGTTTTGATTGACTGATATGAAATATGAGCGTGTACCAAGAAAATCTGTTTTAATCTAGAAGAGTTAAAACCAGCATTTTCCTTCCGTTTGTCGAATTATCTTTGAGAAATATTTTATAAAAGCAATAGAGGACTGTTTTTCCGTGTTTCCATAGCCTCATCTAAACAAGAGGGGGAGTTGGGACAATTCGAGACAGTTATGCAAACCCGCGACTGCGTCTCAGGTTTGCATAACTGTCTAGAATTCTTCCAACTCCCACTCGTGTTTAGATAAGGCTATGGAAACACTGAAAACGTCCTCTATTGCTTAAACAGCGATGTTTCTCGTGACGTCACTCCTTGTTATTAATATGCCAACCAGAACCTAATTGGCTGTTGAAACAATGACTTCTTTTGTTCCGTGGTTGGCAAAGACATGTGAAGTCAATGTTTGTAAACAAGAAATATCGCTATGGCTCGGCGTGTTGGGGAGCCTACTTCTGCAGTATGTGAGCGTTGCCAATGATTACTTGTTGTTTGGATAGCCGTGGATGTAATGATAAATCGTTAACTTTCATAAATTGAGTACTTGCCAAGAACGTAATTAATATAGAGATTCTTGACGTTGAAGTCCCAAAGGTGAACTCTAGGCCTTAGTGGCGGATGAATGTGTAATGCATGTTTCACCTACAACATTCAGGAGGTTATGAGCTGTTTGCTTGGTACACCAACTGAAAATTGAGACTCGTGCCGCAGCCAAGGTGTTGAGTGAGGGTGTTACAGGTCATTTTCCCCTCGCCCCGTTCACAATGGTTACACGCAACGGATGGTGGGAGAAGAACAAGTCTAAGAATGGAGTTTAATTTACGTATGCGGTACACTCTTGTTTCGATTGAAAGCTCTCCTTTTTCATAGGTTTCAGAGCACTTTTAATCTGGATAACAACCGTACTTGGCACATAATCTGCCCTATATGCCATCGCCATAATCCCCCATTCTTTTCGTGCTCACATTATTCACTTTCCTGATTCCCTGAGTTTTGAATAGACCAATTTCGATATATTAAAATTCAGTCTTAAACAAAAGGCATCATCTCGAGGAATAAACTCACACAAACCCTTAATTCAATTCCCAGAGCCCCGAGACGTATACCTTTTGGTCATGACTGAATTTCAATATACCGAAATTGGTCTATTTCCTAGCCTGATTTTTACGCGAAGTCTGTAACGTAGAAGCAGTGTATATTTTTTTGTAGACAGACATATTCAACAATGACAAGGAAAAGTTACGTTTATACAAACGTTGGCCGTGTAGCACTTATATTTAAACAGAGTTAACTGAATAGAGTGTAATGTGAAGTGCTAGATTTTTATCCCATATGAACCTTGTGAGCGTTAGCCCTACTGATGGAAATGGGCCCACACAAGGACAGAGAAAAACTCTAACCAGGGTGGGAATTGAACCCACGACCTTCGGGTTAGATCCCTGCCGCTCTACCGACTGAGCTACAAGGTCAGACGGGAACAGGCCGTGGGAACTGAAGATGTTAAAGTCACGGCAATCAATATGTACAAGTACAAGGAAAGGTTAAGTTTATACAAACGTTGGCCGTGTAGCACTTATATTTTAAACAGAATTAAGTGAATAGAGTGTAATGTGAAGTGCTAGATTTTAACATCTTCAGTTCCCACGGCCTGTTCCCGTCTGACCTGGTCAGAGTTTTTCTCTGTCCTTGTGTGGGCCCATTTCCATCAGTAGGGCTAACGCTCACATGGTTCATATGGGATAGAAATCTAGCACTTCACATTACACTCTATTCAGTTAACCATATTCAACAATGACTCTATGAGCGTGCGTTGGATATGAGATAGCAAATGGCCTGCAGGAGGCGTAGCGCCGAATAAATTATATCCCATTTCATATTCCGAGAAGCACGATTAAAATAATTGCTTCATGAAGTTTTATTAAACTCTGAGCTGTTTCAATTTTACGAAACGACCAACGAAATCAGCCTCCATATAAGGTCATACGATATATTAGCCGATAAGAGAGGTTGAAAGTTGTATATTTGCAACGGGTGACTTTTCGTTGGTTCTCTTGGTGTAGATTTCGAGAGCGGTGCAGCCACGCCAGGAGACCCAAGATCTGTTTATCGATAACAGGAAATGTAAACAAAACTAAAGCTTCAATTTATGAGCGAAAGCAAGGCCTAACACGAAAACAAAATCGGAATCGCAGTTCCTTTTGCTGAAGTACCGATGAACAGTACTGCATGGGGAAGCATGATCTTGCCATTTAGTTTTTCCAAGATTCCTGGTTCTTCATTTTTCTGTTTTAGTTGACTGAGGAATTGTTCAGTTCCCGCAAATGTGTTTCTCCAGTCTTCGTTCTTAGGTCATCGTGTACATTCGCTGGCACTTCCACGTCTACGCGTCCCACACGATGAATTCCGAGCAACCTTAAGTAGGCTCTCCGATAAGAAGGATTCATGACGCCATAAATGATAGGGTTTATCGCTGAACTGGAAATGCCAAATATACTATACATGTAATAGGTTTCGCGGTTCAATTCCCATCCCGACCCGAGAAAGTTATCCACAATCTCCAGCACTAAAATTGGAGTCCAGCAGAAGATAAAGGCAACCACGGTTACAAACAAGATTTTTGTTACTTTAATATCCTCTAATGAGAGAGAGACCTTCCTTGTATTTCCGTTCCGGAGATTCTTTGCCACAGTTCTCTCATGGATTTTTAGCGCTTTGAAAACTCTTAGGTAGCAAACGATCAAAATTACCATTGATATTCCGATGAAGATGTAGCCGGGAAGAAGCAGCAACGAAAACTTGGACTCAAAGAAACAAACGAATTTCCCGGGTTGAAACACGTAATCCTTACCAGCGGCGGTGTATGTCAAAGGAGTTGATAAGGCTGCAATCCAGCCTCCAAGGACTATAAGTTTGGCTTTGGCTGAAGTGAAAATGACTCTATACATCGAGGGTTTAACGATGCGGAAATACCTAAAAGAAGGGAATATAGAGCTTAATGCTCCGCCCATGTAAAAAAAAGGCCTCGGCTTGGCCTCAGCTTCTTCGGTTTAGGGTCTCTCTTCAGAGTCCTACCACAATAAAGCTTAATAACTTATTCTCTTTGTTTTCGTAAAGTCGGTGAAACTAGTGAATAGCACTGAACCAGCGAAGTACTCGATGAGGAAACGTTGCCATGAAAACGTGGCTTATATTTAATTCTTTTACTGGGACAGAAGTGCACGAAATTGCAACGCGCTGTCATTTTTAAGACTCAAATGTCGTCTCATTCGTGGGAAGCGAAAGAAACACGGTATGGTTTTTACATTTTCTTGAATTTAAATTAGACTAGATTTCAAATTCACGTTACCGCCGAAATTAACAAATAAAAAAACCGGTGTCTGCGAGATAAAGAAAATTATCAGCTCTTACTATAATATTCCTGGGAAGATGCAAAAATAATAACGCTATGCTAGGGTTAGATAATTTCATGCTAAAGTGTGTTTCCCCCAGAAAACGACGAGTAAGAACAAAAAAGGAGTCATCACAGTTTTTGTTGTGACAGTTTCGTAATCTAACGCTTTTCTCTTATACTATTTTTCAGAAATCTTGTCAAAAATAAAGAGAGGATAGGTTGTGAAATCAAGCCACTTTTGAACACTTCCTTCAAATTGTTGGGGCGAACATTTGTAAAGAAACTCTGACAAACACGAGGAAAGATTAACCTTTAAGGGCACATTTTTTTCGTTTTTCGGCAGTTGAACGAATTCCATTCCAAAGTTAAGCGAGATGAGCTTTATCTAGATTCTTGCGTTGGGTGAGGTGGAATCTCAGTGACTCCTTCTGTCTGATTTAAAAGAGATGGAAAATGACAAATAACTCAAGTTTAATTTTGACTAAGGAAAGAACTCTCACTCACCGGTTTATCGCTACCAAAGCAAGGGTGCAAATTGAAGCGCAAGCTACCCACAAAACAAGGAATCCCTGGATCTGACAAATAAGGTACCCAAAAATCCAATCTCCAACGATTAGAACACTAAGAGAAAATGGTGCACAGATGTCCAACATGATGACATCAGATATGGCCAAGGAAATTACAAAATAAGCTGTAATGTTACGAAGTCGATGATTTTTATACAAAACCAACAACACTGCAGCGTTACCAAGAGTGCCGACGAATACGATAAAAGCGTATAAAAATGATTCGCCAATTGTGGAGGAAATCGAGCGCGTAGCGAGTTCTTTATAAAGAGGGGACCCGTCTGCGATTATCGTTGAAGAAACCATTTTGCTGATCAGTGATATAACCACGAGTCGACGCCCTTTCGTGTAAAAGGGGTGACTATTGTCTTATGTTTTTGCAATGTATCAATTGATTGAAGTGATGGTCGCACTTATTAGAGCACTTATACCACTGACCCTGACGTGTTTCAATCAGTAATTTAAAACTTTCATCTAAAAAGTCAACGTCATTGTGGCAAAGGTATGTTTATTCATGTCAAAAACAACCATTTATTTGAACCGGACGAAAGGGTGAAAGAATTAACAAATGCTAAATTATGGTACTGCTCAAAACATGAACAATAATAAAAATACAGGGAGCATTTTCCGATTTTCAAATAGTTACAGAACAGCAAGTATTTACTTAAATACCCGAAGGATATTGAAAATTCATCAAACAAAGGCGACAGGTGAATTTGTTTTCAATTCTTAAACAAAGAGAAACATCAGAGAATATATGCAATATCCAGCGGATAAACAATAGCAAAACCAAATGAGTTATCCAGAAATAAAATTGATGATGCTCTTAAAAGGCTTGGTTATTAATTCAGTACAAGCCCAGATTGGTCTCCTTTAGGGGCTTCATTTCCGACGAGCACCGGGTATTTTGGACGGTATGAAAAAGAGGAGTCATCGATTTGGCGTTTATTTATATTCTCTATTTCACTTTCCCCATAACACACTTTGTTTGCCCTGCACATTGAAACCACATTGAAACCATTGTTTCAAATGCTCTTGGGAATATGCAGTTTCCCAAGAGCATTTGAAACAATGGTTTATGCAAAATGTGGGGGGTGCATTATGGGGAATACGAAAAGAGAGAATTAGAAGAGATACGGATTTTTGCACTTCTTGTACTCACTTGAACTTTGTTACTTACCAATATCCATCCCTTTATTTGTGCCGGTTCATCGTTGCATATCACGTAGCATGAACCAATTTAGCCACTAAGCAGTGTCGGTGTAATCATGGCTGAGCGAAACAACAACCTTTTCACATGAAGTCTATTACATCGTTCATTCCATGGGATGCCTTTGGAACATAGGCACTCCACGGTTAAACTTTCCCATCTTAATCAAGTGAAGCACTATTTCCGAGGAGCTGAAGTGGATCCGCAATTTATCCTCCATTGTCAGTCCAGTACAGGCTGGTGAGTCGTGACGTCCCAATAGCCAGTTCGAACTACGTGAGTGAAAAAAAGGAGGAAACGGTAAACAACTCAGACTAAAGGAGAACAATGTTCAAATAGCTTTTTGAAAACAAAAGGCAATTCGAAGCGGAATCAACAAAATGTGAATTCATGTAACTTTTTTTTTTTTTTTAAATTTTTGTTTCTTTTTTTTTTTAATAACATTTCTACCACAGTTAACACAAACTAACGTTACTTACGGAACAATACTGCACTACTTGCATTACACTATTTACAGAATGATAACAATTATCTTTATGACATGCAAAAAGACAGGAGACCTCTGCTAGCAGGGAATTAGAACAGAAGCTTTGCAGCCTGCTACGTTTTGTAGTCTTTTGGTTCATTTTCGCTTCTTGGTTTATCCGTTTATATAAACTTCATCTCAGGCTTTGTGAGATACAATTAGAAAAAGCTGTCAGGTTGAACTAAAGTGACCGTTAAATATAAGTATTCCGATTGAAAAAAAGGCATGTGGCCGTCTACCAAAGGATTTCACATTTCGTATATCTCCATGGGCTCCCATCCAGATACCAACCCTGTCCGACAGGGCTTCTGTGAAAGTGAAAGCATCTCAAAGGACGAGTAGTGATTATATTGACCACTGTCAGGCTAAATTTGGTGATTCACAAGTCTTTTTCATGTATAGTACTTAAGTCACACAAAAAAGAGAACTAATAAACACAGCACTTGTCGCTTCAACTTGCTGTGAAAAAGAAGTTGAACGGTGAAATCGGAAATGAGTAACATCTTTGATGTCAATGTTAATCTATTTCCTTTTATTTCCTTCAATCTTTCAAGGTTTTGTATTGTATTTTACTAGTGACCACATGTCCTCTTAGGGGATTATTTTACATTTCGTTTCCCCAGAAACGATGCGTAGTTATTTTTACCACAATCAAACACGGATCGCATTTACTTACGACTGGGAGTCTACTCAAAAGCAAAGTATACAGTTTCAACGAACGAAATAATATATGAAATGAATCATATATTTAACTGCGGATATGAAATCAAGTGGAAGCCATAAATTCTCATAACTGCAAGGATCATGGCTTCGCTTGATTATATAGTTTCAATCAGTCACATGAATCACAGTACTCGGCGCTTATTAAACCACCTCAAGATGTACATCATATGTGCTCGTATCCTTAAACTATTGTTTTCTTTCTTTTTCAAGTAGGGTCCAGAAGGGGTCCACGTTTTGTAAGACCTATTTAATCTACGATGAAATGATATATGAAATCGATCATATATTAAACTGCGTATATGAAATCTAGTGAAGCTATGATCCTCGCTGTTTTGAACGCAATTTTTGCAATTGCGTAGAGAAGCCTAAAAAATTCAGGACTTCAACGGGGTTTGAACCCGTGACCTCGCGATACCGGTGTGACGTCAGTGGGTTCATAGCTCAGTTGGTTGGAACGTTGCACTGGTATCACGAGGTAACGGGTTCAAACCCCGTTGAAGTCCTGAATTTTTCAGGCTTCTCTACGCAACTGCAAAAATTTTGTTCATAACTGCGACGATCATAGCTTCACCTGACTATTAAAATCTCCCTTCAATTCTACGCACGAACCGCAAGCATAATTAAGATTCTGCCTTCCCCTCGGCAGCATTTCTACCATTTAGGCAACCTAGTTTAGGGGCAGTTGCGACCACAGTAACGATTTGAAAATTGTAAAGATTCTAAGGTATAAGTGTTCATCAGTCGTGTCAGGCAAGTCCACTTTCTACCTCTACCGCCTTTCCATGAAAGCAGTGTGAAATCTTGTCAATCTTGGTGATGAAAAAGTCATCCTTAAAAACATTTGCTGAGCTGACATCTGAAAATCACATGTGGTATCGCTTTCTGTCATTTTTTCGGTCGCACGAATTCTCGGTGATAACAGTTGTTTAAAGAAACAAATTTCGCAGCATACATGCTCAATTTCGTCTGAAAATTATTTTAATATGTTTTGACGCTGTGTAATGGGGATATTGTAACAGTTGTATTATTCTCTCGCTAGTTTTTATCCTGCAAAAGTCCGAGAAGGAATGAAGCTTGTCCGAAAGATCATTGAAGGGGCGCTATAGAGTCAAATATAACCTACCACGCGACATGTCCCCCGTAGATGTTCGCAAGTTACTAACCAATTGAGACGTAGAAGATCATGATAACCTCCTTAACTAATCTGTAGTATCCACAAATGCACAATTCCATCATGATTGAACATCGGATCCACAAGAGAGAGGCCAAGTATGATCTGCGCCATCAACATCGAGTAAGCGTCCCACGTTACGAAACAAACCGTCAGGAGGATCCCCGCGTGGCTAACGCCAGAGCCCAAAGGGGCTCCGCTCAGTATGTGTCAAAACGTCAGAATGTGTCAAATTTTTCAGTTGTGAATGAGGCTATGCACAGTTTTATCTAGCCTGCTTATTACTTTCCAGCAATAAAAATAAAGCGTCACAGAGTTCGTTTTTCAGATTCAAGCATTTAAAGACTACTGAGACACGTGTCAAATTTTTCAGTTGTGAATGAGGCTATGCACAATTTTATCTAGCCTGCTTATTACTTTCCAGCAATAAAAATAAAGCGTCACAGAGTTCGTTTTTCAGATTCAAGCATTTAAAGACTACTGAGACACGAGACATTGGGAGATATGCCCACCATAGAAGTACCACAGAAGTACTTAAGACTGCCAAATGGGATTCCTTACACTTTATGTACAAAGTCAAGTTGGCAACATTAGCATCTAAGATTTTTCATGATTGTACCCCTCCCTCTATGGGTCATATTTTAAGAAACGGTCCAGATAAGAACGATAGCAACAACGGCAACGAACATGTTGGAATTCAATTGGTATGCAAAAAGGTGATAACTTTTCTATTGTCTGTACTTACTTCTGATTGGCTTAAACAGCAAACGGTTAACAAAACTTCATAAAGCAGTATTATATTCATCCTTACTTTCCAACCATCTTCCATCTTTCATCTGGTCTCAGTTTAAATGAATTCCACAGAAATCGTATGTGGGGAATATGTAAAATTGTAAACGTTTCTTGGCTTTTGTTTTCAACTCTTGTGATTGGTCGAAATCTTTTAACACAAAAAAACACCCTTTCAAAGTGGGCTGTAAATGAATTTTATTGCGTTAACTGCCTTCCCGTAGGTTTATGCATTCTCTGTGTAAAAATGATAACATTCCTATGTGGGGAAAGCCCCGTTGCCGCATAACAAAGGAAATTGCTATCCACCTTACACGGATCATTACTTAACAAAGAAAATTTCTCCTATCCATCATTTACGTACCACGAACACGGTAACAGTGCCTCGCTTTAACACATTTTTATGAAAAGACATTCAACGTCAAGAACTATATTAGAATGGCCTCCAAATCCGACAAATTACGTAACTTAGACTTTCAGGGAACCTCCGCAAACAATATCTCACAATAATGATAACGATTTTCTATATTATTAAGATGATTTTGATGTATTTTTATTCGTTAAGTTTTAGTTAGTTTAAACGCATTACCCAAAGCCAGGGAAAAGCGCCCTGGGGACGAGGTTGTAAATGCACGACCCCATCGACTCACGCTTTAATCACCATCGTGTTGAAATAAAAGCTGTTGTATTGTATTGTATTGTATTGCTACCATAACACTTTATAAAATAATTAGGATAGTACTCGCACTCTCATTGGTCAATAGCTGTGTTTAGATGAGAG